>NC_041813.1:314142-628284 GCF_900964775.1 Scleropages formosus | reverse complement strand
CCACTCTCGTTCTGCGTATAAGCCGTTTGCTGCATTTCGATCCATCTCAAGCATTACTTCCTATTAGAAATGTTTCGATGAACAGGTATGATTCCTGAAAACAAAGGAGGGATTTATGCAGTAACATCACGAAAGCGGATTGTATGTGACGCTGGGTACGCGATGCGATGGATACAAAAGAAGGATACAAATAGTGGCGGTAACGAAACGCAGCTTTTTGTTACGTTGCCGTTGAGTCCCCTCCTAACAGTCGTCCTACTTCACACGCAAACACTGTGCTGCTGTATGTTACGTACTGTTGAAAATATATTGTCGTGAAAGTGTGTTCTAAAAAACACTCAACATTTCCAATTTGCTTGTTGCAGATATTTATATTTGTTTATTTTTGGTTAGCAGGGACTTTTCATCACATTAACTGGACTTTGATTTTTTTCCCCCCATTCCACACAACGTAGTCTATGGTGTTTACTTTCTTTAAACATGGTTTCTTTTTAACCACTGATCTTCGACTCCTAACTGTTGTACACACATTGTGTGGGAGAGGCAGTTTCAGTTTTTATTGTATTTCGGTTTTATTTTATCTTACCTTTGTCTCACCAGATAACCCACTGAGCTACTCAATCTCTTTTCCGCGGAAGAGCAGGCAGGAGGAGAACAGGAAAGTGCGCTTCGAAACTGATTATATACATTTAGATTTACGTGTACATTTATTTATTTAGCAGATGCTTTTCCCCAAAGACTTCATTCTTCTTCCAATGAACTCTATGTAGTGTTATCAGCCCACGCACCTTATTCACCGCGGTGACTTACACTGCTTGCACTGGGTCGATTACCTTTTAACTTTCTCCGATGTGCTGTTGCTCCTCCACCTCCGTCTCACCGTGCTCCCGGACAACGTGGTCATCTGTACCGTATCACTGTGCTGAAGTACTTAATCACATCAGCAAAGTAATGCACTTTACATACAATAGCAGACACACACACACACACACACACTCAAAATACTTCACACCATCGTCAAAAGCAAATTAATATTTCATCGAGTCCAACACTACAGCTATAACAATGTCATCAGTGTTCCGATAATGGGAGGCAAAACAGTGAATATTTTTGTGAGCATGACATCTTTAAGTGTACCCTCCCCCTTTCCCCCACCTTCACCCCATGCTGTGCCACCCCCACACGAACAAACAGCCCTGTGTCTGGGAGCTCGGCGTTACTGTCACGGAAATTCTTCCAGTTGTTCCATCTTGAGGCTCCTTCGACACAACGACGACCGTCTTCGAAAATGGCTCGTGACCCACAGGTTTAGGGTCGGGGTGCTTTGAAATACATCATTTGCAGCGGCGAGGTGAGGCGAAGCGAAGTCGGAAGCGCGTGTCGTGGGTAGCTTTCGGCCGGGAGCCCGTTATTCCGTTTGCTCGCAGACAATTTATATAAGCGTGTTTGCGTTTACTGCTGAGCAATGTACTCCGAAGCTTGAAAAAGACTCACCGACCCACATTGGCAAATTTCTTTGGCGCTGCGCCTTACGGACGTCCTGCCTCGGACCGTGGCTGAAACGTGCTGTTCCGAGGCAGGCCTCCGTACACCTGCTGCTCTGCCGCCTGGGTGTCTTACTGTGGTACGCCATCATAACGGTACATTTGTTCTAATGTGCCGGAGTTCCGTTCCCTCGCTGGTTGTTATACAATAAAACATTTTTGTAATGCTGGAAATCACAGGCTGCTGACACCATCACTAATACGACTTTTCCACAGTTCCATTTAAACAAGGAGGGTTTGTTAATTCAGCGGTCGAGATATATTTTTTCGCCATGTCTGATGTGAGACTAACGCTTCCGTGCCAGCTCATATGCATTCACGCTGGAAGGTGAGCTTAGCTCATGTCAGCACCTTCCTTACAAATTAATTGCTTTTGCAGTAAAGAGCCTTTTCCCATCTGCTCTCTGTAATTAACATGCTACTGGATTTTCTATGTCCTCAGCTGAAAAATAAAAACCCGCAACACAATCACAGTTCCAAACACGCAGCTATTAGACTTCGATGCACTTCCCTGACTTGCATCGTCGCCCGAAATTCAGAAGATAACGCTGCAGATGGATAATTCAGCAAAAGTACAGATATGGGTGTGACGGCAGAGAACAATAAAAGTGGCGCAATGACAGCAACTGGTAAGAGCTATTGATTTTTGTGTAGCACTGGGCACCTTTTTAAAAGCATCCCAAGCGACAAACCGTTCTCAATTTCTCAGGCAGCAATTCAGTTAATAAAGGAACCTTGCATGACAATTCCATTCTTTTAGGACATACAATACCATCTATTTTCTTACCATACTATTTTCCTTCCACTTTGCAGTCTTTGAACAACAGAAACTAACGACCCAAACTCAGTCCAATGCATGTGCATTGCCCCGGAAGGAATAAGCCAAGCAGTAGTGACGGGGAGGGAGTCTGCTGACGTAGATTCATGCCATCCGTACCTTTTTTATGTGTCCCGTGTGTCCTGCAGCTTCGTCCCTTATGAAAAAAGTAAATAAATATGAGATTCTGGAAAGTAAATTTTCTATATGACATAACTCTGACTACTCGAACCTGTAAGAACAGTGCATTACAAAGAGATACACAGAAAAAAAAAAAATTAAATACAAAGAATACAGCACTAACCATTTCGGTGTGGAAAGCTGCATTATTCTAAGATGCAAACATTGCAAAGAAAACCCTATTAAAGAGAAAAGAAGAAAGGAACGTGAAAATTCTGGAAATGGTCAATTTTTAATAATTTACTGAGGATAGACTTCAGAGTTTGTGGAAGAAATGTAGTCCTGAGGAAATTTAAAAATCATTGTAATAAATAAACAGACAATATCAGAAAATATAAACAAACCAAGATCAATATTTCACATCTTAAAATATGTTGCAGTCTTGAAACTGGTCCTGCTTTCCCTGGACTCATTTTACCGTGCAAGTGGAATCATTGGAGTTCCCTGCCTTTCTGCTGCAATAACTGGTGCTCAGCTGTTACAGGAAAGGTGGACAATTTCATTAGAGAGGCACTGGAACATCTGTCACGACTGTTCAGCATAACCGGTCGGACCATTTCAAAGACAGTCCTGCTGCACCATTGCTGCACTATTACCGTACCATTACTGTACTATTACTGCACCATCACTGTACTATTACTGCACTATTGCTGCCATCATGCAACTTTGTTCTAGTAGTTTGTACTGGTGCAGAAACCATTTAATATCTTGTTCTGAAAAAGACTTTCCATTTAGCCAACAGAAATGGCTTCCCTTTCTGTCTCTCCCACATACTCTTCACGGGCACCATGGGTGAAAAAGATGCAGGTGGAAAACTGGCTCATTGAGAGACATTTTTACTTGCCGTTCAGGTGTTTTTCCTCTTTGCTCCATGTTCTCTCTTGAGAGAATTGCTGGTGATGACTGTTTTCAGTAAGGATTGCTCTAGTTCTGAATGCTAAATCTTAAACAACCCCTAGCGTTACATTTCAGATAGACTTTGTCTCTGCCAGAGGCTATGAGAAACATACATTATTTAACAAGATTAATTTTACAAAACCTTAGAGGTAAATGAATTGGAAAAAACAATAACAAATCACTGCAAACTACTTTAGGAATTCAGTTATAAGACTTAATGTTTAGCACTGGTTAATGGTGCTAAATGTCCATGGCCATTAAATAATAATAATAATAATAATAATAATAATAATAATAATAATAATACATACATACATACAAAAAACTTTAGTAACAGCAAGGGACAAGAGGAACAGGCAAAAGTACTTTATACATTCATAAAGCTCAGCACTTGTACTTCCAGTCTTGGGAAAAAAGATGCAGAAATCAGTGTTTCCAACATGAATCATGAAGTCATCAGTTGGCTCAGATATTTATTATTTGTAATAGAAAGAAATCTATGGAAATATGTCACAAAACAAGAATAATAAAAATGATTTATCTTTCCTCGTACATTATTGGGTATATGTTGTCTGAAAGAATGTAAGAATGATCTTCTGCTTCAAGTTGATAATACATTTCTTTCTTACATTCCTTCTTTGATCTTGTTAGAATATAACAAGAGGATCCCTGGAGAGCAGTGTAAGACTCCCATACTGTGCAATGGTTAACAACACTCATTTTTTCAGTGTTTTATTTCTGTATATTTGGGTCATTCTTTATTCCTAGATTTTTTTAGCTGCCATGAGATGCCATTTGTCAAACACACTGTGAAATGAAGTATTATACTTCTATTTAAATGGCATACTTCCAAAGTCTACCATGATGACAGGATCTCTCTTTTCAGTTTGAGAAGTCCAGTAAGCAAATATAAAAGTATGTGCTCAAGAAAAAAATTTAAAAAAAATCTAAATTCCACCATTTAATACAAGCGAAGGGAGGAAAAATATCAGTATTCTGAAGCTCCAGTCATACCGGAGAAGGGACATCTAAAGGAAGTCAGAGTATCACGCAAGAGCCCATATCAGCAAAATATTGTAATTTTTATTGACACTCTGCAGATATGGAACAACATTCCAAAAAACAGCCAAAATGGAAAAAGATTTCTCATCACTGCGGAAAACCTTGTCAATTCGTGTCACTGTACAATCTGAGTTTTCATAAGCATGTAAAAATCCTGGCTGAGTGGCTGTTGTAAGCAGCGATTCACTAGTATGTGCAGCGACAATCCGTTCTGAAATCGGCACAACGCGTGACGCCACAGGGCCTCTGCGATGCTCCCTTGTCTCTGCTGCAGGCCCTTCAAGCCATTGACTTTCCCCCAACCAGATGGTGTATTTTAACATTCTGCAGCCTTGCAGTCATATCCACGCCGCTGAGAGAGATTACTGCCAATCCATCATGCTAAGAGGGACAAAAAGCACAAAGGCACTGACGCACACGCACACGCACACTCACACACACAAACACACATTCGCACATGAGCATGCAAAACAGTGATAGATATCGCAAAAAAGAAAAAAAAAAAACCTCGAAAAATTCAGTTGCAATAACCCTGTGGGGAAAACACAAGAATGGATGAAAACTGAATCAACAACAAAGTGTGCGGTAAAAGGAAAAACGAGCGGCCCGACGCTCAGAGCCTGCAGGTCCGCATCCGCTCCCTTGCGGGACGTACGGTGCGTGCAGTATCGAGAGGCACCGCCGAGGACCCGGAAACACAGCGAGACGCACGATCGAGGGATGTGAAAGTGACACAGAGTGACGGGCAACTTACGTTGGACACAGCGTTACAGACGGACACTGATCTAAAGCAACAATTTTACTTTGCAATTCAGGCTGTTTCACGCAAAAGTCTTACGTGCTGAAAACAGTCTCTCATCCTGTCATCTGCATGATTCCCCTTCTCTTCCTTTTCAGATGTATTGTTTTCTTTTTGGTTGCACTTCAGGCCTTCTCAGCTAATGTCTGCTTTTTGCCCACAATGAGAACATTTCCTCAAACACCGTTTTCACCAGAACGTGCATTTCTTCACAACATTAAAATCCTAAATACGGTGGCTGTCATTTTTAGTCATTTTGAACATAACTCTACTTTGCATGAATAAAAATTTTGATTTATTTGTGTTACACAGAGAGATTATGAATCTTGCTTGCATATTTCCATGCTCAAGTATGTTTAATGGATTTGTGTGGGAGTTCATATTTGAAGGTGGATTTTCTGCCTCAAGAAAGAATATGATGGCAACTCCTTCAAGATGTAAACTCCTGGAGGCTCTATGATCTCTCAGGGAGAACATTTAGAAGTCAGCGACTGGAGGGTCTCAGGGATCTATTTTAATGCTCTAAGTCTTGGATTAAGACTTTAAACTTTTGTCAGCAGGATATATCAAGGCAGAAAGACCATTGTAAAAATTTAGAACAGGCTTTGTTATTTTCCGTACTGAGGCCCTAGTGTCTGCTTTATGTTTGGTTCTGTTCTGAAATTATAGCAAAGGTGGTCTGTGCCAAAGTGGTGGAAAAAAAAAAATCCCAACAAGTGCTCTGTGAAAAATACCGACAAAAATGTTACCGATCCTCAACCAGTGTGCTTATTGAGTATATAGATTGTAATAAACGGTTTAGACTAGAACAGACCTTATTACAAGAGTCATCTTTTACCCACTTTAGTCATGTAAAAAACTGCAGAACTTGCAAAACTCCAACCACACATCAATATACATTTTCTGTGTGTACATGACAAAAATAGCATCGACACCATTTAAAATAGCATTTAAAATACAGACATGAGGAGTGTAAAAATTATATCTTTAATTTTGACATGAAATTTTCTTTGTCTTCTTGGTAAACTTCCCTTAGTGTGTGTGAGCATCGTGTGAGTGAATGAGCGTTATGTCATTACCCTGCGATGCACTGGCATCCGGTCTAGGCTCCAAACCACTGCAACCCTACACTGTTTGAAAAAGTAAGAATGCTTTCTTTAATAAACACTGTCTTATTCATAGCTCCAGTTGGGTTGTATTATATCTTATTATATTTACACGTGCATTTCGTAAAACTTGCAACTCCATCTTTTTAATAATAAGCTACGTGTGCCCCCATAAACCATCTTCACTACAATCTGACTTTCAGAGGTGTTTGTTTAAACAGTTAACTTACTAGGAAAAAAATAACTTAGAAAGCCTAAAAAAGGTCCTTATTCATTTCTGTTTTCCCAGGTCTGCAGACAAAAGTGTCACATATGTGTCATCCTGGTTTTTACCATCTAATTGAGCTACTTTCAATGGTGTTAATCTCATTCACATTGAAAGTAATTACTTTTCTAAATTAATTTACCACCACAAATCTCCTGAGAACAAACAGCACTCAGAAATGTACAAAACTGGAACTGATTACCCAGTAAACCATCTTTAGCCCAAGATATTATCACTATAAATAATGGGTGGCTAAAAAGAAATTTCATGGTCCTGCTAATAGGAATGAGCAAACGTTCACTAATTTCTCTTAAACAATGGCGCACACACACACACCGCTTGTCCCATACGGGGTCGCGGCAAACCGGAACCTAACCCGGCAACACAGGGCATAAGGCTGGAGGGGGAGGGGACACGCCAAGGACGAGACACCAGTCCGTCGCAAGGCACCCCAAGACTCGAACCCCAGACCCGCCAGAGAGCAGGACCTGGCCAAACCTGTTGCACCACTGCATCTCCTATATATACATGAAATCTTTTTTTGCAATGGATTCTGTGGATAAACATACACTCTGCATTGTAAATGATGCTAAAGATAACACCACATTTCAGGAATGTGTTTTCTTGCAAAGTACTGGCATCCCATCCAAACATGTATTGTACTTATGCCTTTGTGAGCCCACAGACTCCCCACAGGGAAAGTAGATGAGTGACTGCATGAATTGTGCAATGATTTTTGCCATTTTCAAATATGAAATGGAAAGGTGAACAGAGAGACAAAAAAATGTAATATTGTTATGAAATTGTGGCTCCGCAGGTATAAATGGGCTTCTTTATTAGAATATAGTGAGGTGGAATGTTCATAAAGTGTAACTGCATCTTGCTTATGAGAATAAATACATTAACACCTTAAATATGCTTACAGAGATATGTCTGATCATATATTAGAGAAAAAAAAACACAAATACACATGTTACCTTTTGAGTCAAATGGCAGCCAAAATGACCAAGATGGGAAAAAGGAAAATTGTGGGAATTTGGGTTCTTTAAACATCAACAGGATGAGATCATCTGGGAAATTGGTGGTAGAAGCAAACAAACTGATTTAATGGTCTTAATCATTTCATGTGTGTTTTATGAGACTGTGAACAGGTGTGTGTGGGTCTGTGCTCATGAGCAGAGTGAGGCCCCCTGTTGTTGCAGGGAGGATTTCTCGTCGGACGTGACAAGTGCTTATCTGCAAACTCCGCTTTCGGGGGCAAAATGGGAAAGCTTGAATTACCGAGCCCAGCGATCAATCAATCTAGTACTGAAAAAAGAAAAATAAACACTTCAAGTCTAACGCCACGGTATCTACATATCAGTGAGACAATGAATTGTGTTTAAACAATGTTTTATACCAGACAGTATTTGTGCCGTTTTTGTCAAGATTACTTTAAAGAGATTGTTCTGAATAATATCACTCACCCACTATTGTTTTATTCTTAATGGATGATATCATTGTTACATTGTTCATCCAGGGATTATAAGTAACTGCTGGTCCGAGACAGGGTGGCGGTAGTATAATAAGTAAGTCCCAGAAGTACTAGTCTAGTCAGGCAGGGTAGCCGCGCGTGGTACGCAGGTATGTACCCACGTGTACTGTTTGCATAGCAGTCTATCGCAGGGTAGCCGCAAGCGTGCAGATTCACTCGCTGAGGGTGACTCAGCATCACCCACCAGTTGACGAGAACCACATCTTTTGGCTGTGGGACTAAACCCGTGCAAAGATGGGGACCGGAGAACTTTCGTGCTCCGCGGAGAGCGAAGCAGATTCGGACCTAGAGCTGAAGAAGCCAGGTGCTGTGAGACAGCGTCACTACCTGCTGCGTTGCTGTGCCGCCCCGTTCATGACCTCGCTACGAAATGTCAGAGCGGAACACAATATATTTCACAAAACTATGTTATGTGTCCCAAATGAGCAACAAAGAGAAAAGTATAGCACCATTTTTTCAAACATTTTACCAGCAGTTCCATTCACCTTTCCACCTGACCAGATGTCCTGTACCTGTGAAGTGCGCAGGTACACCTTTTCACGGTTTCTGTGCAAAGGGGGAGAAGCAATAATTAGTCTTTCCATGCCGCATACCTCGGCAGCCATGAGCGCACCTTTGTGTTTGTGTTTCATTGCCAGACGTAGTCAGTTCGTGATGGATGCCTCGCAAAAGCTTCCCTCTGTCTTATTAATAATGAAGGAAGATAAATCACCTTGTAGCCTGGAGCTAAAGACCCCCCGGGTTACAGCTCTTTTCCATGTAAAATACTAATGTAATTAGTATCTAATTAAGAATGCGTATGTTAGGAATGAAGAACTCTTATTTATCTGCCGGGGAATAGCTACTCTTATTATTCTTCTAGACAACTGTGCAACTTAGCAATGTGTGCTGAAAGGTGACATTCAGAAATACTGTCACCATATGAAGTGAGTGATGTACACTTAAAAAGCAACAGATAAACATGGATCATTACATTACGCATTACGTTATTACTCGTTGTGCATCATGACATGACAGTAGAGAACTGCGGACAACAACATGAACACTGGGAAAAGAAAATATTCATCTGTTTGCTGAATGTAACAGTTAAATAAATAAACCTTTCAAATCCTTACGATTGCTCTTATTCCCGCATAAACTCCTCTGCATAGTGGAGAACTCGAAGCACCGAAATGCTGCAGTATATGCATATGGAAGCAAAAATCTATCAAAAGAGTAACTTTTACAAGATGTAAAATACTCGGGGGGGGATGCGGTGGCGCAGTGGGTTGGACCGGGTCCTGCTCTCCAGTGGGTCTGGGGTTCGAGTCCCGCTTGGGGTGCCTTGCGACGGACTGGCGTCCCGTCCCGGGTGTGTCCCCTCCCCCTCCGGCCTTATGCCCTGAGTTGCCGGGTAGGCTCTGGTTCCCCGCGACCCCGTATGGGGCAAGCGGTTCTGAAAATGTGTGTGTGTGTGTGTAAAATACTCGGGTGTACTTGTGTTACTAGACCTGATCCGTGCAGATACGAAACTCGAACGAGTTCGCTTAAAAACTGAAGAAGAAGAACAAAAATAAAGCACGGACCATGCCGCGTGTCTATGTACTCTACATAATGATGTCGATAAGAGGCCTTCCGAATAATGACCCGGGTGGCAATTTTCCGTCTCTCCGGCAGTGACGTGAACCTTCGCGGCAGCGACGACGAAGGCAGAAGCGTGACAAATGTCCGTGCTGCGGTGCACCGTGCATGGATTCTGAAGCAGCCCCCCTGGGCACGCGGCTCAGTGTGCGGGGATACCGCCTGAATGATTAAAGCCGCTTTCACGCCAGACAGGGGCATTTGACACGCTTATCAGTTCAATATACTGTATATGAATATGTTAAATATAACAGCAATCATAATAAATGTGTCGATGCCCGCAATAAGGCTGTTATTTATCTCCGAGAGCTTTGTCTGTTTGCCGGATGTCCTAGGGATGAGAAGGGTACGAAGGGTTTGAGGCAGGGTAAGGGTGCCGCGGTGGGGAGGGTGGGGGTGTTAAATTAAGTTTATCCGCCACACAATGCCTCGTTAATCAAGGCAAGATAAATATTACACCACATTAGCTCCATTCATTCGGCAAAATCAATTCTTTCCAAAGCACATTTTCTTCCTTTTCTCGCAGCTAAAAAGAAAAAATAAATTGCTGCCTTTTTAATAAGTGCCTCTAATGCAGATGAATGGCGGTGTGTATCAGCACACAATTTCCCACTCACAGTAAACAGCTATTTGTGCTGAAAGGCAGCCTTTCACTGCTCGTGTTCATCTATCACGAGCAGCAGGCTTCCGTAGCCAGACGAGACCCCCAACCCCGAGCCACCATTATATAGTGACGCTCACTATTTATACTGCCACTCCTTTCATTCTTTCTTGCAAAAGGTGACATCTCTCTCACTTCTATACAATAGGGTGAAGGAAAAAATAGACGAGGCACTTTTGCTGGCAGGCCTCAAAGTTCAAGATGCCTTCCAACAGAGGAGGAAAGGGGAGACTTGAGGATCTCACTCGGTTTATGACGTTTGCATGTTTGCATAAATAAATCCAGATACTCAGATACATAAATCCAGATTGCATTTTATTCATGCCTGCCTCCCCAGAAAGGCTTTTTTTTTTTAATCTTCTTATTTACCTTATAAACCGTCATAAAATCCCAATGTCTTTGCTGCTGCCGACCTTATTCGTCTTAAAAGGGTTTGGCTGGGAGAGCTAATAGCACAGTGGTTAGGGCTGCTGCTTTTGCATCTAAAGGTCATCAGTTTGGGTCTCACCTACTGGTGTAGTTCCCTCGAGCAAGGTGCTTACCTCAAATTACTCCACTGGACTTCCCCAGCTGCATAAAGGGGTGAATAATTGTAGGTATCTTAAGTTGCTTTGGAGAAAGCATCAGGTAATTGTAAACTTATTTATTCCAATCTGCTCATGATTGAATGTGAAATATTTGTATTCATAGTGTTGAAAATTTTAGAGTGGTGCTTTAACATTACTGCTTTCATTACCAGTCCTTTTTTAGCTTTTGACAAGAGCACCGTCAGAATTTATCCACAATTGTGCTTCAGCACCGTTGATAGATGTGTTTATTATTGGCCACACGGGACACATTCCGTGCCATAGGCTCCACTTTTTGATCTTACGCTATGCAAAGTATTCTTTCCATACAAATAGTCTGGAAACACACACACACACACGCACACACACGCACGTCAAGTTCCGCCCTAAATGTATTTCTTCCCATATTTCCCGTTTTTTTTTTTTTTTCTTCCATGCTTCTGCAGGAAGACGGATGAAGAACTAAAACACCCGCAGCAGATAAGTACCCTATTCAACATAGAAAGAAGAGAAACAACAATGAGCAAACACTTGCGCGACCTTTTTCGGCAGGTGGTGCCTTTCTGGAGACACTTTGGCTTCCATTGCTTCACCGTAAACAAATCTTCATGGTAGCTCAGGAGTCCTTCAGAAAGGCGAAGCAAATGTAATTGTCTCATTCATTCAGAGCTCAGCACCATGGCAACACGGGAGGAGGTTGCCGGGTCAGTCCTCTATAAAGATGACAAAGAGCTTCTTTACAAAACGTGCTTCTGACTGAAAGTTTCGTTACTGTTTATTACCATAGATTAGATGATTTTTCCATTAAATATTCAGTTGTTTAAAGGTGTGATTTGTTTTAAGTTGACCTCTGACGGTTACCTTGTGTAGCTGATTGAAATGTACAGTGTTCAGATTGTTTTGGAAAAAATAAGAAGAGACTTTAAAGTAAAGGAAAAATGTGGCCTCTTTTCAAAGACATTAGTGTGTTGAAGGATGTCTGGTTTCTACAAACTCCTTTACTGAACTCCCGTAACCAGTAAACTCACAAATCAGTTCTTCGTTCGGAAGACTTAACTCTCTTTTTATGTAATAATGCCTCAAGACAGCTGGATTGAGGAAATCGGCTATTCTGGTAAACAGTGTCCAGAATGATTAAATTACCCACAAATCTGACATTTATTCCACTAATTTGAGGCCCCTAGGAGAATGACTGTTCCCTGCTATGGACCTGACATCACAACAGCTGCAGTCACAAACCACATTTATGCCAAATGACAGTTTAGAAGCAAAATTTTGCACCTCATAAAACTGCATGTAAATTCCACATGGATTCATAAACCTGAGCTGCAGCATTTTCCAAAAATCTCACTTAGGCTGATGTGCAATGGGTTGATCTCTTCTTTAGCAGTCGCCACTTTTCTGCACCCTTCCGCTACGAACTCACCTGCGGACGGCACAAGGAAAACCTGCGTAAATCCTGAGTGCACGCAGTCGAGGTGAGGCACGAAAGGGCTCAATTCCATCAGTGCTGGCGAACGAACCCTAGTACAAGTGTGTGCATTGCGGTAAACTCCGGTGCTGGCTGTGATGTTGTTGTGATGGAACAGTGTTATTGCTACACTTCAGGGTGAACATTAAGTGTTCCAAAACCTTTGAGCGCTTTTTGACGTTACACTGTACAGTATAAACCGGTAGTCTGCCATGATTATAGAGGGTGACGTGAAGGTGGGCTTGAGCAGGCATGGCTTGCAGTCACAGAGCTACAAGAACAGATGATATAACAGTTAATGTCAAGTACCAGGAAGGTGGCATCTTTTCTCTGAAAAAAGCTATAGATTCGAACTTCGCAGGAATTGCCAGTCACAGAATGCACAAATACACCATCTACTTATTTGTTGAAACGGTGAAAAATTTACTAATTTCATTTTATCAAAGTGCAACTAAAAATCCATACTACATTTTGTAGCTCAGTTTAATATTTAGCCAGCGCCGTACTTACAGTCATTTAGTTATGACATGAACAATTACACTGTTGTCAGAAAAGTTCTATCTGAAACCCTTGATTACATGCAAATAAAGAATTAAGACTGTGCTCAGTGTTGCTCGTGTTGTCATCAGCATAATGCAATGCATTTTTATTGACATATTTAAACAAGGTTGCCAAAACTGCTAAATACAACTGTCCGTGATGCTACTTTCCCGGCTGTAATTGCACCGTCGGAAATACAGAAACGAGTGAGGTCCTATAAATCGCACCCTGGAATGACTCGTAGCAAAGGGGAGCGCTGTGCCTTGGCTCCGAAAGCTGACGAAGGGCCGGTAAAAGTGCTATGATATTCTCTCACAAGTGGTTTGCTAGGAGGTTTGGCAAAAAGCCAAGTGAATCATGAGTTTAGGAAAGAAAAGACAGAGAAAAAGTAATCCCGTTAGCTAATTGCACTGTTCGAAAGCACCATGGGGTTAGACACAGAAAGAGAAAATAGGACTTACCAAATATATCCTCCAAGCTGCACTGCTTATGACAGAACAGTGGACTCTAGGGAATATATTACACCAGTGCACCTGTGCAGTGACTTATAGATGAAGGGTTGCATTAAAAAAGACAAGTAAGCTCAGTCTCCTTGGATTTTTTAGAGGAGGCAGCAGTATATGTATACAGTGTATATATGTATATACTGTACGTATATATTTACGCATATACGTGTGCACATCAGCATTAGCTAAATGCTTATACTCATGAGTTCTGATATCATGTACAAGTGGCAGTGAATGTCACGTAATGTTGCAACAACGCTGTTTCATATGCAAAAGATTAATTAATCAGTTTAGTATAAAAAACAGACCTTGAGGGCAGCTCACGGCATGATTTTTCATATCTGACTTAAAGGAACATGCTCTATTTGACTGTGTACTACCTCCAAATAAAGTGTATAACCTTTTTCAGTTGGTGCCTGTGTTAATGATTGGGCTTAGGGTAAAATAGTTCTTGAAAAAAATATTTATGAAACAGGACAAAGTTCGCTATATTGTTCTGAATGGCTCAGCTCAGGCAAGGTAGCTGAATACAACATTGTGCAAGATAATGATATTTAATTTACCTTCAGCTAACATTTTATTCAGTGACAACAACCTTTCAGAAATGAGTGCAAACTTTTAAAAATGAGATAAAATCAAGTGTAATGCTTTAATGCACAGTTTGATCAAACGATCAAGCTGAATGAACTGGAATGCCTGCGCTCTAAAAGGAAACGCTCAGACAAGGTTTTCCGGATGTTACGTTTACTGTGTTCTTGTAACGTCTCATTTAAAGCTGCATCCCATCACATTGCAGGTGCATATCGGAAGACGTAAACCATGCTTGGCACGAATCATATTTATCGTGCTTGGTATCTGGAACGCGTCTTGGCGTGTTCCCCCAATGGCCCCACCTGTTTGCAGAACGAATTTTTCATTCTGAAGGACAAAGAAGAAGGTTCCCAGTTTACCGATTGTGCAGTGTTGGCATGCCCAGAACAGGTAGGTAGCCAGTTGGCATCGGACCCCCAGGATCCCCTCTTCTCAGCTGCCTCCTGGCTTTGTTCCACACTTGTTATTAACTGCATATCGCTCTTGCTAATTGTTGCGTGTCTCTGCTCTGTGTATTATTCTCTTGTAAAGCGCTCTGAGGCAACCATTTGGGAAGGGTGCTATAGAAAAATAAACTGAACTGAACTGAATTAAACATTAATAAGCTTTTGCTTCACAATGCAGATGACATCAATGGCACTCTTCATTCGATGAGGCCGCATTAGTGACTGCTTTCATGAATTATGAAATGAACGACTTTGCGTCACAATCGCTTATTGTATCCAGTGAGATTGGCTAACATCGGTTCAGTTTGAATTTCCTGTATCCTGTGGTGATGTGCTTCAATTAAACACAATTTCCAGACTAAAGGGATTTGGTGGAGGAGGAAGGAGTTATTGATTTCTCATATTTACTAGCTGCGTGGTGTCGACCGCACTGGCAGCGGGTACGACGAGATGGGCCGGACCGCTCGGCGAGTCGTTCCGAACGGGCTCTGGGATGAGCATCTACGTCACAGCTCACGCAACCCTGGCCACCTGCATAACTGGACGTGCTCTCCGGGCTGTGATAAACGCACGGTGCGCTGGGTAACGGCGACACAACCGACTGCTGAGGGAAAACGTTTGCTTAAGTGGCAGCAGCTTCCCTGGATAGCTGTTGTTCGCTGGTTACGCCTGAACAAGTAATGCCTTTGTTACAATCACCCAGCTCCTCTACCAAATACCAAACTCCTCAATCCTCTATTGTCAACCAAGAGCACAGTACTTGGATTTTACAATTCAGCTTTTATTTTATTTTATTTTATTTTATTTTATTCATGTAACTGACAAGCTGGCTTCCTGCTGCAGTTACATGATTATAGATGTGCGGGATACAGGTGGACTTTGGTTTCACACTGAGCGGAAACACAAAATTAATACACATTATCGACATCAGGAAACACAGAGGCAAGAAATAGTACTGTGTAGCCACAGTAAAAAAAGACCCCTGACAGATGAATGCATTCATTGGACATGGTGTGGTTTTTCTGATGCATTTCTCTTTACTATTTGACGTTTTTAGGGTAAGTGGACCGGAAAATTAAACAGCAGTATATTATAAATCAATGTAGATTAACAGAATTAAATTAAAGCACCAAAACACAGACAATTCGGGTTAGATTAAATTCAAGACATATGTAGCGATTACAGATTTTTAAAGCTTGTGTTACTTCTCATGAAAGAAAACAATAAAGAAGAAATAGGCACTTTATCAGAGACACGGAGAGAGCAAGAGGCACAGCTAAAGACTCTTGCTTGTAACATCTTCAGGGTAAAGACCTAAACAGCATGTCAACTCAATCACACGAAACCATTTCAACAAATTACCTTCAACAATTTGTGCCTTTTCTGTTGAGATGTGCCTCATTATAGTAGGCTCCTGGAGAAAAAGGTTTAGCCTGTATTTTTTGCCCTTAGGCCTGCAAACCGGTTTCCCTCGTATCTAAATCCAGCTCCAGTTCCAGGTACCACATGGATAAAACAGAGGATTAAGCACGAGGACGGTGATGCACATTAAAAGAGGGCAGTAGCCCATCGGCTTCCGCTCGGTGCTCTGCGGACACTCCCTTGGGCCTTTCAGGGTACCTTGTGTTCAGGATCCCCGCACGCATGAGAGCCGTGTCTCTCTGAAGGATTATCTCGGGTAAATCCCTCAGTGCAGCCTGTTATTAACTGAGGAGCAGCTGCCTAATTTTACTCTGCACACAGAACACTAAAAACAAGGTTATTATTTTCTAGCGTCCTGTCCTGTCCTTCACTTCTTACTGTGCACCCAATAAGGAGGACCAAATGTCCAGGAACGATTTTTAAAATGCAAGTCAGCCTTCGTGGATAAAATGAGAACTGCACGGCAAGTAAAATAAATTGCAATAATTAATTGGTTTCTAAAACATGCCCAGTGCTTTTTTTGTCTTGGTCCTCGTCACTGTTGCTTTCTTGCACGAGGTATCAACAAATGCAGTCAGTCAATGTTTCATTTCATGTTGTGTAAAACTGCATGAAATACACTGGATTTTTCTGAATCGCTGAATTCTCTAGACAAAAAAATATATTGTCTTATTTCACAAGGAAAACACAGTACTTTTAGACTTTGAGTGCATTACTTTGTGAAGTATTGTAATGTGCTGCGCTCTGGGGTCAGATGGGCGAAGAAGGACGCGCGGACAGCGTTCGTTCCGAATGTTTATTGGAGCAGCGGCACGCAGAGAAAGGTACGGACACACGCCAGTGGAAATAAGGCTCTCGGTCCGAGGAGCCCTTTTCCTCAGGGACCTGAACCGCAAGCCAGCCTTCCCGGCCTGCTTGGACTTTTTCAAGCTTTCCTTGACCTCTTGACGCTGTCCAACGGGCGCTCAGCCCTTTATAATCCCTGTGAACCTCCACAGCAGTTGAACAACTCTTTTACATGTTTCCCACAATTCCCAGCTATTTGCAGTAACCAGTACTACACACACACACACACGCACATTTTCAGAACCGCTTGTCCCTTACGGGGTCACGGGGAACCGGAGCCTACCCGGCAACACAGGGCGTAAGGCCGGAGGGAGAGGGGACACACCCAGGACGGGACGCCAGTCCGTCGGAAGGCACCCCAAGCGGGACTTGAACCCCAGACCCACCGGAGAGCAGGACTGCGGTCCAACCCACTGCGCCACCGCACCCCCCCTAACCAGTACTATATTTACGGTAACCTTTTCCCGCTCAAACACGACACCCCTCAGTAACGCAGGTTGTTACAGAATTTCAAATATTATTTTGAAAAACTAGCACCTTATAAGTACTGAGTGAAAGCCAGGAGCCAAGAGAACTTGTATTATACTATTTTAGGGTAAGTAGGTGCAGTGGCGCAGTGGGTTGGACCGGGTCCTGCTCTCCGGTGGGTCTGGGGTTCGAGTCCCGCTTGGGGTGCCTTGCGGCGGACTGGCGTCCCGTCCTGGATGTGTCCCCTCCCCCTCCGGCCTTATGCTCTGTGTTGCCGGGTAGGCTCCGGTTCCCCGTGACCCTGTATGGGACAAGCGGTTCTGAAAATGTGTGTGTGTTTTATGGTATTGCAGTAACAGGTTGGTTGGTAATAATATTTGTCACGGATCTCCTTTTGTCTGAACTATGTGTAAATTAATTATTTAAGAAAAAGAAAAAGTCGAGATGACAGGAAGCAGTAGGAGGTTAGAGAGACTAACTGCTGCAATGGGAAATTATGCGGTGACTGACACGTTTGTTGGGGAGCTGCTCTTGGAGTTTTTGGCTTAGGCTTCATGCCTTCCTTTATTTTTTGTTTTGCATCACTATAAGAAACCCATATTCCTGGTCAGAGCATTTACAAGTCATACTTCATAGCTATAAAGTTTCTTCAATTAGCATTAACATTTTAATTTAGAGGAATATTCTTTTCACTCCAAGCCTATTCAAAGAAATTATTTTATTCTAGTACATCTTCATATGACGTGTCCGGGGACATCTGAGTTGTGTTTTTAGTGCCACTCCTGGAACTAAAATACATTCATGCTGGCATGTGTTAGGATATTCGGTTACTAGAGCAGTGTTCTTTCCTGGGTTTAAAACACCTCTACGGAAGGTAGACAGCGACGGCTATATGACCCCGTCTGTCCATCCGTCCGAACCCCTCGCCCCACACAGGGCATGGGGAACCGGAACCTAACCCGGCACACAGGGCGTAAGGCTGGAGGGGGAGGGGGCACACCCAGGACGGGACGCCGGTCCGTCGCAAGGCAGCCCAAGCGGGACTCGAACCCTAGACCCACTGAAGAGCAGGACCCGGACCAACCCACTGCGCCACCCCCACTAAATTTTGCAACCCTTTGCCTTTAAGCTGTATTATGCTCCTGTATATATTTTTGTATTTCGGTATATTGATTCTGTCTTTCAGCTGTGTTCCAGTACTGCTTGGGTACTGTTCCGTTTCTGTTTCTACTGAAAGTTGTGATGTGCTGGGCAGTATCTTAGTCCCCATTTTTTGGGAAGGCATCAGAATCAGAAGAAGTGAAGATCAAAATGTTGAAAGTGAGTGCAGCACTTTTTTCAATTATCAACACACAGCAATCCTATATAATAAATACACTTTACCGCTTGTAGAAAATGACAGCTGATCAGATCAAAATAGGTACAAAAATACGATTTTCATGATAAACATTTTGCAACAAATTTCTGGGGAAATTTCAGCCCATTTAACAGTGGTGAAAGATGTCTCTTCCGCTGAATCTCTGACTTCAGTCATGAATAAAGCATCTCTTCTTTATGGACAGATAGAGACGGGTAAAACAGATACAAGGACGAGAAGATGGACAGATAAACAAAGAAAATAACGTTCGGCCTCCCCGTCACTCGGTGCCCTTTAGTCGGCAGGTAAAGGATCAGGCTTTCAAACGTCTCGTAGTAGGATATATTTAGGTGCATTCTGACTTTGAGCCTCTCTTCACCCCATGCTCCTAGTTCGGCAGCTGCTCCATCAGCCAACCCCCCTGCGGTGCTCCCAGTGTGTGTGCTGCCTGCTAGCCTGCTGTTACACTCACCAGCACATACAAAAAGATCATCTTGCTGTTCACCTATTAGCTGCAGTAACACTGTGTGTGAGTGATAAGAACCCTGCTTTAAAGTTCCTTTTCCACTCTCATTTTCAAGGGGACTTATGCAAACTGGCTGAAGGCCTGATCTCCTAAAAAAAAAACGCACCCAACCTTCACTGCATTTTAAAGAAGCTAAATATCTATCTTAACATATTAATATGCTTTGTATTTTGGGAAAACTGAAGTGTATAAATGGAAATTGTCCAATATATGTAAAGCGAATATTCGGAAGCTTTCATGGGTTGGTTTGCAAGGAAAAAACATACACACACAGACACACACACACACCTGTCTAGGAAGGTTCTGCAGTGAGATTTGTGGGGCCACCACTCCACTTGAGTTTTAGTTGAAACTCAGGGAAAAAGGTGTATCATAAAGAACAATATTCACGAGTTCCAGTGATCATCTATCTTAACAAAAAAATTTACATTTAAATGCATCTTTGTTACATGTCAAAGACAACTGAAATAGACTGAGGATTAAAATAATTTCACACATATGTTATCTTGCAATTACATTGAGATTTGATGTAACCGCAAGATGATTTGTACTGTACTTACAGTGTAAATGAACAAAAGAGGTGTATCGTGTCATTCTGTTGGACACGGCGAGGGGGCTGTGCTGTGTAACACTGAACCACGTAGCTGTGTGCAAGAACGGGGAAAATATTCATTTATACAGTATGTAGTCGATCAACAAAGAACAGTCAAGGCAACACACTATACAGGCTACTCAGGTTTGACTGGGGAACAAAAACTGGTGAATCTTACAATAATTTCAAGTTGAATTCAAAACTGTTTTCAGAATTTCTCTATGAGGGAAGGTTCTTGAGTGACACACAACTTTACTTTGATTCTAGCCTGTATTTACAAGTTATTTAAGAGCACAAAAGTGCTACCTGAAAAGAAGCAGTGTGTGATTTTCTGCTGAATTTTGTCCCTGGAGGGTCGTAAGGGCCCAGCAGTAGGCGGCCGCCACGCCGGGACTCCACTTGCCTTGGTATCGCTGGTCCGCGGTTCAAATGTGCAGGTGATTTGTGATTTCCCAGCGTTTTCAGCTTCACTTAACTCTTCATCAGATTAGTCATCTTATATCAATTTCTTAACTGGAGACCTACGAAATACCTTATTTAACCTTAGCATCACTAATCCTGTGGAATTTATTCTTCAGCTACATGAATCCAGTTCCTGTTTTAGCCATCGCCTTAATAACATTTTGCATACGTGCAAGTTTGATGTGCAATGTCAAACATGACTCCATCTGCACGGTATGTTCTTCTGTGCAAACTATCATGCCTTCTGCCTTTGTCTAGAGGGTTATAAATACTAGAGAACAATATTAGCAACTAGAATTTGCTCAATGCTTCTTACAAATATGGTACCACAGTTAAAATGTAGTAGCACGATGTCACGAATTGAACAGAATAATGAAGATGGGGTCACAAGAAAACCCCATAAAAATCCTCAGAAATCAGCATTTTGAATTCAGCATGAAGAGGTCTGCTTACAATACCCATTTCAATACATCTAAGAAAATTGTTCTTGATTAGTGTTATTCATGTTTTTTTGCTGAAGCGAAAATATTCTACGCACAGTTGATACAATCAAAAGCAGTGACTACAGCACACATGACACACACTACACACCCTACAAAACCTCTTTGTGTATTACCCATGAGTCTTAATTTAGTGCTTGCAAAACCAACCTTGCAATTTCCTTTAACACTGCAGAACACACAGACACACATATCATAATTACACTCATGCAAAACGTTTAAATGTACCTTTCATCAGAAAAACTTGATTCAACAATCAGGATGAGAATGTTATAAACACAATGAAAGCAGGCAACGCACTTCATTTAGTGAATAGATGTTGTTTTTTAAAGATATCTTCAAAGCTTTTCAAGAGTACCTTTCAGAAAAAGTGCACTTTCTGCACAGTGCCAGGCTGTGTGCCCGTTATTTTTTCCTTCTGTGTGCCTCACTTGTACCAGTAGAGGAAATGGTTTGGAAGATTTAAAGAATAAAAAAGCCAGCATTCATTCAGCAGTCACTTATTTATTTTATTCACTATATCATTCCTGAGGGGGATGTGGTGGTGCAGTGGGTTGGACCGCGTCCTGCTCTCTGGTGGGTCTGGGGTTCGAGTCCCGCTTGGGGTGCCTTGCGACGGACTGGCGTCCCGTCCTGGGTGTGTCCTCTCCCCCTCCGGCCTTACGCCCTCTGTTGCCGGGTGGGCTCCGGTTCCCCGCGACCCCTTCTGGGACAAGCAGTTCAGGAAATGTGTGTGTGTGTGTGTGTGTGTGTGTGTGTGTGTATATCATTCCTTCAATACGTGAATCTCTCAGCAAAATGTGACACTGTCCTCTAGAGGGGTGAAAACTGAAATACTCTGTATGCTAAATTTGTGCAAATATCTCATCATCCCTTGAGAGATGTCTGCTCTCTGATCCCAAAGAAGCAGTAGAGCAGTTAGGTTAGAAAGGAGAATTCAGGCCATGAATGAACACAATGATGGAACGAAGTAGTGCAGTGGGCACTCAACTCTTACGTTGTTCATAAAGTACAGGCTCTGCTTTTTTTTTTTTTTGCCAGAGACTGGTGACATTGTGTGATTTCACAAATAGCTGTGCCGAAAGCCTACGTGCTCTGTTGAGTGACGGGACAAAGGTTAGTAACCGCTGGCATAAGGATTCATGCTGGACGAGTCACAAGACAGTTATTCTCCATTCAACACATGCTTCCGTATGAGTCACGTAAAGTGCCCAGAATGACACTCCTGTGGCTTCCAAGACTCCAGAAACCATCTGGTTAGCACTTCATTACAAGAGCTGACAGGAGCATGGACACATCTGAGAGAATATTCTTTCCCTGGATATTTGTGAACAGTTCTTCATTTTTGTAGTGAATTTCGGCAACGGGTAACAGTTTTGCATCGATTTCACACCGAACGAAGATTATTTTCTCTGCCTGCATCTGCCTTTCGAAGTGAGGGCTGCAGGGGTTGGTAACCTATCCTGGAAGCAGAGGACACAAGGGTTGGCCCTTGATGGGACAACCAATGACAGACATCAGACCTGAAAAAATACACAAACACAGGAAGGAAAAACAAAACAGGCAGAAAATGTGCACAGGGACGTAAGAGTTATGTTCTGTCACATAAGGGGGCTGATATCTACGTTATGCCGAGATGGAGATTGACCCACGTGAGCTTCAGGGAGAAGCGGTAAGTAGAAGCGTTGAGTGCAGTGAGAAGGAGATCTCAGTGAGTCCACTCAAGGGCAGGATTGTAGAGAACAAAATCCTTTTGTGTGTTTTTCTTTTATATATCCACCTATCACAACTGGCACAGGACATCAATCTGTAAGAATCTATAAGAACTGTTCCTGTGTGACTGTGCACACAGTACGTATACCGTATATCTGTCAGATACCCACGCCCTTGTTTTACTGCACAAGCACAACCATAATCTCACTAAATGAATTATTACAAGACCTAAGCCTAATATAGCATTTTTGTCATTATCTGTGACATTTTAACAATTACCACTAATCCTTAAGTCAGACGTTGCCATCTTGGCTTCCTGAGATCCCTAAGCTGCGAAAAACGTACACGGTCCTCTGTGGGGGTGCCCAATACGCTGGAATCCTCAGAGAAAAGGGTAGATATTATGAATGATAATGAAAGAGAGATCTTAGACACTATCACCTGCCCCAACAGGAAAAAGGTCAACCATTAAAATCTTGAAATTGAAGTAGAGATGAAGAAACTCAAAAGATATTCTTGTATCCCTAGAGAAGAACACAGACAAAATAAAGGTTGTTTCACATTTTAAACCTTTGTGCTGCTTTACATAGCGTATTAGTCTGAAAGTTATGGGAATAAACAGGCAAAATACATGAGAGGAACAAAACACAAAGTAAAAGTGAATTTAACTGGTTGATTAAGCAACTAATGAGTGTGAATGAGCTGTTAAGGAGCACCCATCTCACGTAAGTGTGGAAGAGTTACAGAGTGCAAAGGAACGTGATACTTTCTCATACAAAGCGACTGTTTCGAGAACATCCATGAATATTTCCAGCAGTCAGGATTTCCATCAGCTTCACATCTGGCAACCTTGATGTACCACGATTTAGTGCTGTCATTCTCAGACCTCCTTTCTGGTTGAGTTCACTCCCACCTTACATGTTTTTATTCTACTGCTACATGTGAGTTCTCTGGGTTACTCCATACTTCCCTCAGCCGGCACTCTTTCTGCATCACAGAATCAGTTCATAAATGACATCTGAGCATTTTTTATTCCCTCTTTTGCCATGTCATCCATAGCACACAGACAAAAAGCATACGCACGTCTGAATGAGGGAAGTGACCTCATAGCGTACACATTTACACCATGTAGTCGCCTACTTGCAAGAGGGAGATGATGGCACATTGCGGGTGAGAGGTTCGACTCACACCCACGGTCCCTGGAGTTTGCGCTCTGTGTTTGCACACACCACACATGCACAGAAGAAGTCATTGACAAACGACTTCTGTACCTCCCTTGGGTTGGAAACTGTGTGGAGGTTGAGATGGACTCAACTTAATGGCACTTCCATTTATCCCCTACTTACAAGGATTAAAAAGTAATTTGTAATTTTGCTTCTGAGAGTTTTCCTTTCTATTCCTGCTGTAGAGTGCTTTACACCCATTTGTTTAATTATTTTACACTATAGTAAAAATGGTAAATCTATATGTCTTATTAGACATTGTGTGAAAAAGATACTAAAAAGTATCTTCCTGATTTTTTCAGCTATTGCATATTTTTGTCATGGGATGTTTTCTTCAGCAAAGAGCAGTTGAACAAACAAATCACACACACACACACACTGTCTGAAACTGCTTGTCCCGAGCTGGGTCGCGGCAGGCTGGAGTCTAACCGGCAACACAGGGCTCAAGGCTGGAGGGGGAGGGGACACACCACGGATGGGACGCCAGTCCATCACGAGGCACCCCAAGCGGGACTCGAACCCCAGACCCACCAGAGAGCAGGACCAGACTAAACCAAACCCTCTACGCCACCGTGCCCCCCTACAAATGTAAATTTATACTAGGCATAACAGATTTTCAGTTGAAGAATATGACCATCACGGTAAATATTAATGACAAAAAAAAATAAATAAGGGAATACTGCCATTAAATGCAGACTTTTAATCTTATCATTCAATTAACCCAACTTTTAATATTAACACCTAATTGGATAAATTTTTTTCTTTGAGCTCTGGGTGTATTACACAAGCGACACGTCATTATGCTCCGATAATGAGAAATTGTTATCGCGAATGTTTTCAACACAGGATACACACGATACAGACAGAGCGCAATGAACAGGATGCTGTGATATATCATGCACTATGTCAGCTGAGGCATATTAATGTTACGCGACATCATAATAAACTGTTACAGTCTGAGATGAAGGCAACTGCATTGTGCTACTATTTGGGTACAATAAATTCCCTGTGACGAGGAAAACAGCAGAAAACCGCAGAACATTTTTCACAAAGGCTCTTATGTATCCAGTAAATGGTTTATGTGGCCCCAGTCTGACTGTCTTTGAAACTATTTAGCTTGAGGCTGGAAAGCCACCTTGTAGCCACAACAAAAATTAAACATTCCTGGCTCACTTGAGGGGTAGAGCAGGTTTCAGCTCGTATATATTTAACAGTGTTGAGCACAGAGACTCATTTTCACTGCCTCTTATCCTGCATTCACTCTGCACCCATAGGTACAGTGTGAGCACGTGGTCATTCTATCACATTTCTTACTCTTATTTGTTATTGTTAATGATACAGTTCTATATTCTTCAGAACCGTATTCTCGGAACTGTAGGAACATAGGAAAAATGCAACCCTAAGTGAAAGGACAAAAATAGTTGACAGGAAGCATTTCAGCAGTGCAATTTCATTACTGTCCATTTGTACATTTTGTACATTTATTCATTTAGCTGACAATTTTTTTCCAAAGCAACTTGCAATGTTAAGATACTTACAGTTATTTACCCTTATATATTCATATACTGTGGGGCGCGGTGGCGCAGTGGGTTGGACCGGGTCCTGCTCTCCAGTGGGTCTGGGGTTCGAGTCCCGCTTGGGGTGCCTTGCGACGGACTGGCGTCCCGTCCTGGGTGTGTCCCCTCCCCCTCCGGCCTTACGCCCTGTGTTGCCGGGTAGGCTCCGGTTCCCCGTGACCCCGTATGGGACAAGCGGTTCTGAAAATGTGTGTGTGTGTGTGTATTCATATACTGCTTATACTACCCAAATGTACTGCTTCTCACACAGTCCATTCACAGACGACAGGTGGCAGGAATGATTCAGCCTTATTGAAACATTTATCAAGCTATTTTAATTTCATGTATATTTCCTCAGAACTACTGACTATACATTAGTTTGAATTTGATTTCACACTTAGTAGATTCTCAAATAGGCATTATGTTTGTACACTCACACACAGTGGGTCCTCTAGTTGCACACTTAATTAATTAATTAATTAATTAATTAATTAATTTTATTTTTTTGTAGAGCGCTCTTCTCAAACAGTGACACAGAGCGCTTTAACACGAACATCAGGCAAGAAAAACAGATACAAACAAAGAAAACGGTCAACTAATGGCTACCACTTAACTGGGCCCAAGAGCTGGTTCGTTTTTTCAGAAGTTCATTAGTCGAATGTGTCTGAAGTGGGCCATGTGCTCCTCATCACTTCTATAACTCCACTGTATTCTTATTTCAAATCAATATTTAAAAAATAAAAAATGTAGGTAATCATGTAATATGCATTGGCAAAAACGCTGGCATTGGACTGTGAGAACTGCACATGTGTTGTGTTTGTCGGATGAAAGTTAGAGAAAGTTGTTGGACAGGAACACAGCATCTCTCTCTCTCTCTCTCTCTCTCTCTCTCTCTCTCTCTCTCTCTCTCTCTCTCTCTCTCTCTCTCTCTCTCTCGCTCTCTCTCTCGATCTCTGAGCATCTGGCCGACACCAGGCTGGTGGGCAGGCAGGAAGGCGCCTGCGAGTACTGAGTCCCCTGGCGAGGATATTTATAACTCGTTGTAAATAAGGAAACACAATAAAGAACCGCGGCCACAGCTACAGCACGGTGTGGACAAACCCAAGGCAGCACTTACAATTTATGACTGCTAGCTGTTGGCGAATCGAGCAAAATTTTGGTGTGCAATTTCAATTGGTTGCTACCTTGATTGATAAAAATGGAAGTTCTTCATGAAAGGTTTGTAATACGACTCCACTGTATATATTTATATATGTCATGTGTTTTGTGGAATTGCTCTTTTACCTCAAACGCAGTCATAGTTTCGGCAACCATTAAATATCTTTTAACGCAACGTTTAGACTTCACTTTCGCCTGGTTTGCAAATAAAATGAATCTCCTTCAAACTCCAAATTGCACGTTTATTTGCATTGAATGCATTTCATTTACTTTAAAAAGGGCAGGCACCTAATCAGATCATCTAAGACTGAATCAAGTAAAGATCAACAATTACCTATTTTAATTATAGCTTAAATGTTTTTAAAAGGTTAAAGAACTGCCTGTCACGATGTTCGGGCCTGACTGTAAATTATCAAGGAAAATATAATAAGGAGAAATCACAGAAATGCATTTTCAGGTTTATTCAGAATGTTATTTTGATGATTATCCCTGTAAAGCTCACTACTGGATATTTATTTCATTCTTCAGGTACAGCACAGAAGAGAACAAGCAGCTTTACGTCAGTCACCTTGAGGTTTGGCCCATTCAGAAAGGCCTCTCATCTTTCTCTTAGTGATGGGTACTGCAAATGTTGTCAAGAATAAAGACCATTCTCTGTCATACTGCCAAGAAGAAAAAATAGTCGCTGGACAGTAGCAGAAGACAAACTGAATAGCCTAATTTCATCAGCCTGCAAGAGGAATTAGAAAGACAGTCTGTATTAGCCAGGCTTTCCTAATAGTGTGAATACAACAGTAAGGGCATATCCTACACCTGATTTTAAATGTATAAAATCCAGGCTGTATATACATAATACTTTTCCATTATGTAACTCTATTTTAGCATGTATTACATTACATTTTTATTTTCGTTTTCTAGTAAGCCCAGGCCGAAATAGATAAAAAATAAACATACTAAATGTACCCAGCAAATCGAGTGAGTGTTGAATAAATATTTTTCCAAATGTTTTGATCCATCAAAATGTTGTTGTGTGCTGAAATCAACCACTGTGTCCAAAATAAATCCCTCACATACCATTAGGGCCAAACACTGGCACAAACCAAACATTGCATTTCTACTGTTGCTACATAACAGCAACACTGTGAAAGTCACCAGAACTGCCACCGGTGGTAGCAGTGCCTTAAACTGCAAAGTCCCTTTACAATCGCATGATACATAGAGTCTTGTTCTGGCTCTGATTACACTGTGGCACTTTAACATGCAATGGCTTACACTATTATATTTTATTTAAGAGCACGCTTAAATTAATGCCATCTGCATTCACATGTCAGCCTTTGCTGTCAACTCCCCTTTGAGACAAAGAGAAAAGGAAATTAAAAAATATGGACGTACAATTTATCCCGCTGATGACGTCCAAAAGTGACACAAGGCTGCCGCGTCCTTCTGGCTAGTAACCCTGGGTCCACTCTGATCAAATCAATCAGCACGAGGGTGGGGACTGGAGATATAGCCTGAGTCGAAACAGGGTCATTCAACGATTTTGGAGTCCTAAATCATCCAACAATCTGAGGCCAGAATAATTCCATTCAGCTTTATGCCAAGTCCCCATCTGTAATTCATTTTTTCCAGTTCACAGTCTGCCTTGCCATCTCTTCCATCACGGTCTGGTCAGTGCATTATTCCGACATCTTTGTACTATTTGGAATTTCAACACGAGCATGCTCAGTGCTACATTTTTTTAAAGAAATGTCACTCCTTCAGATATCAGCTGAGATCATTTGAATTCCATTAAACTCGTAGACATGAGCACTTACAATGCACTATATATAACTATATCACTGAAGGCAGAACATAGTCTCTTGATTCCAGGAATGTTGAAGGAGATACTGAGATTTGTTTTTCGTCATCTAACAATCTAGTGAAAGAATATAGTTGTCAGTTCAAAATACAAGACACCATGTTAAAATATCAATTTATCTTAATCAAAACACACCCTTGAACTGCATCAAATTGCAAATGTTTTATAGAGCAGTGTTTTCAGACAGATGGTGATGGCAATCTGTTCAGTGCTTAGGAAAATGGTAAATTCAATTGATTATACAAGATTCTGAAAAAAGGCTAAATATGAGTTCATGAAGCATCTCATATGAAACAAAGCTGGCGATAAAATTATGAACTATTACTGCATACTCTTGGGTGAATGCATAACCTAATATTCTAAGAGTGAAATCTAAATCATGGGTAAAGTGATTACTAAATTAAAGAAATCCATCTACACATTGCACTGTTTCTTGCCACAGTGGTGTAAGTCATAAAATGATTTGTTGTGGACAGACTAAGACAGACATTTAATCAAGATGAAACCATAAGGATTTTAAAATAATATGTCTGCACATATAAAGATGAAATCTTTGGTCTGTTTGATAATACAGATTTATATAACAAGACATGTTTTAGAACATCTTGTCAATGTTTGCAGGTAAACCAGTGCATTCAATCTGCATTATCTAGAATTTCTTGAGATATATTTAAGATAGGAATCATTCTTTATTTTAGTTGAAATCTAAATGCTGTATATTGAATCCACAACATTCACAGTTATGTAACAGTTCGGCTTCCAGTGTCATGAACAGATCATGTGAAACATCTTGTTCTTAAAATACAGTATAAGGTATATAGTACATACAGTACACCACACCATATGTTACCTATATTATAAAGAAATCATGTGAGATTGTTATCTGAATGAACAGAAATACAAAATTTGGCTCAACCTACAAAGTCTATCAGAAGAGTGGACACACTGTGACTAAATCACAATTTAAACAAAATTACTTTTGCTTCCTACAATTCAGGATTAGCTATGGATGAGCAGAAAATGTAAATGTATGTTTTTAAATGCAGCTGAAACAAATACCGATTATTTTAAAAAAAGTTGGGTGTTTGAGTATGTAAATATTGAGAGTGTGTTAGAGGGAAAGATGTCTGTCTCAGAAAAAGCAGTTGCCAGTCGTTGAGTCATTGTTTCTAAGTAGCATGAATTATCCTTTTATCCTTCATTTATTTATCATTTATCAAAATTTTTATGTTCTCTGGTTCATGTCTCCCCAAGGTGACAGGAATGTCAGTGTGAAGCTTAGAGGCTCAGGCAGTGGCAACCATCGCCATCAATCTTTTCCATCCTCCCTCCCATTTATGGAGAGGAAGAATGAGAGGGGCTTTAGTGGGGGCCCCCAAACTGCACTGGAACACAGTAAATTTGCTTGCAGTCCACCGATTCATGACTGCATGTCGGAACATCCATGCTACCTCCCACTTAGTAAAATGAGTATTAGTAAAACTGTTACGTTGAAGAAAATCACTTTGTATTAAAATAAAACCGTTATGAAACTAAACAGAGCCGACTGTTGGAATGTTTTTCTACCAACCCAATCTTTGTCAGAGCTCCCAGTTATATGAAATGCGGTAAAGCAATGGTAAAGATTAAAGATAACTTATAGATCTCTTAAAAAGCCTCTGGGCATACTTTAGCAGTTTGCTTAAGGAGCTCAAGTACACAGGTTCCTTTTTTATTTATCTGACATTGTATTTCCACTCCTGCTCCGTTTTCTAACATTTCTGTCTGTTGCTGTGCAAAAATGACCTGCTTCTGCATGCATGTTTGCATCTCTTTCCCTGCATGCTTTCATTCATGGACACTTTTTATGAAGAAAAAATTGATGTTCTGGCCACCAATTGCAACGTCAACCGTATCGGTTCCCCTTCAGATGAAGACCTTGCCATATGGATGAATGATATCTGGCTAAATGAGCCATATAAGCAATATGAAAGAGATGTCCAACTATATGCTGTGTGCAGAAGCAAATCATGCAACTTGTATCACCCGGATGTTGTCAGTGCAGGAAATAAAGTTCTCTGTTGTGGCCATAGAAACAAAGTGCTCCAAAATAACTGAACTGAAATGTAAATACCTCTGAAATCTGGATTGCTGAGGCTGAATACAGGGTCTTTGCTTTGGAGGAAATGGGCAGATCAGAAGCTGGATCAATAGCAGCTACAGGTTGTTGTAAATACATTAAGAAGCATCTGTTATATTAAGTTTTTACTGATTATATAAATCAAGTTGATGAACACTGCACATAATTCTCTGAATTATTGGTCAACAGCCCTCTACAGAAAGTTATGGAAATGATGTATTTTTATTTTCTGTTTTTCTGCAAGTTTTAAATTTAACTTAGTTTGAAAAAAAATCATTCAAGTGTTACACTATGACCTGTTTTGTGGGATACAACAGACCACCAGAAGCATGGACAACTGGTTTTTGATAATGGTTGGACGGAAATTTTATGTATGTTTTTTTATTTATTGGAGATATTTATGAGGTTTTTATAGAACCTAAAGTGTTAGCATTAGATGGGCATACAGTGTGTATTATTCAGTTTTTATTCATTGTGATCTATTAAAAGTAACTTTCAAGTTACGAACACATTTCCAGTCCCAGTGTGTTAGTATGTTGAGGGCCCGGTTTAATAATTCAAGGTTTCCCACTCAATTTACTTTAACTGTGCATCTAAGCCAAAACAATTAATTGGTTGACTGACAGGGCAACATCCATGAAGTCATGTGTACAGTACGAAGGTATTATTTTAGAAAATGCAGTCCATAAAGCTATTACTGTGAAATGAATATGAATATTTTGTTTAAAAAAATTTTTTGTTAGTCTACTGCTCCACAGCGGCGAAGCAAATATGGACCAAGTGAACATGTTTAACAATGATATATGTTTGTAGAGCTGTTCAAATTATGTGGATATAGTATATTGTATTTTTGTCATTTTCTAAGGTGTTCAATTAAGGGTTTTTTATCAAAGACATTTAGACCAGCATATCAATTATTTTAAGTGAAGAAAGAATTCTAATTACCAGTGGTATTGTTATTAGGAATGGCTAAAGGTAAAAATTTGTCTAGAGCAAACCTCAGAAGAAGAACAAGACAATACTGAACTGAAAGTACTTGTTCAAATATTTAATCGTAGTTTCAGTTAATTTTAAAATTCATTCTTTGGTGTGCTTTTCTAATCTGAAAAGAATTATAATAAGCACTGGCTCGACAATGACCACTCAAAGATACTTACTGGGAGAGAGAAAAAAAACACCTAATAAATTAAGAATAATTTTTTAAAAGTCAATAACATTTTCCGCAGATGTAGAAAATATCCAGAGAGGAATAATACAAATGTAGAAAAGTCATGAGAAACTTGCAATAACTATTCAGAAACATTATAATGATGATGAGTGTACGTGCACCATTATGAGGATTACGAGTATACAAAGAAATCAATTTCTGAGACAGTCTGTAATGAATGCAATCGTCAACATTTTATATTCTACCTGCTTAACTTGCTCACTCATGTGATATACTGGCCTTCTCACCCTTTGCCTCCCAGGTTGATGTAGAATGTTGGTGCACAATTGTGTTTGACCTGCAAAAGTGTCCCCATGTAACTCCTCTCCTCATCTCTCTCTGTTGGCTTCCTATAGCTGCCCCAATGAAGCTGATGACTCTGTTTACATCCTACGAGATGATCAATGGCTCGGCTCCCCGATACCTGCAGGACCTAGTTACTTGTTATGCCCCAGTCAATCTGCTGTGCTCCTCCACCTATGGCTGCCTGGTTATTCCATTCATAAGAGGTCCAAAATCGAAAGCCCAGTTTTGTGGAATGAGTTTCCTTTCTCAATTTGAACAGCCATCAACATTCTCAACATTCAAGAGGACTATATTACTAACATTACCAAAAAAAGAAAAACAATACTACATGCAATACCATATTCTACTCCTCATGTAATGTGTGCCAGCAAAAGCAGTGATATTGGACTAACTGACTTTCCATTGAAAACTGCATGTTTGTGTCTCTTTCTCTCTGATTTGTTGGTCAAATGCTGGTCAAAAAAATGTAGGAAGGTGATGAGGACTAGTCTATCCTGAGTTTTATGCACCTACTCAAGCGATGAACATCAGTGCATCAAGTGGAAAGTAACAAGCTATGCTTACTTAAGAATCACATGTCTGCAACTGTCTCTCTTTCTCCTAATGTAGTGAACAAACTGTATTTTCGATGAGATGTACGTCACTTTGGAGAAAAGCGTCTGCTAAATGAATAAATGTAACTGTAAAGTAAACGCACTTTTCTTTATTCTGATTTTGTATGCCACTTTGTAAAAAATTTCTGCTAAATGTACAAGCGTAAAAGTGAATATTAAATTGCCCTGCATAGTATGGCTTTAATAATAACTATTAGAACACTAATTATTAAAACATTTACTTTTTTAAAAACAGTTATAAACCAGTTTTTCACAAAAGAAAAATTCAGCACAGGTCTAGGACACCATTTCACATTCATCGAATGCTGTATTATTCAAAACATACAGGGTACAAAGGATTTAAATAATAAGTGACTTTAATCGTGCAATGCCTTATTTATACTCCGCAAAGACTGTATGTACAAAAAATGCAATTTGAAGACATTTTCACTTCTGCGTGAGTCTTGAAAGGAAAGGAGTGTGCCAAAGGATAAAATGCAGAGGGTCCTCAGTAGTGGGCTTGAAGAATTGAAAAGGCACTTTTTTGTAGCAATGGGCTGGATCAGAAATTAATTCTATGCATCAACAATGGAGATGCCATTTGAAAAGGATGTCAACTGGTGGAGGACTGACATCTTGCGTGATGTGACAGCAAAGCAAAGCGTTTCTCCAAAGCTGCATCTGGACCTCAGTGTGATGTGAATTCCCAGAACTGTCAGGCAAAGCTTTGAAAAGCTGCTGCCGTTTTGGCTCAGAATTTCCCGTGGGTTATGATTTTAAGCTCTGTCTTGCCTGCTTTGAAAAAGCTGTTATAAAATTAATAAATTGTTTATGAAAATGAATACATATGTTGTCATAGCCTGTAGTCAAGTTCTTTATTTCCATTATTTCATGCTGTCATTAACCTGTGGTAAACCTTGTTGTCACGTCAAACATAAGGACAGTCATGTAGCAAAGTTTTTGTTGAAATACTATATGTCATGTTTCAATTTGTTCCCTGTAGAGGTTAACTTCTTTTCACTTAGATTTTTTATTTTTTTTTTATTATTTCTGGACTAAGCAATGTGTTACCTTTAATAAAAAAAGTATATATATTCTATAATATTTTGTAAAAAAATATTTTTTCATGGAAGGGGGCGCGGTGGCGCAGTGGGTTGGACCACGGTCCTGCTCTCTGGTGGGTCTGGGGTTCGAGTCCCGCTTGGAGTGCCTTGCGATGGACTGGCGTCCCATCCTGGGTGTGTCCCCTCCTCCTCTGGCCTTACGCCCTGTGTTGCCGGGTAGGCTCCGGTTCCCCGTGACCCCGTATGGGACAAGCGGTTCTGAAAATGTGTGTGTGTGTGTATTTTTTCATGGTTTTTTAATGTCATATTTTTATTAACTCACTCATTATAGATAACTGTTGTCCAATGCAATATCGTGGTGTTCCAAAGTCTACCGTGCAAGAACAGGGTGTGAGAAATGGAACACTGGGTGAAAACAGTTTGCTAATTTGACTCACAAATGTATAGAAAAGGAATAGTTGGAGTAATTTGGTGTTAGATGCCGTTCGTTAAGGATGGCGGCGAAGGAGCTGTCTGAGACGGCTGAGAAGGTGAGTCAGTGGTTATGGCTGAGAAGAGAAGAGGGTAGTTGGGGTTACAGGTTGGAGGGAGGTGTCTAGTGGTGGTAAAATTAGTGGCAGGTGGCCAGTAATGGGAGGCAGCTGGTGGTAATTAAGGAGGTGTGGCCTTGTTAATTAAGGTAGTTTAAGTTTGTGGAGCGGTGCACTTGCACTTTCTGCTGGCAAGTATTGGAGGTAGTCCATGATGGTTTGAGTTTGTGAAGGTGGTGCTTTTTAAGGTATATATGGTGCTGTGGTTTAACTGGCATGGCTGAGTTTGTGGGGTTGCGGTATTTGTTGAGGGTGAAGGGCATCTAATGTGTGTGGAGAGGAGCGGGTGGTTCTTGGACGCCAGACTGCACCGTTGAGCCATCCTAAGGGGTCATGGGCCTAATTCGATGAAACATTGGCAAAGGGAGGTGCCCACTTGACAGCCTCAATGAAATACCCATGTTGACACCCTGTGGTTGTGTTGGTTATGGAAGGAAGTTAAGCTTCTCAGTCTTGAGTCATGGAGATGTACGTTGGCAGCGATGGGTGTTGTTCTCCAAGGCTTCATGCTGATGTTGTTTGGACTGGGTCCTTGGGTACAGCTGTTTTAATATACACATGGGGTGTAACATCTTGTCCTTTGCATCATGAATGTGTAAAAATCAGACATTTTCTAAGATCTCTGCATATATCACTCTGAAAAGTACATGGCCATTATGCTTTTATGCTTTTCGAGGTGCTGTGCAATGCTGTCACCTGTCATACAATCATGTCTGAAAGCACAAGTTCTAATTTCAAATTCAATTCATGGCAAGAAGCACAAATTTATCTTTTTTTTTTAAAAAAAAAAATTGCACTATTTGTAGCGGATGTAGCTTCATGGAGCCTTTTCAAGCCAGGGTAGACTGACCCTATTTGGCACTTAGTACAAAATATTCACCCCAGGTTCAGATTTTTGCCTCAGGGTGAAAACGGAAGTGTGAAATGAACAGGATTAAATTCACTCCAAGGCTTCCCACCTTCAATAAGTTGGGTTGCTACTACAACCTAAGTAAAATTAATGTTTTCCTTGCAAGCACAGGTACTGACCCATCAAAGTTGAAAACTGGTGCTAATAAAGTAAACTGTCATGATCACTCTTAGACATGGCTCTTTGAGCTCCAGTGTGTCGTTCACTTACGAGCACAAATGTTCAACAGGTGAAAGATGAAGCTGCGGTGATGTGAAGACGTGGAAACTTGAGTGCAAAGAAATGTGGAGGCGCAGCGACCGCAGGGCAAAGAGACAATAAACTTGGAGATGTGCCGACTCAAGTTGTTGCTGTTGGAGATGTGGCGACTCTTGTTTCTTTTGGGGAAAACTTGAGCCCAGGCTCAAAAGCCACAGAGGTTTACTTGAAAATGACCCAAAACACACACACACACACACACACACACACTTTCAGATCCGCTCATCCCATACGGGGTCACGGGGAACCGGAGCCAACCCGGTAACACAGGGCGTAAGGCCAGAGGGGGAGGGGACACACCCAGGATGGGACACCAGTCCGTCACAAGGCACCCCAAGCGGGACTTGAACCCCAGACTCACCGCAGAGCAGGACTGTGGTCCAACCCACTGCACCACCACGCCCCCCATGTGACCCAAAACATTATGTTATAAATCTTGTAATAAAATGTTGGAAATTTTATAAAGAATGTGTGTATGTGTGTGTGTATATATGTGTATATATATATATATATATATATAACTACTTGCTCTTATTACCAAGTTTCACAACATGCTACTGTCAGTATGAGTCTGATGTGAGGAAAATGAGGGAGTTGAGCATATTCTGGCAGCAGAGTGCAAGTTTTATTATAAAAAGAAAAAAAACAAGCTTATGAAAGAAAAAACTAATGGTGATGCAAGATTTTTTTAAATAATTTAAATTAAAAAGTATTAGTCTGTTGCTGAAAGAACACAAGCCTGTAGATGATTTATTACTGAAGATTATTTAAATGGAATGTAAACGTGGAAAAGAAAAACAGGGTGGACTCTGGACACAGTAAATCATTCACCAGAGTGAGAACTTCAGTAAAATTTAACCTTTTAGAAAAATAAGCAGGAAAACAGGCTCTACGGAGTTGGTGTAATAGATTATACTAACAATCACAGCTTTCCCTCACCATTTAATTTATAATTAAATATTTTTATTTGTTGCTTGAAAATTTGCCATGGAGTCTATATACCAAGATCAGTGGTGCACAGTCTGAAAAGCGAACAAGAATTGTCACATCTTGTACTCCTCTCATACTGATTAACAACGTATCAGAGCAGGAAGACAGAGGGAAAAAGAAGTACATTGACTAAATACCTTGAAAGAGCAAATACATATGGATACAAGGACCAAAGACTGAAATATGTGAGCCGGGGTCATCTTGTAGCACTGTTTAAGGAGTTACAAAACGGCAAACCAGATTCTCCAAAATCTGTTCAAATTATGATGCGGTTTCTATTTTTGTCATTTTGAATCTCTTCCCTTTGCCCGTGCCATCGGGACAGGGTTGTACCTCTTCTGAACCCTGAAGTCAGTGCAGCGCATTATTTCATGCAGATTCTCCTTAACATATTCATGCTGCAGATTATTGATCTATTCTCTTTTTACACTTTAACACCAGGTGAGTTCATACATCTCCATTTGGATCATCACACTCTTTCACTTGCATGACAAATTAGGAATTATGCCAAGATACTTTACTATGCAGATTTAAATTGCTAGGCTTTTTGAAATGCTGTCATTATCCCGCAGTACTCCTTATTTAACTTCTCGCCACTCGTTTCCCATCCTCTGTGCTCTACTGTGCTTTTATATGTTGCTCCCCACTGACAGCTGCTAAGTGCCATCCTCTCTGCTCCCCGCCCCACTCAGCTATAGATATTTAGCGGTGCAGTGAAGCAGCATTCAGATAAATTGTAGGGTAACCATAAGTAAAGAAACGCATTCATCACGTAACTAATTTAATATAATGTTTGCGATGCTTTGTCGGAAACCTTAAAGCCACCTCAAGCTACAACAATAAAGCACATAGCTGGGCAAAGCTGCAGCCATGAGGTGTTCCTACAGTGTCAGACTTTTAAGAAACACAGTTTTTATGGTGAGCTCATTTTAATAATACATGAAAGTAAATGATCTATGGCACTTTTGCTTCTACCACAGGATTCATTTACTGTAAAATAACAGAAACAAAGGCTGAAATGACTGAACGCTGAATGAAAATAAAATGTTTCAGACACATGATGTATCATAAACTACCTTCAGTTTTTCATCGTATCCATTCAGAAATTGGAGATGTCTAGACAAATTGTAGCGTTTATTAAATGTGGTTAAAGTGGGACGAGACGTATGCACAGGCTTTTACTTATATCACTCACTCACTCACTCACACACACACACACACACACACACACACACACACACACACACACACACACACACACACAGTTGCGTACAACACAGATAACTTGTTTGAAGTCTTGCTTTTTCTGTTTCTCAGTTCGGAAAAACGCCACTCCCAACTTCCGATTTGTGCTGAAAAGATATAGAAACTAATTTCAATGCTTTTAAGGAATAATTTATACATTGGAATATGAAAAGGCTGTGGGTTAATGAGCATGCTCAGGCACTTATCATGACTGAGTCCATTAAATTAACAAGTTCGGAAAATGCTTTTTTAGTGACCCATTAATACAATGAGACACATGCAGTCACTATCCAGCGTTCCTGCCATTAGCCCCCGACCATATTTTGTTTATTTTTAAAATGCATTTTGTTCTGAATTGACATTAGAATTGCCAGTCCTAACTCTGGCCCCCCACAGTCTATGCAGCGTTTTGTGGAACCGAGCTTCTAGGTATTCAGCTGCAATCGAGCTTTTTGTTAAATGAATGGTGTGATTCAAAACCATTTTAGAGCAAAAACAAAAACTTGCACCAAAAATCTGGAGTCACAGAACACCTGCAAATTGTGGACTCGAATGCCAGACCCGCCGGACAGCAGGACCCAGCCAGACCCGCTGCGCCACCGCGCCCCCCACAGCATATGTTCACCGCAATTTAAATTTGTGATATTACAGTAGATGACGTTGTAATGCATGAGACTGCAGATTAAGAACTTTCTTATAATATATTGTCTTCTATAAACTCCCAAGATTAGACTAAATATAAAATGCATCAAATTTATTCTCCCTTTGAAAGTATGAAATGGTTTTAGGTTCCATTTAAGGGCAAGCTGTTTTGTGCTTGAGCTGAGGATATGAACTGATATCCAGAACAGACTAGTGAAGTTGGTGAAAAAAAGCATCACATGGAAAAGAAGCAGAGTGCACTTCATACAATACGCTCCCAGGGAGCATAATTGTTCCCCTTAAAGTGGTCTCTGATATGCTCCCCCTCCATTCTCCTCTTGTACGCAAGCATCTGTCATATTGGAATGTGTCCACATATTGCTGGTAAAACTGAACTGAAAGGAAGTGTGTGTGTGTGTGTGTGTGTGTGTGTATGTAAGTAGTTTTATTTAGTTACTTTGATCCTGTCTGTTCTCCTAGACATTGTGTATGATCTTAGATGTATCTTTATATGTATATAAATACTATTGTGTTTACTTATGCCTTTGTGCGCTCAATTGCAATTGTGGGGAAAAAATCCTGGTAGTAGTGGAGATGGCCTCTAAGATGATCAGGGCTGCCCCATCTCCTCACTGTCACTCAGGGGGCAGGCCGTCGACCAGAATTTCAATAACAAAAAAGGCCCTTATAAGCCCCACCTTAATTGGAGAATGCCCCGAAGAAGAGACTTTTGTGTAGTGCTGCCTCTTTCCGTATGTGTTTTTGATGCTGGCCCGTAGATAACCCCATCCAATTCCTACTCCATTTCAGTAGTGCTTCTACTTTGAATGAATGGAGGATGCAAGTGTCTGGAAGCACCTCCAGACAGCATCTGACATTCTTTAGCTTCTACTCGCATGAGCAGACATTCTTCAGAATGCTACTCTACTTCTTTCCACCACTTCATACAGAGGTTCTTGAAGGTCAGGTTTACGTTTTGTTTTTAAACAGTCTTACTTCACTAAAGATTTTTTAACATGATCTCTTCAAGAAGATGTTTAGCAACCTACCTGAGCATGATGTAAAATGCCACTCTAAAAGTTCCTGCTTCCATTTGATTTCATATTGGCTTCTACTTCTCTTCAACATATTACAGAAAGAAGCAGTGTGTATTTAGTACCTAGGGGTAGAAATTGAGGAGATGAAATGATTCAAAATAGAAGTGAAGGGAATGGGGAGCAGTAAAGTAGAGAGAAGAGAGGAAAGTACTTCTTAAAGGGAAGTTGCTTCAGAGAGCTTCTTTTAGCTCTTTTCAGGTTTGGCAGAGAGGGAAATGGTAATTTATGAAATGGATCAAGATTGTAACATTCTTCTTAGGATACAAAAACGGAGCCATTTTCACTGAAAACCATTGCTAACAGGATCAGAAAGAAATCATGTTCTTTTTCTTTGGTGTTGCAAAAGGAGCTCTTAAAACAACAATGACACCATAAGTAGCAAGAACTTAAAACTCTCCAGACACAATTCTGCTGTTCTTGCTGCATTTCCTTCTCTTATTTCTTCTTCTTCCTGTAGTGGTCATTAAAAGTAATAGCAGGTGGCTAGAAATGAGAGGTGACTGTTGGTATGTAAGGAGGCGTGAACTTGTTAACTGGGATGGTTTGTTTGGGGAGTGGTGCTTCTGATGGTTTGCATGGAGGTGTGGTGTTCTTTATTTGGGGTGGCTGAGTTTGTGGAGTTGCTGCATGTGTTGAGGGTGAAGGGCATCTAATGTGTGTGAAGGGTAGGGGGTTGGGTCTGGGATGCCAGACTGCAGACTCTTCCTGAGGGGTTGTGAGCCTAATTCAATGAAACACCAATGAAGGGAGGTTCCCACTTGACAGCCTCAATGAAATACCCATGTTGGTACCCTGTGGGTAGGGAAGGTAGTTAAGCTTCTTGGTCTTGAATCATGGAGATATACAGCATGTTGGCAATGCTGGATGTTGTTCTCAGTGGCGAATCCAAAATCCTGGTCCAAGCCTATCATGCAAATGTGATGTGAATCTGAAATCAAGGTTGAAGGCTTAAGCCGAGGTCGAAACCACATGGGGCGGTTGTCTTAGTGAGATTCTGCAAGTACTGCATGAGCTGCAGGTGTTTGTCAGGTATTTGGAATCAGTTCTGATGATCTTCTCCTGTGGTCCAATGGGGTGAATCTCCCTGAGGTTGTGACAGTAACATTTTAAATAATAAATAAATAGGTGTGATTATGGTAGGTGTAATGCTGATGGTTCATTGTCCATCTTGGCTATCGCATCTACTGATCCACCTGACTCCTAGACAAGTTTATGGAAATATTTTGGCATTATGTTGTCTATGAGCAAATGATATACTGTTTGTGGAATACTATAACACTTCTAGTTTCATTTTTTCAGTCAAGGGGAACAATTTTTAAACTTACACCACTGACCAATGGTATTGAGGGGCTGTACCAGCTCAGTACTACTATACATTATGATTCTATATATTCCATATTATTACATTTTAAAAATTTATACAGATAGAGACAAGTACAAAAAACAAACAAATGTTTCCAGAATATTCAAACCATTCATCTTACATTTTACTTGATTTCAGGTTTCATTTGAGTGACATTTAAAATAAAATTTAACAGTAGTGTTTGGAGTAGCACATCCACAAGATGGTTCTGTATCTTGATGTCCTTTTCCTTTCTTTCCCCACTAAAATGAACATGCAGGGTTTGTGTTACCAGACCTGACCAAAGGGAAATGTACAGAATGCAGAAATGTAGACTCCCCTGATGTGCAGATGCCATTCACATCCATATGGTTTTCCACAAATTCCTGGTACTGGGTACATCCTAGCACACTGGGACACCGGGGCACTGGGACACTGCAAGACTTCCATCAAGTGTTGGTATTTACCTTTTCTCATCCTCACAGTCTCTTTTGCAGCTTGCTTATTTTCTACGACCACCCTCTTCTCCTCTAGTGATAGAAGCTCACTGAACTGGTTACCCTTTTCTATTCTAGACTGAAGATTCATCTGACACTTTGCTTCCTGCTGTTATTAGTTTAATCTTGATACTTTAACGGTAAATACCCAAGTCAGTCAAAGTTTCTTCTGTCAGTGCTTCACCAGAGAAATTGCTTAAAACTGTTACGAGGATTTCTATAAATAAAACTCTGCAGTGTAAATTCAGGAATTCCATTTCAGGCAAGATGACTGTCAACCATTTTTTAATTTTATCTCCTTGGGTTGCGGGGAGGTCAGTTAAGGACTCGATTACAAATCAGGCTCAAGTTCATTTCACGTTTCAGTCACTTCTATGAGTATTACGCAAATATACTTCTGCCCCGGGTGATATGGTGCTAAAGTTCCCAGTACATTTGATTTGACTGAAGTTCTCTATGTACATACTGCTAAACAGAATAAAATTTGTGCAGAATTTAAATTTTCACACATGTGAAATCAGTTTGCCCTGGGATACATGCTGAGGAGGTGCATAAACATTTCGATATGCAAACCAGTGTGAACATGCGTGTGTGTAATGTTGGTATCTCTGTAAAATATTTGAGTGCTAAGATGTAAACTGAACTCTTTGATCTTCAAGGGGTCACTAGTTGAATGCTTTGCTATTGACATATATGTCTCCTCACAGTGTAAACTGAGCCACATGTACCGGGTCTGTTTCACTGGCTGCGTGCGTTTGTCACTGACTGTAAGCGCTACGTCTAGGAGAGCATGAACTCTATTTTCCTACGTGTAGGAGTTAATTTATTATTTTCAATTATGCTGCGCCCATAAAGGCTGACCTCACTTTTAGCTGATCTCAGGCTCACCTCCCTCTAGTGCTGATATGTGGCCATAAAACAAAGTAATATTATTAGATTGGAATTTGGACTGTGACTGTATGTGTGGGGGAGTTGGATAAAATTTTATGTTTATATTATCATTACTATCGTTATTTGTACTCATGCGTGTCCATACTTATGCTTGGTTTTGTCATGAAGAACACGTACATTGAAGTAGAAACGAACATTGACGCTGATTTCCAGTGACTACTGTATTCTTACTAAAGGGTAAGAGTTCAAGTTTAAAATGACTGGCATCTGAACACACTGCTAGTTAGACAAGGCCGACTGCTCATCTTTAGTTTTTCCGTTCACAAACTGAAACAGCACTCGCCCGCTCACTGTCTATCTGTAACTTATCGTCCAAGTCACGGTAATGGCAGCGTGCATCCTATCCCAGAAGCCAATGTCAAGTGTAGTCAGGAGTGTACCCTTGACAGGCTGCCGGTCCATTGTAGCGAAACAGTAGTTGTACTACATACTAACATTTGTGCTTGTACAAATTTTGGAACAAAGCACCGTTTGAAAGACCTCAGCGATGTTGGGCTATTCCGAGGCTGCAGGAACCGCGTGGATCTCCTGAGGAACAGACACGACCGGTGATGCTCACAAGGAGGAATGGCCAGTGGGGGGCACTGATGTCCGAGAGGCCACAGCCTGGTGAGAGGGGCTGGAAGTGCCAAGATCTCCCTGGCCACGGAAGCCTCAGTGTTGATGCCAGAGGAGCTGAAGTCAGTCCTCCTGCTCTATGGTTGTTTTCCCCTTGTTTCTCTTGCACAGTCCAAGGGGAGGCTTGGTCTCCAGGAGGTACGTTTCCATCCCATCACTTCACATCAACACCCCGTGGGACCCGGGGAAGGTCCCGGAACCATCTGGTTGTAAAGTCATGACAGGGGAAGGGCTGACCACTGTGAACACACAAGCTGGGTGTGCAACAGTCTATATAACACTAACCAGTGTAACAAAAACTCCTTCTTCGTCGATATCGCCTGTGTGTCGTGTCTCCTGTTTTTATGCGATTTAGGCTGCACTGTATGTTCTTTGTGGCCCAGAGGTTCAAAGAGAAACGGAACTTTGATCTCTTGCATGTGTAACTCACCTATGGGAAGAATGACAAAGTTGACTTTAACTTTTGGCTTTGAAAAAACAAGAGAAATCCTACAAAATGTTGTAGGTCCCCTTTAGCTGCATCAAAATATCCACTGCTGCACTTAATTTTGATGGTAACATATTTAGACTTTTGCATTCAGAGGAAACTGAAAAGATGAAGGGTGGCACGCAGGAACAGCAGGCGCTGTTGCAGTGTCACAGTGTCTGGGCTCTTTGGCTGTAGGTTTAAATCCAGCTCAGTCGGCGTGGACTTTAAATATTCAGCCCACGTCTGTGTGTCCCAGTCACCAGATTCTGGCTTCACTAACCACATATGGGAATTTATCGCAAAAACGGTGGTGCATTGAAGCTGGTAGCTCATGCTGGCCAAACACTGAGCAAAGACAATTTATGCTGGTGTTTATTTTATTAGCTAGCTATGTAATAAAGATCCAACAACATTTATATTCTGACCTATATTTTGTATACGCAAAAAGAGATCTTCCCATTGTACGCTTCTGGTGACAGAGTCGCGCACAGGGACACGTGACCTTCTGTCGTCATCGGATATTTGAGAAGGCTTCACCTTTTCCTCTTTTATAGATTATTTTCCACTTGGAAGCCAGAGCTCCTTGTCTTTTTTTTTTTTTCCCCCCCCCCATCATCTCTGGTGACCACAAAATCATACAGCGTACACATATAATGAGTAAATACCACAAGAACATGGGGAACATTTACTGATTTTACATTTCATTTTGCAACAAAAACAGCTAATAGTTTTTCAGAAAATGAAAAAGGAATATATGGCATCACAAATATTTTGTCATGAAAAAATCATTTTTTTTTTATTTGACAAAAGAGCTAGAGAAATGTAATGTATTGTGAAAATTTCACCTTGTAGAAAGCAAGAACTGATTGATATAGCCTTGTTGCTGTTTTTCGAAGGCTAAGATGACTCAGAGCTTTTGAAAAATATCCAGACAGGAGCACTCAGAAGTAATCCCAGCTTGGAGTGATGCTGGTGGGCAGTAGAAATTGGTGTTTCCTCAGGATTTTTTTTTCTTTTTTTTCAGATTAAATTGGTTCGGAAAATGATCATTTTGCTCTGCTGAAAACCTGGGCGATTGCTGATACAGGTACAAAATTTGAAGGCATTCATCCAGTCTGCTCTTAGTCTACTATTTAAATGAATGCAAATGTTTGACTGCCATATTTTTGTGTTATATTTTTTATCTTTTTCAATGTACCATGCTTTTCTTTTAAGTCTAACAAAATTTGTTACCACATCTATTTGACCACTAAGGTAATTATATTAAGGTTGCATTGTTTTTGTGAGCTAGAACAAAAGCGCTTAATGTGGAGAATCATGTGAAAAAACAGATAAGTGTGTGTGAGCTGAAAGACTCCATACATGTATATGTAATGGGGCATTTTAAAAATGTCTTGTTAATTTTTGGCTTTCAGTACTTTCCTTCTTTCCTTCCAGCCGGACACACTGGTAGTGGAGCGATAATGGCTTTAATTGGGTTCGTGTCAAACTGAAGAATGTTCACCTCTGTCTGTTGGGTACAAGTCCTTCTCGAGATTTCATTGGGGAAGGGCGCTATTTAATGGACTATTCGGAATGTTAGGGAGAAGAACATATGACAATGTCAAGGTGATCTTAAAATGCTGATTCACCACTGTAGCTGTACGGCATAAAATGTGGCCAAGCACAAGTAATTATCCAATAGGATGTTATAACTGGCAGTGTGTTTAAAACTCACCGTAGACTTTGACTCTTATTCACTCACTGAAGTCATACATTGTTTTTATGCTGATTCACCACCGCAGCTGCATGCTATAAATTACAAGTTGGTGAATTTTCTCCTCAAAATTTATGTCTCATGAAAAAATTAATTACCAACAAGTGTACTGAAATGTGTGTCAGTGTCGAGGATGGGAGACAGGAGGTAGGGTTTGGACCCAAGTGCGGGTGCTTTTATTTCTGTGCCAAAACACAGGAGCAATCAGAGACCGAAGTCGGGGACAGGCGAGGGTCTTCCGAGATGCGAACGTCGTTTCAGGGGCGAAGCAATACTCAGTAAACGGGCGAACAAGCCGAGGCCAAAAAAGCCAGGAGAATCAAGAGCTTTAAACAGGGGACAGGATACTGGGTACAGAGAACCAGAACGCTGAGTTCACAAGCCAGTCGATGGGTGTTGTAGATTGCGCACCCGTTGCCGTGACGGCGCTGCTTTTATACCTGGCCGTGCTAATCAGGAACAGGTGGTGTCGCTGCGCTTGCGGGCGTCACAATGTGACTGGTACTGTAGTTTACAGTTGCACATAGAAATAAACACAATATACAATCAATTTACCAAAGGTTTTCTGTTACTGACACGTCAATGTTTTTAAAATCCACTCTAGTATTTCAGGTTTATTTACTGACATGATAGATTATTAATTTGCATTATTTTTTTTTTGTAATATGCTTTTTTTTTTTTTTTTTTAAAAAAAAAAGCAGACCAATGTGTAACTATGTGGAATAAATGGAATCCAATAAAATATCCATTAAAAATTTCAAATGTTTTTTTCTCTTAAATTATGCTGCAATTAAGTATAGTTCCTACACTCTGAACTATCGTTTTCAAAAGAAGGATGGATATTTCTTGATGTACTGAGTGTACTTTTAAAATCATCTCCAAGTCCAAAAGATAATTATTCCATGATTGAGCAAAACTCCCGTATGTGGTGACAAAACACTCAATTCAAGGGAATATACGTAAAAATGTATACTTTGTGGAATTTTGGATTCTCATAATTTTTCAGCAACTTTCAGAAAAAAATAGCCTAGACCTGATTAAACCGACCGAAGAGGAAGCTGTTAACCAGAGAAGTAATGAAGGCAGAACGTTGATATTCCACAGCCTACAAGGAGAAGGACACTCCTGTAAGCTCCAAACTTCGAGTAGAGAAGCGTCTCATCAGTGTGGTGAGATTTAGTGAAGAAAATCTGTATTAAGTTTGCATCTCCTCAGCCATGTGACTCTTGCAGTTTTGTCCCTTTATTGCAGAGCTCAGGGAGCCAGTCATGCTTTCTGTTTGATATGGGAATTCTTTTCTGTAACACTTTACAGCACTACTTTCTGTGGCTGTTGGAGCTGGAAATTGAAGAGCTTCTAGATAAGAAGGTACTTTTCAGTTATTGCGTGGACAAAGTTCTGGTTAGCAGAGCAGTATACAGGTTCCTTCTGATTATCAGTGCCTACACTTATCACCTGGATTTCATTTTCTCTTTCTTTTTTCCCTCTTAGGAGGATGTTAACCATTGCGTTCCTTAGTTCTCAGTAAATCTTTTCCAGTTTTAATTATAACCCCTGACCAATCCCCTCCCCCCCGGTATTTTTTATTATTAAATGAACAAAACTAGTTATGGGAATAGTTTCAGTGTTATATGTAATATGTGTTTAGTAACCTTTTTTTTTACTTTTAGGTTTATCAGCATATTCATTATTATCTTTGAGTCTTGTAGCTGAACAATTTTAAGAAATATTCACAGTGATGTGTATCTAATTTAAAAAAATATTAAAAGTGAATATTATAGAAAATATTATAAGTGAAAATATTCACAATGATGTGTATCTTATAATATTAAAAAAAAAAAAATTGGTGGGCGGGTATCGGGATTTGCCTATCCTGTGTCTAATGCACCTACTCGATCGATGAACCTCGGTGCAACAAGTGGCAGGTAACAAACTGGGTTTACTTGAGACTTTCATGTCTGCAGCTATGTCTTCTTCTCTCAATGTAATGTATACATTGTACTTTTGCTGAGATGTACATCGCTTTGGACAAAAGCATCTGCTAAATAAATAAATGTAAATGTAAATGTAAATGTGGACTTGACATTGGTTTGTAATGTGTTGAATTTGTTGAACATTATGTGAAATACAGTATATACATCTGTTCTCCCAGAGCAGCAAGTCATGACTCAAGTAACTTCCATGACTTGAGTCATTCATTATTACATTTCTGTTTATATTAATTCCATATTATAAATATATATATATACACAGTAATTTGCTGATAACATGAGAAAGATTAACACATGATGTCCAGAACATCATTGCATTCAGATTCTTAAAGGTTTTAAAAGTTCACAGTGTTTAGGGTTCATTGCATTCACAAATAATGAATTTGTGCAAAATCTTATTACCTACTTTGCTAAAAAGTAAAAGTTTGAACAAGTAATTTCTCCAATATCATGCATTTTGCACATGTATAGCTTCAGCCATTTACAAACTCACATACTCTTTTCTCACAATGACACAGAGCGCTGAACAAAGGCACTGGACAAATAGATAGTCAGCTATATATTACAGTAACTTACTACAGTATCCATGCAGGTATTAAAGCTGAATGTACACCTACTTGTCATGGAGGAAAGGAACAAAAAACTCTCGTGCAAAAGTCAAGGGAGGAAAAAAAAAAAAAACGTTTTACAATTTTTAAGACAATTTACAGCTAATATTATAGCTGAGTGACTCGCTTATGCTAGATTTCTTAAGAAAATTTTGATGCAAAGAAATAAGCCTGCCATGCAGCAATTAATTTCAATAATTTGCCACAGGAGTCTCAATTCTTCAGTAGCGTGAAACCATTTCTGCACGACTACCCAGCAGATGAAGCTGCAATCAGTGAATCACTTGCTTAGAACTGCCACTAAGCATCATGCTTAGTCTCTTCATGTGCCTTAGGCACACATCCTTTGCTCTTTAGCATTTTCATCAAACAATTCATGCTAATTAAGCTCAGCAAAACAGTTAATTTAAAGCTTGTACAGTATGCAGAAAAGAGACTGGATAGTGCAAAACGTTATGAAAAAAACTGAACCGGTTGGTTCCTTTTGGCATGAAGACTGAGGTTTTTCTTATTTTTTTTGTAAATTTCATTTTAATGGACATTGATCTTACGGACTTTTTAAAAGCACCAGATCTATTTAAACATTTTGATCAACTATAAATGCGACTAAGACAAAGTGAAGTGCCTTCCCATACGTCACAATGTTACATTTTATCGCCATAGCTTTTACTTGCTTGAGGGAAGTGTGTTTATGAAAGTGTGCTGAAAACATGTTCGCTGATGGGCAGCAGTCCAACAGCCCAGAACCAGTGGTCCACATGTCATGCATGATTCAGCCCTTTGCAGAACAGCTCTAATTAATGATAACCAGCTGGCTTCCATTGTTCTTCATCCCCACTGTTCTTCTGATACCCGGAGCCAGCTGGTATGGGGAAGAAAAAGGACGTTAAGGACTTGTGCTCCCCCGCACACTTGAGTTATGCATTTGAATCCAGCTTGTTATATCCATGGCAGCCTCAACCTGTTAATGTTCATAAAAATGTCAAACATACAGTGTGACAACACTAGCTTTGTAAAGAGGTTAGGATGGATGAATGAATGAATGAATGAATGAATGAATGAATGAAACTTAATAAATCTGAGAGGGAAACTGTTTCTAGTTGCTTGCAGCAGCATAAAATATAAACTAAAGAAACAAGAGTGTGTGGTGTGATGTGGCTTAGCAGGTTCACGGTTTGAGCCCTGCTTGGGGTGCCTTGCAACGGCCAGTTATATGTATGAGACTTTTCCTTTAGCCATTCTGTTTTGGAAGGCAGCAATTAAACCCTTTTTTTTGCTAAATGTATTGCATTAATAAACAAATAATGGCAAAATATTTAAATCTTAACTACTTAGCATTTTTCAGTTTATTCCAAGTAATACCTAAAAAATGAACTAAAAAGTACTTTCTATCATCAGTTGTTGTGGTTATTTAAGGACTCCAAGTCCTATGACTGTCTTTGGCTAAACCGTTATAACAAATGGAAATGTTTTACTTTCAGCTCCATATAGATGTTTTTGAACCACATGCCACAAACAGTATGGTTGTATTTTACAGACATTTTTCTCCAAAGCAACTTAAAATGTTAATTAACTTACAGTTATTTACCCATTTATACAGCCGGGCAATTTCACTGGAACAATTTTCAGGAGAAGGACCTTGCTCAAGGGTACTACAGGTGAAAGTGGAACTTGAACCTGGGACCTTTGGGTTCAAACACAGGAGCTCTAACTGCTACACTATGAGTATGAAGATGAGCATTATATGTAAAAAGTTTACTTAATTTAGTCAATAGCGTGTAGAACAACCAGTGTAGGAAGTGCAGAGGGGCTGGGGAAGGATGCTCATTGTACCTGAAAGGTTGCTAGCTTAAGATCCAGGAGGTGCCCTGCTCATATGCCCTTAAGTGAAAATGCTTAACGTAAATTTCTCTAGTAAAATACTCTGCCGTATTAATGGTTAAAATTGTAGATCACTTTGGATAAAAACATTGGCTGAGAGGCTAAATCATTATCTGTATCTCCTTGCATCTCATGGAATTACATCTTGCATTTTCAGCTCATACAATAAAGATGAGATATTTATATTTATCTGGTACAAAATCTGTATTAGTGTAATAATGTTGGGAGTTTTTTTATTGCTTTAACAGCATGTGCTGTATAAAAATGAGTAGTAGCTAAAGCCCTCAGGCTGCAGCTCCACATCAGGTGCCCTAATATAAAATGAAAACTCCACACTTTCCTTCCTGCCAGACAATTTCCCACTGTGGCTAAAATCTGTTTGTTCCAATAGTCCACATTTTCCATTTTATCTAGCTGCTCATTTCCTCCACACTGGCATTTCCTGAGTGATCTGAACAGGTATTCCCTAGAGGACAAACCAAGAAAAGACATTGATGGAAATGGACTGAACAGGGCCTGCAATTCTTCACACATATGAGATATTTCATGGAACAAGGAGAAAAAGAAATATGTACTTTTATGGAACAATCTACACTTTTTCATAGAAAAGGAAGATAATACATCCATCATGTACCAATATTTTGATGATTTACAGGGTACCAATGGTGCACTTTGTCACTCCCTTGCTCACTAGCATTAACCACTTGTCCAAGTCAGTCGAAGTTGTCTGGAGCCTGTCCCTGGCTAGTAGGGGTACATCTTGGGTGAGTACAGTAGCTGAACATGGTTCTTAAGTAAAAGTACCGTCTTTCTCCACCTTACAAAAGTAATTTGCTCCTGAAAAACCTTTTATTACTTGAATTCTCATTACCTGAAGTCATAATTACCATAATTAGTTTCAACAGTAAAAATGTTTAAGCATTCCTGAACTTCAACACCGGCACCCTTTTTTCTATGAAATGTCACCCATTCCTATTACAATGGGGGCAGTTACTTCAATAGTTAAGATTTGTTATCGTAACACAACACAAGCAAGTTTCCCTTCGTTAGTTATGCTATAATACTATATGTTTATACTGTTTTGTCCCTGTGCTCATTCAGCTCTTTCGTAGCGATTACATGTCATACACTAAATACTCACAAACAAAACATGCACACATATGATATTCTTAATGCATTTATTAAACAAACTCACTCACTCACGTGTCCTAGTCAGGATCACGGCAGTTCAGAGCCTCTCCTGGAACCACCGGGGACAAGGTTGGGGGGCAGCCCTGGATGGGAAGCCGGTTTATTGCAGTGCAATTAATAAAATCTTTTATTTACAAAAAAAAAACAAAACACTAAAGACAAATGCAAATGATTTCACACTCAATATATATTCATTGTAAGTGACTTTGGAGAAAAGCTTCTGCTAAATAAATGTGTCTTCAAGTTCTTAGTGCTCCAGAGGAACATAAAATACAAATTCTGTCCTCATAAATGTGAAGAAGTGACTCATAAAGTGAAGTAGAGGTCTTAAATGAAACTCCTACTAACTAGCTGAGATCTCTACTTCAAATGGACACGTTTTGGGGTCTGACTTTTCAAATTAATTACTCAACTAATAGCACTCATCCAAAACCTGAGTACTGGACCATTTCCAGCTGATCTAGTTTACTATACATTTGGAAAACACAGCAACTCTATACACAAGAGCCAATGAAAATTTAAAGTTGTCAAGTTAATGAGGAAGGAAGTGAAAAACGCTGAGCTTTCTGCAGCAAGTGAACAAAGCCTGCAGGTGTGAAAACGAGGTACTCGTCTCCTGCTTCCAAAGAGCGACGCATCGACCTCAGCACTGTGCTCAGCTTGTGAATTTTGTCAGGAAAAGGGCGCAGAAAGTGTTTCGCATCAAACTTTGGGAGGAAGAAGAGCGGACAACATGCGTCCTCATTAATAGGTGCCTCTTGTGTTGTTCATGCTTCTCGTCATCATTGGAGCTGCTGCACTGTAGTGGGGTGAACATGAAAATGGAATCACGTTTGAGCACATGTGTGGTTTTACACACACACACACACAATGTCGTCGCAGTCCCGCTCGCATGGACGTAGGAAGGAGACATGAATTTTAGAGCTTTAAAGTTAACCAAAGTGTTTTTAAAGGTAAAGGTTTGAGGGGAAAGGAAAGGTTTTATTTCCCTGACAGAAGTGAGCTGAAGTTTACTGCTAATATATTTCACGTGCTAAGAACCTGGAAACAGACAAATGTCAGTTTGAAAAAATAACTTTTTGAGTCGTGAGATGTTATTTAGAAATAAAGGGAATTCTGTTTCCTATTGCTGAAAATGCAACAGATGGCACTGTAAGTTACTGAAGGGGTCACTTTACTGGACTCTCCACTGGGCTTTTTCCACAGGAACCAACGTGAGTCACAAATCTTTCACTCTGTTTACCAGAAAATTTCTGCAGATAACTTGAAAGGCAATTAAAGTCCCTTTGCAAGGACTGATCTCTGTGGAGATTAATTATACTCTTTAAGGGACGTGAAAAAATATTCAGTGATAACTGCTAAAGCAATGTTGTTTTCTGTGTATTACTGCACAATTATAATAATAATTTGCAGGTTGTACTGGTGAATTCTTTCATCCACTTGTAGCTTCTGATGGTTACACATATTGTACGATGTATAAACACATAGGTTGTCAGTATTTGTTTCTTCCAGGCAATATTTTAACATGGATTAGTGTTTAATATTTTTACCTCTGTGCTAAAAACTGCATTACTGTGATAATCTTGCAAACATCTGTGACCAATATGTTTAGCAACAGATCTCTGGCCACTTCCTAATTAAGGCAGTGTATATTTCCATTATTTTCTGGCAGTCTCTGATGTAATGATGGAGATGCAATGAGTAATAGATGAGTCTGTGGAGTCTGTCACAAACCTCAACCCAAGTAATGTGTTTTGTGTCCTGCTCTTCCCAAGGTGTTCGCCATCATCTTTGTGCCAAAGCAATGTACTTTTCATTTTTATTCAGCTCTTCAGTTTTGGCTGTATTTGACCACATAGACACCTTTCAGAGGCAGTTTCCTCTGAATCAGAGTCACCAGCTATTTCAAATGGGTGATTTTCACTGCAGCAGCTTCATCCTGTTCTGGAAAGTGCTGAGCATTAAAACACACTGAATATCTCCTTGCGTCTTCTCAATTTCCTCTCAAATGTTCTATTTCTTGTCTCTCCTCTGTTCAGGTTTTCTTTACCTATTTCAAGTTATGATGTAGTTTGATCCATTCAAACTCTACAATCTCCAAAATAAAATTTATTGTATTTGATCAAACAGATATGAGTCATTATATATATATATATATATATATATATATATATATATATATAGAGGCATCTACTGTTGATAACATCAACAGGAGGAGATGCATTTCTTGAGTGATGCACAAAATGTTGCTGGAAGCAATCTGAGCAGCTCTTAGAAAATGAATGACATTTAATGTTTCAGAGAACGTCATATTTCATTATTCCACTTTTTCAAAATTATCCAAACTGTAATTAAAGACAGTATCTTGTGTTGTAACTCTGGAAATGAATTTCACTCACACTGGAAAAAGTGCTTTTTTTGTGGAACAACCAGTTTTACCCAGATTTAAAAATTTCAGAGTTAGTTTTACATCTCATCACAGCATTTAGAACCAGTGAGTGTGTAATCTTACTCTTCGCTCCCCACCACTACAGTATTTGTAAAATGTGGGGACTCATACTTTCAGTCTTGGCTGGCCGTCACACTTTTACTGCCTACTGTCACGACCCCGGGGGTGAAAGCCCCGAGATCCATCAGAGGCCCCCCCTGACATCGATGTAATGAAGCCAGCGTACCTGCTTTCCATGAACCCGATCGCTTCCCAGCCCCATAAAGGGGTTCAAATCACCTCACTAGTTTACAACTCCTTGAGCCCCTGAAAATGCTTTTCTTGTCATTTATTTATTTATTTATTTTTATTTTTTTATAGAGCACTCTTCTCACGCAGTGAAACAGAGCGCTTTAACACAGGCATACAGCAAGAAAAATGGATACAAACAAAGAAGACAGCCAACTAATGGCTACCATAATGAAGAACTTATTATAGAGGTATAAGTATACCTACTGGCCACCGGGAAAAGGAAGAAAAACTCCCAACTGAAGGTTGAGGGAGAAAAAAACCTCTGGGGGTCTACGGGCCAGCGGTTACCCACTCCTCCTGGGCATTCTAGAAAGTAACAATTTGTAAGCCAGTGTTTAACAAGTAATTATAATGTTGGTAAATGGCATCTTGGATCCCCGGCTCGGCATGGAACGTCTCAAACGTCACGGCAGATGGACATCATCCTCTGTCACCATGGGATTCGTCTGTCACCACTGGCCGGCCTCCTCAGGTCTTATGTAGCGAGGTAGTGCTCAACGAGAAGATAGGACAGAGTTAGTAATTTGTTACTTAAGTAAATTTAAAATGCATTTTTTTAAAGGTGATAAAAAAAATAACCAAGGCAGGCTGAATTACATTACGAGGTGGAATGCCTGAGTGAACGGATAAGTCTTAAATCGGGATTTGAAAACAGAAACAGATGGGGCATTTCTGACAGTAACTGGTAGACTATTCCACAGTTTAGGTGCTCTATAACTAAAGGTGCGACCTCCTGCTGAGGTCTTATTGATCACAGGTACTTTAAGGTAACCTGCATCTAATGAACGGAGATATCGTCCTGGGATATAAAAATTAATGATCTCACAAAGGTAAGCCGGAGCAATGCCATGTATTGCCTTATAGGTCAAAAGTAGGATTTTATAATCGACTCTATAAGAGACTGGGAGCCAATACAAGGATTTAAGTACCGGTGTCATATGGTCGTACTTCCTAGTTCTAGTAACAATTCTTGCAGCAGCATTTTGTACCAACTGAAGCCTGGATACAGTCTGGTAAAGCATTACAGTAATCCAGCCTGTTGGAAACAAAAGCATGAACCAGTTTCTCAGAATCCCGTCTACAAATGAATCGTCGCATTTTAGCTATGCTTCTTAATTGAAGGAAGCACGACTTAAAGCATTTACATGCGATACAAATGACAGCTTTCCATCCAGCAGGACACCCAAATCCTTGACACAATTGGTATGCTTGAAGGTAATACCATTTGTTGTAAAGATTGACGTGATTATGTCGAGAGTTTTAGCATCACCACCCACCACAAGTACCTCTGTTTTACTGGCATTTAGAGATAAAAAAAAATATTACTCATCCATAATTTTATACTGGTAAAACAATTAGTTAACGACACCACCTGTGATGGATCATCAAACTTGAACGATACATAAAGCAGTATGTCATCAGCATACGAATGGAAATTAACATTGTGATTGCGAATAATATCACCCAGTGGTAACATATAAAGTAAGAACAGTAATGGACCCAACACAGAGCCCTGTGGCACACCGTACTGAACTGTAGTAGAGATGGACGGGGTGCTGTCGTCGGATTTCAATACAAATTGTTCGCGGTTAGCTAAATACGATTCAAACCACTGTCATTAACTAGCAACACTTGTTCACTGTTTGTCATGTTACTCTTCTAGTGTGTTTCTGGTCCAGTTGCCAGCTGCTGTCCTGTCTATGCCGGTCCTTTGTGATCCTGTCCAGCTCCTGTGGACCACCCTGAATCTGCCATTCCTCATTCTATTAGCTCTGTTCACACATCACTGTTTTGCTTATTGTGGAACAGCCAGGGGGGGTCTCTCTTTGCTCCGTCTATCATATCACCCATGCACTGCAATTCCTGCTTTGCTCTGTGCACTTGTATTTCAGCTCTGCTCTTGAGACCACTGCATTTTACCTCCGTCTCCAGATGGGACAGTAAAATACGCCTGTGTTCATTTTTCATCTGGATGTTACATCTGCTCTACTGATATCAGATGTGTATAATTTTTCATTTTACATGATGCCATAATGCTTAAAAAGCAACTTGAATTTAATCATATTACAGTTTTTATATAAAATGTACTTCTGCTATAATTTTTAATGTAAGATTAACACAAACTTGCCTTTAAAAACATGCTAACTAGAAACTTAACTGGACAGGTTGGATGTAATTGTACTAAATCTTTCAGTGATATGCAGATATTTGAAGGAAGATGGAAATTTATTCACTGAGGAATTTGTCTGAGAAGCAGTTCTGTTGCAGTAGTTCAAAGCTAGTTTCTAATGCGCTAACATGATTGTAAATCAGCCAGTAGAGACAGAAGAAATGTGAGATGTCATTGAAAATGCCAAAAATGCAAGTCAACAACTGAAGTACCTTAATTCAGCTCATTAAAACAACTGAAACCCACTCAACAGTTTCCGATAAACTCTCAGCCACCTCTTACATTGAGCCAATTACAGGTTTCAGAATTTTGATGACTTTAGGAACACTGTTCCTACTGGGATTGTCATTTTGGAAATGAAAGTGTTTTTTGCACTACTCGGTGAACCACTTAAATGATGAGATAGCTTACGCCAAAGAATACACAATGAATTCTTCTAAAGAAAGAGTGGCCTTCTCCAAGACACACCCATCCCCTCTGGTTTCATTTTGGTTTTGACCATTGATCAGAGGATCCTCCACTTCCCAAAGGTTTCCTTTGTGTCTGAGGCACATGGTTGAACTGCAAACCCAGTTCTCATGTGACAGCCATGCCAATATTTATTAGTGACTTAGTAGAGAAGAGATGGTTCTGTGGCAAAGAGTGTAGAGGCTTGACTCAGCTCTCAGTGCAGTTCCAGCTGCCTGCCGATCTGCTGTAAGATTTGTCAGGGCAGCCTGAAGGACAAAATATATGAGATGGTACGCTGCAGATGGAACGGAAACAATACAGTATGTCCACACGGTTGTGGTGAATGTGCACCTCTTAACCCAGAAATTAAAGAAAGGTCAATTTGAACCCTTATATGATTGTGTACTCTGATGGTTCCACTGAAATTCCACATGTACAATGTATTCTTTCAAGAATTTATGAGACAAACATGAGATTTCTGTGGAAACTTTGCAGTTGTACTCTCAAAAGCTACTCTCATAGGACAATTGTTTATATTGGTTGTGGTATCTCAATCATTTGCTGTTTCTATGAAATGGATGGCGCTTCGGGAAAAAAATCTGCTAAACGAATAAATGAACACAAATGTAAATGCTGCTAAAGTGTTTCCAAAATACCTTTAAGGTTTTTGTTTATCATTTGCCAGTGAGTAAACATTGTTATTTTTTGTAAGACAGGGTGTTATGTACCTTGTACGTACAGCAGTGAATATCTCACACAAGCACAGAGCTTACCGAACTGGAAACTACTGAAATAGGGTCATTTGAAACTACACTTTTAGCTTTAAAAACTGCCATTCCTCTCCAGTTTGTGGAGGTCTTAAAGCAGGCAATAGGAAGTTGAGTATTATTTTTGTATTCATATATACCTGTAGCTTGTTACAAATGTCCATGTTATGAATTTAACAGGAATATTTCCCAGTTTATATTTTTAATCATTTTTATTCCAAGTTCAGTTTTCCGAAACTTCTCTGCAGCAGCGTGTAAATAGCTTGCACTTTTGCTTTTTGTTTTCAACCATTAGATGAAGCAAAAGGGTCTTTGGTGGCAAAGCTTCCTAGAACTGTGTGAAGCAATTTCATTCAGTATATTTTTACTGATTATAGCTGTACCCAAGACTTAGTGAAACTATCCAGCAAACAGGAGTACAAGTCTATTACACTTTTCATGGTTGTTTGGTGACAGGATGCTGACAATTTTTACATGATGAATTCATTGTGCCCTGTAATACAGTCAGAATTGTAAGGTGAAGCGCTTAATATCTTCAACTCACTCACGGCTGTGGTGCCTGAAGCACAAGAAAAACAATGCTGTGTTGCCTATGTAAAGCACAATACACTGAACTGAAAATGGTGAACATTATTTTTGTCACTTCAAGGTAGACAACTTTAATGTTACTTCATGCTTGTAAAACACAACGAAATAAACTGATCTCTGCCATAATGTTACGGTCCTCATGCCCCATGCTTCCAGGTTACAGAAACACTAACTCTAAACCCTGAATTGTATCCATGTATGTATTTGTTCATGAAAATAGAACAAATAAAGTCTTACAGACAATTTACAGACAAAAAGGTTTTATTGTGATCTAGGGGCTGGAATAACACTATTCTAAATTATGAACACAAGTCTCAGCTGTGTTTGTAACTTAATACAAATAGTTTTTAAAAAGAAATATGTACAGTATACATATCTCCAATACACCGTATCTCCTTGAATACACATACCTACTGCATGGCAATGGCTTCCTTCAGGGCAAGTTATTACCATGGTAATTTTACTGATCCCCATTTCAAAGAGAAAATGCATTCCATTTGAAACCCTTTTATCTGTGGTGTAATCAATTGTGCTTCCATTTTCAGAGATGAAACCATTCCTGAGGATTTCTAAGTGTAAGGTTATTGAAGACGCAATAGGAATTCGAAACCGCTCTACAATAAATCACAGGTCTAACTGTGCCTTGTGTATTTTCAGTGGTGACCTTACGACAATATATATATAGTTCATATAAAGTGTGTAATGGAACAGTGGTCTTAATTTAAAATCTGCTTAAGCCTTCTGATTTCTTTTTGTAAGTGTAATCAGTCATTTGATGAGAGATTGTTTAAAGGGAACTTATTACAACAGAATGCAGGGAGGCTCATGGGAGGCAGGCTGCTCAACTGCCCATTCAGCACTGCTTGTGGCCAAATGCAAGCTGAGAACCATGAGGACCATGGAGAGCAATTCTCCTCGGTGAGACCTCCACCACCTCAGAAAGATTATCTAATCCTTCAATTGTGTCCAATCTGTTAATCAACTCAACACCTTGATAGGAGAGTGGTCACACCTGAGAGAGGATGGGCAAGCAAGTGAGCAAGCGATCCACCCATCCATCCTCAAACTGAGCTGAATGTGCCACCACCGTTGCCTTGTTACATAATGGTGTCTCCTCCTCTTACTGAGATAGGGAAGTGAAAAGTGCAGGGGTGTAATAAAACATTTCTTCCTGTCTCCAACTTAACATCTGCCACCTATGTTTCTTTTGGGTTCACATTAGATACCCAACTCAAAGAAAGTATGATACAATGAGGAATCGCACCTAAAATGGTAGAGATCATTGTAACTGCCATAGATAATTACACATCTTTTAATCCATGTTTTGTGTGATCTTTTAAAAGTTTTGCATAATGGAATATTTACAAAAAAAGGAAGCCTATATCAAATTCCCATGAATCAATGCTTTGAAAAGGCATGTAATAAGTGATCATATCAAAAAAATCCTAACAGTCCCAGTTCCAACTGTTCTGGAACATGTTGCAGGCATCAATTTCAGATGAAATTTATATCTTCAAAAAACAATGCAGCTGATGAGGTAAAACAAATACCTTATCCTGATACTGTTTTTGTTTGAACACAAGTCAATTTATAAATCACTCCTTGTTTTTATTAGCATTTTCCATACTGTTCTCACTTTTTTGGAATTGGGGTTGTATGAGAAATTGGAGAAAATTTTATTTTGTGGTTTTGTTTAATGCCAGATGTTCTCCAACTCAGCCATTTCAAAACTTAGAGCAAGGTCAAGTAGGTGCCATCAGTCACATTTGATATCCTCCGTCCTTAAAAAGCTGGCTAACGGTACTACAGCACAGAGCATGCTATTATTTCTTTGAAATTGTCAGTTTTTTCAGTTTGTCAGCAACAGCTTTTGTCATGTGCCCTTCTCATTAAACATATTCATTCCATATGCAATAAAAAATGTGGTTTTTGCTTCCACCACTTCTGCTTCTCTATTGAAGAGATATGTGTAGCCCCCACACAGTTTGTTCCAATGTGTGGTTGGATGTTTGGGGTGGAAAATGGTTATATAAATATGCAGGGGGTTATGGTTTTGTAGTGTGATTTTTTTTTTTGTTGTTCCTGTATTGTGCGTTTTCTTTGATGTTTGTTGGTGGGAGAGATGTCATTAGGGACTGCCCAATCAGTGCTGGTGGGGAAAGTGCTTGCGACCTTGTGGAGCGGGATTTTCGGGGAGAGAAGGGGAAGAAGACGGAGGAGGAAGAGAGTTGGAACACCGCGTGGGGAGATTTTTTTGAAACCAGGTGAGGAGAACAAGGGGTTTGGGTTCATTCTCGCTTGGGTGTTTTTTTTTGGGGGGGGGGAAATGGCACGAGCAACACAACCAGCGAGGGGGAACGGAGCACGTGCGGGAGACACCGCGTTGCACCGAGTTTTTTTTCGGAGTTGGGGAGTGGAAGGTTAGGGTTTGGCCAACGCGACTGGACCCGGAGAGTGTGTCGCCAGGACTCGCCATCATCCCTCCACCCTCGCTGGAGAGAGGGTGGATGTGAGGACAGGTCGCTGTCGGTTTCCCTCGGTGGTGGACAAGGAGCTCCAGACTAAAAAGCGCGCCAACGAGACGTCGACAGTACCAGAGATTGAGTCATAAAAGGAAAAAATGTGTTCGTTTTCTTTGGTGGTGTGAACAATGTTTGTGTGGATGTTTTATATTAAATGTTTGTTGGGCTTATTTCACCTGAATGTTGTGACAGTCCCTGTGTGGGTGTGAATGTTTTTTTTGGGGAAAGGAAAAGGGGCTGAGGTTGCTGTGTGTGACGGATGGGAGGTTCGTACTCACAGTAGTATAACAGTATAGCTGCACGACGCTAACTGGGCCTCTCCTCACCCTAGCGAGAGTCATACCCCGCAATTGGGGGAGCAACAGTACACACATCCCAAAGTTGTGTTGTAGACACCACCGATTCACTCCCTTCATATGCATTTATGAGTTATTACAAATTGTGAAACGGATTCAAAATAGCCTTGCTACGCATTGCAAATAACCTGAAAAAGAAAAAAAATACAAAACTTCACCACAGTCAGTGCACCCCAATTGCTGGGGTGCACTTTTGTGGTGACGTTTGTATTTTCTTCATATAAAAACAAAACAACAACAAATAACCAGTGCTACACATCAAGTCACAACACACAGTTCAGAGTTCAGAGTTTTCCTACAGAACCTTCTAGCACACGATGAGTATTAATAATTAAATTAGTACCTCGATACTCCGGAGTATTTCAATACTTACTAACACACCCGTTAGAGGCCTGAGCGCAGTTCGTACGTTGAGACCCAGAACAATTATGGTCACTTCCCGAGAGGGGGGAAAAAAAAAAAAAAAAGAACACAACACACACAACACACACACACACACACTACTGCAGTTTACCTCATACTCATCAGCCAAACACTCGCTCGCGTTCTGAAGCAGCAGGTGAACCGTGAAACTCCGCCGACGAAGCCCGAGGAACTTGGCGCGTTGCGGGAGCACGAAGAACAACTATCGGGCCCGGTCCTCCTCCTCCTCCTCTCTCGTCACCGCAGCTCGACGTGACCCCTGAAAACTCGCCGTTTCCTATGTCGTGGAACAGCGAATTATTCACCACGTAAACTTAAACCTGGGTACTACGAAATGATTTTTTTTTTTTTTTTTTTTTTTTTTTTCCTCCTCCTCCTCATTGGTTGTTCTTCGAGCAAGCAGACAATATCACTTCCTCTCTCCTCACACTCTAGAGCACTTCCTCCAGAACAGCTCTTGCTCTCGCTCTCGCTCTCCCTCCTGGACCTAGAAAAGTGTGGAAACTTGTTCCGTCCCTCTTTCCTCTCATTGGTTCCCGCCAAAACGAACCCCCAATCAATTTGCAATAAATGCAAAACTGACATATGTTCCGACAGCTGTTGTTATGGCTTCAATCAAACTATATATCAAATTTACGAAGCCTTATTTAAAGGTTGAAAAGGCGAAGGCACAAACTACTAGCGCTACCTATGCGATAGAGAGAGCTATATTACAATAGATGTCACATAACCGTAGTTCAAAGAAGTACTGAAATACAAGTGCTACCACCTCAGATAGTTTAATTGAGTGAATTATAGGTAGATAAGTTTTTTTTTTTTTCTTCTTTACTCGAAAATTACTCATGAAAAATTTTAGTAATGTTTTTAAGGTTGCTTTCTGATAGGTAGAAAATGGATCATAACTGATTGTCTAGTTAGATTTGTGATAACTTGTGATGTTTTGCTGGCAGTCAATGCTCCCTGTCTTCTTAACAGTTTTGGCACAACGGGCCTGGACTGGGTTTTTTTATTGAGTTTCCATTTGCATCGACTGCTACATCACTTTTCAACAGCCTTATCCATTTCTTATGTGCATTTGACTTTCAATCGCAGAATTTGAAAAACTGCACATCAAAAGTACAACAAATGAACATTTCAGTATTATTTATTTATTTATTTATTTTGGCCATTTGGGCATAAACAGCTTTCTGCTCCTAATTAAAGGAGTTGATTGAGTCCAATCAACCTTCCTTTTCCATGAAGATTATTGTGCTTGTTTGTCTTGAAGCTGAACTGAAAGGGTTATGGCAGCACAATCCTTTGAAGCTTCAGGTGATTCATTTCATTAATAATCTGTGGCTTGGTAATGCTGTCCAAATAAAAAGTCACAGTCTGCCTGGGTGTAATTGCAAGATTCTCTTAATGAAAATCTGTCAGTTCAAAAAAAAAAAAAAAAACTTTTTTGGTACATTAATGATAAAGAATCGTGAGCAATTAGACTGCCTGCCTATAAAAAAAAAAATCAACAAAAACCAAATGTCTGATGAATCAGATGATAAATTCTAAAGAATGTCAATACAATTAAGCTAAAGCAAATCTGCTGACATATTTGGTTGCAACAAAGAGCACCTGGTCAGAAGATGCTCACTTTGACAGCACACATTCTATACTGTTTTGTTGTTACAGTAACTGTGGACTTCATTTGCAGGTATGGCAGGTATTTCTGTTTACCATTGAGTCCCTTGACTCCACAAGTTGTTTTTGATATGATCTTATTGTTGCTGCTCCTTAGTGTGTGAAGTTTCATGAGCAATAAACCACAAAATCTATTTTGACTCTTTATTCAACATTTCAAAGTATAGACCAGTGAGTGAACTGAGCCAAATGCCATGGTACAAATGAATATTCATAGTAACCCTGTTTCTGAAACAATAAAGTCATATAAATTTCCTTTTACGGGTTGAGTAACTTTCAAAAAAATTATATAATTTCAAAATCAAGCACATACTTAGGTTTAGAAATATTTAGGTTTAGAAAAATTATCAATGAAAACATGATGCAGATACATACTCTAAGCTTATTTACAAACATAAATGAAAAATAATAATTCATAAAACATACAAAATAGACAATTTACAAAACCAAAGTGTGAGTACAGAAATTTTGCAATTCAACCTTAAACGTGGTTTAGAAAACCAAAATATTAGCTCAAAGAAATGGTTATCTGAAAGAAGTGGGCTATGAATTCTGCATTAAATAATGGTAGAAAGAAACTTTCATGTAAACAAAAAGTGGAATGAATCTGGATCTGCAACAATAAATCCACAGTTTAGAGAACACAGCCAAGGGGGCGGAACGGAGAGGAGGTGTGTGTCAGAGGAACATAATGAGTGTGAGGGAGGGAATCATTTGATGGATGGATGAAATGAATTACTTCAAGTCAAAAACTGTGTCTGATTATCATCTTTCAGTTTAAAACAGAGATGTGTGCAATAATACAGAGGACGCATTTCACCCTCTCTGTAAATTATATTGCACATTTCAGAATGTACAAAGGCGTTGCATTATTTATTGAATCCATATGGTGCCTTTTTCAATTGCAACATTATGTAACTCTATGAACTATGAACTGAAACCATTCCTCATTACTTTTTATACTGGAACTTTTCTTGACAAATATTTAAATGCTCTGCCAGATTTCCAAATTTTGAAATGTTTTTGTTTCTTTCCCCTTGTTTATAATACTTCTCTTGACACTTTTTCAGTTATATGAACTTTTTTTGCACTCTCATAAATTTTAAGTATTCAAGAATTAAAATGCATGTTTGAAGTGTCTAATATTGTCTTGGGACAATGCACCTCTAAAAACATCATTAAAATGGAATTTTCCTACATTTTCTGTAACATAATCTCTTCTTTATTAAGTTCCATCCTTAATTATATAAAAATGCAAACCTACAACTTTATGTTTTGACTACAGCTTAATAATAACTGAACTAGCCATGGAAAAATTTACACATGGAAAAATGTAGTTAAATCATTATTCTGAAAGGTACTACTTTGCTGATTCTACTCTTTATCATGTATATGGTGACACAGTGATGTTGGTACAGCAAGCACTTTTGTCTCACAGCACCTGGGCGGTGGAAGAGGACATGGATTTGATCCCCATTCAGTCTGTGTGAAGTTTGCATGTTCACCTGGGTTTCCTCTGGGTACTCCCAGTTTCCTCTCACAGTCCAAATCAACACCTGTCAAGTGAATAGGTGACTCTAGATTGCCCATAGTGTGTTGCCGTAGTGTACAGAGGAGTGATTGACTGTAGCGTGTCTACAATTTTAAGTCACCCTGGATGAAAATTTGTTATTTAAATATTATTCTCTTCTGTTCAATTCAATTCAATTCTTTTTTAAGGAGTGCTCTTCTCACAAAGTGACACAGAGCACTGAACAAAGGGATAAGACAAAAAATAAGACAGCTTACTATATGCTAGAGTAATACATGAGCCATGCCGTTATTAAAGCTGTAATTATCCCTACTGGCCATGGAAGAAAGGAACAAAAAAAACCCCAAAGTGAAAGTCAAAGGAGACAAAAAAAACTCTGGGGTCCAAGTGCCAGTGGCTGCCCACCCCTCCAGAGCATTCTAGATTAAAGGCTGAGACAGACAGGACACTGCTGACAGTAACTATAGACTATTCCACAGTTTAGGTGCTCTATAGGTAAAGGCACACCCTCCTACTGAGGTCTTTTGGACCACAGGTACTTTAAGGTAATCCGCATCTGATGAATGAAAACACTGTCTTGGAATATATAGAATAAAGAATAAATAGTCTCGCAAAGGTAAGCCAGAGCAATGCCATGTACTGCTTTATAGGTCAGAAATAGGATTTTATAATCAATCTAAGCATAACTGGGAGCCAATGCAGCAAATTAAGTACCAGCGTTATATAATCATACTCCCTAGTTCTAGTGACAATTCTCGCAATGGTATTTTGTACCAACTGTAGCCTGGATACACTCTGGTATGGACAACCCGATAATAAAGCATTAAAATTGTCCAGCCTGCTTGAAACAAAAGCATGTTTCTTAACTGAAGAAAGAAGGACACAGTCAGTGTAGCCATGTGAGACACAAATGATAGTTTTCCATGCAACAAAACACCAATCAAGAGTTTCAGCATCACCACCTACCACAAGTACCTCTGCTTTACTGGAATTCAGAGATAAACATGATTACTCATCCATAATTTTATATTGGTATAACAATTTGCTAGACACTTGGCTTAAGCAAATCATCCAGCTACGTGTCAGCATATGAGTGGAAACTTACTTTATGTTTGCAAATACACACACACATTTTCAGAACCGCTTGTCTCATACGGGGTCGCGGGGAACCGGAGCCTAACCCGGCAACATAGGGCGTAAGGCCGGAGGGGGAGGGGACACACCCAGGACGGGACGCCAGTCCGCCGCAAGGCACCCCAAGCGGGACTCGAACCCCAGACCCACCGGAAAGCAGGACCGTGGTCCAACCCACTGCGCCACCGCACCCCCCATGTTTGCAAATAATATCACCCAATTGTAACATAAAAAGCGAAAACAATAATGTACCCAACACAGAGCCCTGAGGCACACCATGTTGAACCATAGACACATTCAGTATGTTTGGTGAGATGTACGTTGCTTTGGAAAAAAGAGTCTGCTAAATGCATAAATGTAAATGTAAATGCAGATAAGAATGAAGGGGCCAATCAGGTTTTCAAGTCTACACATCTACTAGTAAACAATGAGTCAAAGTCAGTCACTTTGGAGAGAAGCATCTGCTAAAAGAATAAATATATTTCACACACACACACACATTGTCTGAAACCGCTTCTCCCAAGCGGGGTTGCAGTGAACTGGAGCCTAACCTGGCAACACAGGGCGCAAGGCTGGAGGGGGAGGGAACACACCCAGGACGGGACGCCAGTCCATCGCACTTTAGTCCCATAACAACCTGGTTAACAGTCATTAAATAACTTACATTAATAAAACTTCTCAGATGTCCACCATTCCAAGTGCTGCAGCTCAGATTCACTGAGTGCAACTGTGTATCTGTATTTTATTCATATTTGACCACACTGTGACATTGTACACCGTATACAGAGAGAAGAAGAAAAAATATTCCAAAAGAGGAAATTTCTATAATTTAGTTTTTTGCCCTAGAGGTTAAGGCATTGAGTTCCACAACGCTGTTTTCTTTCCGAGATCTGCCAAATAATGAACAGAAGCTTGAGGGTCTTGGAATGATACTAAGACTACCTTGTCATGAGGTTTTGATGTCTTTTTCTGCAGACAGTGGCCTTCAGGCTAAGTGTGGTTTATTAAGAACTCAACAAAACAAACTGAAATCAACAAACCTTTACAGAAGTTACTTTAGGAATGTGATCTCTTTTCTATGTGCATTTTGTTTTGTGTTCTGTGAATTTTTCCCGATAGACATATGCAAGGGTTCTGTTTTCTATCACAGCCAATTTGTCCACAGTAGTGGGATACAGTGGATACTAAATTTATTTGTTTCATTTGAACTCAGACCTACTGCATAGACTGTGTAATAAAATCAACAATGAACAGAGAAACAACTCCGCTGTCTCATCATTACAGTCAAAACCTCGGAAGAAAATGCAACAGGCGACAGCCATTGCAGCCAATCGCAAACACTTGGCACACACCTGCCCCTCATTAAACACCACTTAAAAGATGCAGACTTACTTGCAGTACTTGTGGAATCTCAGTGAGACAACTGTCCCCACTACACTCATGACTCCTTCGGTTCAGACGTCTGCTTAAACCCTTGACCTCGATTTTGGATTAGCATCACGGTTGGCATTTGCACGATTGGCTTTGACCTTCGCTTGGCTCTACGACCTTGATTTCAAATTTGCCCCACACCACGGAAGCACCACTCACACTGCAAAGCGCCCTTGCATTCTGACAGACACCTCATGAGAATCATGCCAATTACACAATACTTTGAAAGGACATTTAAGGTTTTAATAAAACTTAGATAAATGATTACATGTATTATGAACTTTGAAAGGTCTAATTAATTCTTCGACATTAGTTTTCTCACAAATTCTAAATGTTAAGTGCACACTCTGAATATTTAGCACATCTTTGTGCTTTCTATCAGTTATAATGCTCTTTTTTATGCCAACCATTATACAAGGTTGGACTAAGTGTTCTTTACCTTAATTATTTCTACCAACTACAAAAAGTCTTTGACATGCAACTGAACCTCCAAACATATTTTGAGTCCAATATAAATCTATCCATCCAAGCACATTCATTAACTGCGTGTCCTGGTCAGACACATGGTGGTCTGGAGTCTAGAGCCTGGATCTGTTCTGGAATCACTGGGCACAAGGCTGAGGGTGTAAACCTGTGACAGGATGCCAGTCCATCACAGTGCAGCCGAAAGTGCAATCACAGCAATTGAGTGTCAGCAATCCACCTGAACAGCAAGTCTTTGGACAGTGGGAGGAAACCCATGTAGACACGGGGCGAGCATGCGAACTGCACACAGACTGAGCTGGATTCAGACTTACACCTGAACAGTGTAGGAGCTGTGAGGTGGCAGCACTACTCGCTGTGCCACCATGTTGCCCTCCAGTATAATTCCACTGGACTTCGACAGTGCTCAAGTGTGCCAACAGACATCTACCTATAACCTGAACTAAAAGCCTGTGCTTTTAGCTTCTTTGTCTTAGGGAAGAAAAATTTGATTCACCAAATTATCGAGGCTTCCGAAAATTAATTTATAAAACGGTCAGAATATTTTTATTGAAATCAAAATATCTTATTCACTCATATCAACCATTTATCCTCTTCAGGATCACGGCAGTCTAGAGCCTGTCCCTGAAAAACATTATATGTCTCGCAGCGCCTGGGTGATGAAAGAGGACGTGAGATCAACCTCCGCCCAGTCTGTGTGGAGTTTGCGTGTTCTGTGTCTGTGTGGCTTTCCTCCGGGTGCTTTCTATAAGATGTGCGTTGCTTTGGATAAAAGCGTCTGCTCCAGTTTCCTCCCAAAGACACGCTGTTCAAGCAGGTTGGTGACTCTAAGTCACCCATAGTGTGTGAGTGACACAAAGAGTGTGTTTCACTCAGGTATGGAAGTGTAACTCCTCGTAAGTAGTGTGTATAGCGCTTTAAGTCACCTTGCGTGAATAAGGTGTGGGCTGATAACGCTATATAATGTTCAGTGGAAGTCACTACACAGAAAAGCATGTGCTAAATGAAGTAACGTAATGTAACGAATACCTGTGTGCTAGTCTAGGAGGGGTCCAGCCTGAATGGGGCACCCCTCCAGTTTAGGGTAACTACACATGTACAAAGTGACACTCTGTAGGGAATGTGGAGTGACCATTTAACCTGAAACACAAGTCTTTGGATTGTAGGAGGCAACCAGAGCACCTGCAGGAAGCCCACACATACATGGTGAGAAGATGTAAACCGCTCGCAGACGGAGCTGGATTCAAGTTCACACCCAAACAGCCCAGGCACTCTGCTCCACGTGCTGCGCCGCCACGCAATCCCTGAAATCAAAGTTGTGCATAAATTAAATGAGTTAATAAAATAGCCAGATAAAGATGGCCTTCCAAATTCACGTTCTATATTCACGAACTATATTCATTACGACGGGGGGGTGCCGTGGCGCAGTGGGTTGGACGGGGTCCTGCTCTCTGGTGGGTCTGGGGTTCGCGTCTTGGGGTGCCTTGCGGCGGACTGGCGTCCCATCCTGGGTGTGTCCCCTCCCCCTCCGGCCTTGCGCCCCGAGTTGCCGGGTTAGGCTCCGGTTCCCCGCAACCCCGTATGGGACAAGCGGTTCAGAAAGTGTGTGTGTGTGTGTATATTCATTACTTAATGCATAATTCGATTAATTGAATAATATTAAACATGCTGGTTTTTAGTTGAAAAGTACTTTAAAAAGTTATATATTAATCATGAAATTTAAAGAAGAAAAAAATCAGTTCAGTGATTTCTATCAGGATGCATGAATCAACACTGAAAAATACAACTATGAATATACTATACAGTATATACTGTAGTTGAGTCACCTATAGTATGTAGTATGAGTCACTAAATATAGTAGTTATGAAAGAAACAAATAAATTCTTCTCTAATAACTTTTTGTAAATAATGAGGCAAACAGAACATAGTTACTGGCACTAACATGCCAGCAGTGTTATAGTATCTTCGGCTATTTATTCACTAAAACAAATTCATTTTAACTTGTTTGGGAACATGATTTTGTCTCCAGTGTAAGGAGGAACTGGACTACATCTGTTGGTGTGCTGACAACTCTTTTGAATTAACATCTCTGTTAATTAAGGACTAATCTAATGCTGAAATATGTGAGTTATTGCCAGGCCTACAAGTGAAAATCACTGCATTAAATACAGAATGTTTCACATACCTTTTACAGTACTTTGGACATCTTCTGCAAATATAGGTGCTTTTTCTTCAAGTATACAGAGAGGCACTTATAGTGTGTGTCACTATTTTCTCCACAGCAGTTCCTTCAGTCCACCTCATGAAAAGGCATCGCATTTCAAGGCAGTAAATGATTTTGCATTTGCAGTTTGAAAAGGCAGTAGTGGGACCCACTCAATAACACCGGCAACCGCTTTTTAACAGATTTGTGGATGGTTTCCGAAAGGGACAGAAACAAACTTAGAGCATTTACACCAGCAGAGTAATCTCAGCATACTGAGTGAAATGTCACTGCAAACATGGAACTGAAGGGAAAAGGTACTGGCAATGTGGAAGTGACAATGGTATTTTGGAGCAGTATAAAGTTTCCTGAGGGTAACGCTCTCCGACACTTCTGTCATCTACATGGATTTCCTCGTCACTAATTCTCATAGTGAAAACATAAACGTACACCATCTGAACCGCTTGTCCCATATGGGGTCGCAGGGAGCCGGAGCCTAACCCGACAACACGGGGCATAGGGCAGGAGGAGGAGGACGGGACACACCCCGGACGGGATGCCAGCCCGTTGCAAGGCACCCCAGGCAGGGCTCGAACCCCAGACCCAGCGGGGAGAAGGACCCGGTCCGACCCACTGCACCACCGCACCCCCTATGAAAACATGTTGTATTCTCATATATTTTTAGCTTTCTACAGAAAGAGAACTTAAGGATTCTGTTTAAAGTTGTGTTTTACTTTGTTTGCTAATGGGGTCGACTGTCTCTTCTGTATCCAGCTTTCTCAACATGTGACAGAAACAAACAGCGTGCAAATTTGATGTTTATTATACTTGTCCCCTGTGAGCTGGGGTCCAGCTGGGGACGTGCGCTCTTGCTGGAAGTCGGGGCCGCTGGGAGAAAAGACCTTGGGAATATGACGTCTGTCTCTCCAGTATTTACTGGCCCTCAAAGCACAGGACCTTGAAGACATGCTCAATAATATAATTGCTGACAGGGTATTTATTATTTCAAAAGAGATTCATTACATCAAATAAGATATTTCTAGTGAAAAAATGTGTATCATATTCGTGTGTAATTTTATTTATTTGCGAGTGATTCATTTAAAAATACTGATTTATATAGGATAGACTGTATCTACCAAGGAAAGTAACATCCACAGCGCTGCTTCTCAGTTTTCAAATGTTAACCCTTTGAGCCATTAATGCACAAGTGTCATTTAGTCTTTTCCTCCATGTGGGCTGATGACTCTCTACACAGCAGGAGATGTTTTGAGACATGATTCCCTCTCCTTGTCAGGACGGGATCTGACTTCACTACACGGATACAGTTCACAGGCTGTGGTGAAGGTGATGGCTGGGAAGACTACACACCTCCCATGAAAGCTCAACACCAAATTAAAGTGGTCACAAATCTTACATTCAGTCTCTACGGTTATAGGGGGGTTATAGCCAGGTGCCAGCCAGCGCCCGCCAAAAAAACATGATGCGTTGACACTGTCGCCATGTCAGTTGACGCCCAAGAAACGTTGCAACGTCACAAGTTGTAAGTGTAAATAACCTCTCTAAGTTCACACTAAATTGTTTTGGGACAGCCCTATCAGACATGATATTCAACTAAGCACTTCGATATTACAAAGTGAAGCACAAGTTGTGTGAAGAAAAAATTAAACTATTCTATTTTACCCTGAAGGAAAAGCACACGAGTGTCAGTGTTGATTAGGAAATCCCACTTAACAACGGCATACAGTCACTCATAGACGCCTTCTGGGTAAAGAGGTTTTGTAGCTATTATAAGCACCAGAGCAAGAATATTATTATTGATCTTATCTTGTGTTTCTGTTTATTGAATGGAGAAAACTGAGTCATTGTTTGCCATTGAAGGAATTAAATTTGTGGTAGTCTTCTGTCTGTATGGACCACGGCATTTTTAACAGAACCAAAAGACTGCAGGTGCAAATCACTTGAAATGACAAATGATGTTTGCAGGGCATGAGAATACAACCGATCACGGATAAAACTGTAGCGACCAAAGGTTCTCTAGGGGTTTTAGGGGTGTAGCGTCAAAGCTGCCCCTTCATAACAGGAAGTTTGACATCGAGCTAAGATATAAATACACTACGGTTATACAAATCCAGTGTGGTACAGTAGTAACACAAAGTGTTAGCTGTAATTCAGCTGGCAGAGTAGTGCTTACAGTCGCTGCCTTTTGGCCCGAAAAGGTTGTAGGTTCGATTCCCATCTTCAGCTATAGTACCCTTGAGCACAATACTTACCCTCAACTGCTTGAGTAAAAAAAAAAAATTGCCAGCTGTAGAAATGGATAAATAATTGTAAGTTACTTTGGAGAAAAGTGTCAACTAAATGAACCCTACCTAATGTTGTTTGATGGAACATCTGTTTTTCAGGCAACTCTTAGCTTTAAGCATCTAGAAGCAAGACAAGTAATTTAAGCCCTTTAATCTATTAAGGATTTTGACCCGAAACTTAATACATAAATGTGTGTGTGTGACTGTGTTAATGTATACTAAAGCATGTTTCATATGATGAATCAAGACTGAACGTGACTCACCCATCCTCTCCCTCTTCGTAAAATCTTCTAGAAATGCAATTTTAATAAATTCATTAGCGAAAATGATTTACTGTGAGTCATTCATGAGTGTACCTATAAGATAACCCCTTTTTTACTTTATGTTTTCTTGCTAGGCGATATAATGCATAATACACTAACGCCTGGCAGAAGCTGCAATGGTCTGAAGCCATTCCCTGAAGCACAAGGGTAGGAGGTGCAAGCAGGTACAAGGTTAAGGAGAGTATGGCCTGGATGAGACACCAGCCCATCATAGCGTGGCCAAACACACTGCAACAATTTAGAGCCACGGACATTGCATGTCTTTGGACTGTGGTTTGGAAATCCGTAGAACTGAAAAGATTGTAACAATCTTAACTGTAATTATTCCAACAACATGCAAACAACACAGAGATTGAGGAGCCTGGATTTAAAGATACTCCCAAAGAGCCCAGACGCTGTGAGGCAGGAGCCTTACTTACTGACTTATTCCAGTCACGATGTAGGTGGGACATTTTTAGAAAACTGTATTGATCCTAAAGGAAATGATATTAGGCTACAGCATCATACATATAACAAGTAGCAACAGAAGATGAAATAAGAAGAAAGAGGAGAAATAAATTGTGCTAGAAAACCTAGTGTAAAAATAGGCTGTGGATACAAACAGGGACAAAAGTAAAAAGCAGAACTGACAGCTAAATATCACTTGGGCAATAAGAGGTAAGCAGCCCTCCGGCACCATGATGACGCATTAAAAAGCCTAAAGACCGTTTTAAAGAATGAATTCAAGTAACGCTCTTTACAGCCAAAGAGCCGGACCAGTCTGCTGCCCATCGTGATCCTCTATTTAGCTGGGCTGCTGATGCAGAGGATGACGGTCATTGTTCACGATGACGAAGAGAGAGCTTAGGGACCTCGCACTCCTCTCCCCCAGAGAGTCTATCTGAACTTCCAGAAACAAGGCAGCCTTCCTGATTGCATTATTCAGTCTGCTTTCATCACTTGCTGAAACACCATTACCCAAGGAAAAAGTGTATAAAAGACTGCACTGAAGACCGATGTAGCATCTGCAATGGTGAGCGGTATACTCCGAAAGAGCTGAGCCTTCTGAGAAAGTAAAGGCACCTCTGGCCCTTGCTGTACAAAACCTCAGTGCTGCAGAACCATTCCAGCCTATCGATCTAGTGCATCCCCAATGCTTCATCTGTGCTCCTCCTTTTGGCAGTCCCTGAATTATCTGAGAACTGCAGATGACATTAAAAAAATTAACCTCATAGTGCTGCCTGTCTTGTCCAAATGGGAGTGAGCTCTGTTCAGCAAATAGATTATCCTATCAAACAATAGAGGGTTTAGTGTAGTCTTAAGCAGGGGTTTAAGACATGCTAAGGGGAGCCTTTCTAGGTTCTTCATGATGTGCGAGGTCAGAGCAACCAGCTGGTAATTGTTCAAAACTAACATTCATTTTCCACCATTCATGCTCTGTCTTAGGCTGAAAATATGCTGTAAAATCCTACATAGCTGCGTGACGCACACCTTCAGGTCGATCCAGCAGCTTTTCCCTGGAAGCATTTCTTCAACTCTTTGCTATTGGGGGTGGATGATGGGAACCGAGGGGGGTGTGGTGGCACAGTGGGTTGGACCGGGTCCTGCTCTCCGGTGGGTCTGGGGTTCGAGTCCCGCTTGGGGTGCCTTGCGAAAGACTGGCGTCCCGTCCTGGGTGTGTCCCCTCCCCCTCCAGCCTTACGCCCTGAGTTGCCGGTTAGGCTCCAGTTCCCAGCGATCCCGTATGGGACAAGTGGTTCCGAAAATGTGTGTGTGTGTGTGTGTGTGTGTGTGTGTGTGTGTGTGTGTGTGTGTGTGTGTGTGTGTGAGATGGGAACTGATGGCCAAAAAGAAGGCTTAAGTCCTGAAGTATGCCTCAGCAAAGAGGCAGGAAGTGTGGTTGCGGAGCTATGGTCATAAGGTTATAAAGGCTGCTGTTAGGAGTGAATTATCATGTGGGGGGTGGGTAGAAAAACAGTAGAGGGGGTTAACTGGCATTAATTGCTGAAAAGGAGAATGGAGCAGTTGCAGATTAGAATGTCCAGAAGTGTGTGCTGGTGGCCTGAAGAAGATATGAGAAGAGAACTCAAGTTGAGAAGTTGTTTTAAATCAATGGTCTCATCATGGTCACTCTGCACTGAGCAGTCACTAGACACACCATTCCACACCTTCTGCATATCATTCCACCTCATTTTGTCCTCTGCTTTCTTTCTTTATATGTTCTTGGAATTCCTGATTCTCAGCAGATGCAAATCTTTCTCCTTGTCACCCGCTCAGAAGACCTTCTTCTTCTTCTTCTTTTTAAGAACAGCCCCTCTTACAAGCAATATCTCTATTTACATTTGTAGATCAACTGCTCCACTACTGTCCTGAATGTCTTTTCTTGGAAAATACATTCCAGTCACTTTCTGGGTTCATTCAAAACAAAGTTGATTTGCATTTTTTTTTCAGGGAGACAGTAAGTTGGGTCTCACTGTGTATGTTACCGGGAAACTAGTCAAGTCAAGCCTCATGAAATACCTGAGATTTCTCTTCAGCAGGTTTAATACCCAAACCTTTCAGACTGTATATTGGCAAGAAACCATACATTTCCTTTTTATTTTTTAACATAGAGATTATAGTTCCCATGTTTATGTACACACTCCTACACATGAGACTTGCATAATAGCGAGTCTGAAAATAGTTTTACGATTACATAAAATCACATAGCAACAACACTGGAGTACATTTGGATGATAGCTCTGCCATACTTGCATTTCCTTAGACTCCAGCACTTTTTCTTTATTCCTAATGAAATGAATGACATTCCTTCTAGAATTAATGCTGCTTTATGTTAAAATAGGACCCAAAAAGCTTCCAGGGATTCACAGCCAAGCACTTCTGTCTGAAAATGTCTAATTGTCCTATTTTCTCTCCATATATTAAGTCAAAACACATGTAACCAATCCCCTTTTGTTATTTCATTCTTTATTTGAGGGAAAAAAATGCTGACGAGTAGTAGTTTGTTTATGTTATAATGTCAATGTGCGTTCCTAATCCCCAGAGCACAGTTATGATACCAATGCCAGTTCAATTTTTTGATACCAGTGTATGGTGATTATCCCAGAATAAATTAACCCAGGCTTAATTATGCAGACCCATGGGAGAAAATTAATCATTCTAGATCACAGTGCATATTCATATCTGCATGTGGTTTGTGAATATCACTTAATCAACAAAAATATGCCAGAAAAGAAGGGGACTATTTATGAGCTGTTTTGTGTCGTCACATTTTGGGTACATGTGTCTGAATTTAACGGAATGTAGTGTACACATCCTGACATGTTTGCAGAACAGTCATGGCGAAGCTACCTTGGTAAACTGGTGAACAATTTCACTCACAGTGTTGTGATTTAAAGTGCCTTAAAATGTCATGTGCATCAAAATTCTCTCCTCATGCTTGTTTCACAAATCAAGAGCGTCGCATGTACAACATTTTGTTGGTGCTTTTCTGTTTTTGGCAGTCAGCTGCAGATACCTCCTGTACCTACAGAGGATTGGAAATAGAGTATGACTTCACTTTCTACAAAGCATTGTTTTACTAATAAATCTCTGTTTTTCACTACATTATTGTGATGTTTTTTCATCTAACATGAATTAAATGGCCTTTGAAACTTTGTGTGTGTGTGTCTGTGCATGTGCGTGCGTATGCACTTGTGTGTGCGTGTGCATGCAAAAGCCTTTAGGCTTGGCTCCCTCTCAACAAGAACCCGCACTATTAATGGCACTGAGAAAGAGTTCAGCGTTCCTTTACCCATTTCTTGTGCGTCGTCTCTCCAGCACTAAACAACGAGTGTAAGTGTTCCAGTAGGTTGATTAATTGACCCTTCAGTCCTTTAATTCCTTTAATGAAATTGAGAGAGACACCCTTCCACTTTGCTGCTCATAATATTTACTTTCTGCTGAATCCTTGCTTCTGTGAAGGGACACACTTGGCTAGAAATAATGCATTTGAGAAACTGTACAATAAATCAATAAATCTTGCATGCACACCACAAACATGTACTATGTCATCTGTCAAAAAAAAAAAAAGCTTTAGATACAACTACTCATGCAATGTATGCTGCTTCATATGGAGGTATTTCATAAATTGGCTGCACTCAAAAATCATGTGTCTGCCTGTACAAGGCATTTTCCGCATTTTTCTTGGATATGTATGTCACTTTGGAGAAAAGCACCTGCTAAATTAATATAGATATATGTGAATTCTACCCATCTGTTAACCAATTTAGTGGTGTAATATTTTAGTGCAACAAGTAAAACAACATCTTATCTCAAAATCCTATCCAAGCTTTTATGAAATTTTGCACTGTAAAATTTTGTAAAACAAGTTAAACTCCTTTCAGCGAAATATTACCATGGTCTCTTCAATAATAAATGTTCTGTTAATACTACTCCTTCTGTAGAAGAAAATCTTTTGATGTATTAAACACAGAAATGCTATTTTACTTGGAAAGTGTTTTTCTAAATTAATTTTTTAGTGTAATTATCAATAAGATTTTGGCCCACATCTTAACACAAATTCAATGGCTTCCTGGGCATTTGCAGACAAACACAATATAAGCATATTAACATGTGCAACACTGAAAACGCATCTTTATTGAAAAAATAAAATTAAAAACAATCTATTCAATAAATGAAATAAAAAATAAATGAATAGAGACCTGATTGTTTTAGGGAAATACAGAAACTCACGTGTTTGTCCATGTCTTCCACATCTCAGGGGGAGCATCTCTGAACAATGTCACAATGACTGTGAATCTGCAGAACTTTGGATGATATGGACAGTACCTTCTCACTTTTTTGTGGTGATGTAGAAGCACTGTCAACATTTTGATATGAAACCACACAAGGCAAGATCAAATGTCTACCATCTTTCACAGTTCACAATGTTGGTGGACCAAAGTGCAGGAGAAACAATGAAACGCTCCACTCTATTTTAACCCCAGGCTACCAGAAATCAAGCGTTGCAAGGAGCCCACAGGCATGAAGGTCTCCATATACAATCTGTAAGGGTGCAGAACTGACCAGACTTTGGACAGAAAGCAACTCTAACATTTCACATCACATCCTTTCCAGTTGCCCAGGTAACACTAGTGTAGACACGGCTGTTCTGAAGTGACTGTATCATGGAAAATCATGTAACAGAAAAATACATATTAGTAGGAAAGGTGTCACAATGGTTCACTTTGGACCACTTATCTGACAGCAGTATCGAGTACGCTGTGCAAGTTATTCTGACATCCATATTCATAATGTGAAATACAATCAATTATTTAGCTGTACTTTTTGTGTTAAGCAAAAGAGGGAGAAAGAAATTTTTCAGGTGCTACTTTGATTTCTTTCTTAAAAGCATTTTTCAGATGGATGGTTCATTACTTATGTATTTATTGGTTGTTTTCTACATGCTTAGCTACATAATCCTATTTAGAACTTTTTAAAAACATTTTCTAAGGAATAAATTGTCACAGTTTAAGGTTGTCCCGATGGTTCATTAATGATACCCCAAAATTAGATTAAACAAAATTTACAAACCTTTGTTCAGACTTCTTCAAAACACACACACACACACACACACACACTCTCAGAACCGCTTGTCCCTTATGGGGTCACGGGGAACCGGAGCCTACCCGGCAACACAGGGCGTAAGGCCGGAGGGGGAAGGGGACACACCCAGGACAGGACGCCCGTCCGTCACAAGGCACCCCAAACGGGACTTGAACCCCAGACTCACCAGAGAGCAGGACTGCGGTCCAACCCACTGCGTCACCACACCCCCAAGTCTTCAAAATACATCAACCTGTAAATGAATTAGTGTGCATGGTTTAACCCAATAAAATGCTATAAAATGCGCATTTCTATGGCTAACATTTTAAAAAACTGCTTGGGTACCTGACACATCGTTTGCAGAAAAGACAGTTTTTTTTTATTTTTCCTTTGTAAAGTACTCTTGGCAAATGTATGCAAAACACTTTGGCAATTTTCATGGCAACAGCTATTGTGCCAAGGAAAAGAAGGGCATTCATACTTCAGACTTGGTACCCACACCAAAACTTGGCTGCCCTCACTGCCAACACTGCTCTTCACATCACTGAGTTAATAAATTGTCCATAGACTGGCGCTCTATTCATGTCAAATTAACGTCTTCATTCAACACAGTGAATGTGGTGAAATAATGTAACGAACACTAATGTAATGATGATATTGTAATGAATCGGTGAACTGATTTGAGGGACTCGTTCAGGTAAACATTCAGAAGGTGTATCAGTTACAGAGGCCAGTGCTGCGGGATTTTCTTTTCCACAGAACATGCTTTGCAGACAAAGGCACCTGCTTAGTCCATATGTCTGTAGTGTTGTTATGGATAAATTCTGCCACCTAAATTAAAGTGGTAGATTATTATGTTTCAATGTTTCATCATTGAAAAAATGAGGGCGACTGGAAAAAGAAAAGAAAATATGATCGGGAAAAGGCAGTGGGTGGGAAGAAGTAAAGCAGAAAATAAATTAAAGCAAAAGGTTGAGGTGGTAAAGAGAGGGGGAGAAACATGGCCATACTGTTCTGGATTGCTGTCTTTCTTCGAGCTTTGGAAAGTTTCGAATTTCGGCTTGCAGTGTTCATTGCAACTCCCACACACTGAGAACACACAGAACACCCTGTACTTCTAAGCTGCAAATTAACTAAGCCAAAATTGGTTTTATTTCCCTAAACGGTTTTGAAACTCTCGTCTGGGTAGCACGTCTTGCCAGAGGAAACTTGATGAAGGACCTGATGGAACAAAGACGATGCGTGATGGAGACCTTCACCTCGGTGCCTAGCTCTGAAAGGAGGCGCAGTATCTGCTCAGAAGCTGCTGCGCGGCGGCTGGTAGCGCCGAGTATTCCGACGCTGTTGTTCCGAAAGCCGCTGTGATGACTCGAGCCTGATGTAGGATGCAAATGGGGAAGGTTTTTGCATCATTCATGTAATTAATGATATGTCGTAATGACGTACCGGTCACCTTTTTATTCTTTAGCTGAGGTTCTGTGCTCCCCATGCTTCGGTGGGAAATGTACAGAAAACAAACTGTCTCATTGAGACACTGACTGGAATTGAATGCTGTGGACATCAGTCTTCGAAACTCAAACTTTTATCCCATCAAACTGAGTGCAATCAATTTTACCAGCATAAAACACTGACATACAGCTACCAGTGACACTAAACCATTAAAACCATTTTTTGAAATCCGAACGAGGGAAGGAAATGCATGAAATCCAGTAAACGTTTTTACTTTGGAAAAATAAGGAAAAATGGCGGTCGGTGATATTTGGATTGTTCTCAGGTCCCACCCAGTATGTTATAAATAGCTAAAGGAAAAAGAAAAAACGTATTCACGTGTTAAATAGCCACTGCTAGGTTTGAATGACAGTCTGACATTTCAGCCGAGGCAAAACTGAATTGCTGGTTATGTTACAATAACTATCATAGAACATGTTTTTTTTTTTTTTCCAGAAAGTTTCAGAATCCACTATAGTTATATAACAAACAGCACAGATGTTTAACAGTTATATACCAGTCTTGTGTGTCCAGAGATCAAGTGTAAAGATTATTTCCCTCCCGCAGCTATTGCATGTTCTATATTGCATGTTCATTTTGCTTTGCTGACATTATAACATTCAGTGACCAGTCAAACTCTTCCCCAAGTGCTACAGACAGTCCCTTTCATAATAAATTATTTAAAACAGCAAAACATCATGGATTGTGGCTATAGTCATTTGTAACTTTGGCATCATCTTCAATAAAACATGCATTATCTTGGGGAGCCAAAAGTTTATTGAAAACGAAAAAAAAAATCATGTTAATATTTGTCTTTTTGTTGCAAAATTTGGTTTTTAATTTGTAACAGAAGAGTCTGAAGGTCACAATACACAGGTTTTTCAACGCTCCCACACCCTCAGCAGAAAACAGCTGATTGCTACAAAGAAATTGAAGTGCCAGTAATAATAACAATGATAATAACAACAGAGAAACAAATAAAAAAAAACACAATGACTTTTTCAGTGCTCATTCCCTTCCCCGTGAAACTGCTCTCCCACACTGGCAATCACTGTAACCTCTGTGCTTTCTGTCTCCTACCCCATCAATCTGCCATCGATACTTCATGGATTTTGTCTATTTGTCCAGGGGCAGGACTGGGATGTGTTCGGCAAAGGTGCAGCGTGATGCAGCGTGATATATTTCCGGTATCCATGAGACCAGCGGAAAAGGAATTACATTTTCCGTCTCAGAAAATAAAAGAGAAGTAAATAATGACCCGGTTGTGAGCTGGCTGGCAGACTAAGGTACTGATGTTTTCTACTAGTACAATTACTGTGAGGCAGTGCTAATGTAACGGAGCAGAATTTCCTTCTGTTGTTTCTTTCTCCTTTGTCCCGCTCTTTTGATCAGTTTCAACAGCAGAACTTCGAAGGCGGATGCCACATTTTCCTTGGCTGTATATATCTGAAGTTGGTGGCTGTGAAGTGCTGGACACTGCTGCTGTGACAACCCTTGTAATGAAGCAAGTTGTGCACAGGATGTAAGAAGGATGGAGAAACCCTGCTCCAAAGTCCAAGTCTGAATTTTCTTTTTCTTTTTTCTTTTTTTTTTAAAGTTTTGCGCCATTTCTATACTGTTCTGATGATGTAGTTAGTCACCAAGAGTTTCTATATATATATATATATATATATATATATATATATATATATATATATATATATATGAGAAAATGGCAGACTATTTGGTTTTTTACATAGACTTTTTTAAATAAATGCATATAATTTCTTTTTTGAATCACTTCTTTCCATATTTTGTGCAGTTACATTTTTTTTTCTTTTACTATTAGTCATTTTCAGTAGTTAGTTATTGTCCTCCTGCATCTTTCTTCAGTCAGATTTTCAAAACACCAAGTTTTCTTATGATTATTTCATTTGGAGCCACGAGATGCATTTGCTTTTACTTGCAAGGCTGCTGTGCTCCTCTTGGGCTCACGAGTCTTATTTCAGCTCTGTATGAGATTCCAGCTCCCACCGGTCCCAGGAAACAGGCAGTCTCCCGGGCGGCGGGGTAAAGAGCGACGTCCTCCTGTCGTCTCTGAGCATGCGATAACACCCTGAGCTGCTCTTGGGCTTCCTCCAGAAGCAGAGCCACCGCATCTTGCTTTCCACCTCTCGTTAGGGAGGATGAGGAGGAAGAGGAGGAAGAGGAAGGGTGTCGTGAGTTGCGGAGGACTGTGTCACTTAGGGCCGCTGTGCAAAAGCTGCTTCTGACCGCATCGCCCATTTGCATACAGGAAGAATCACTGTGGTGTCCCTGGAAAGAGGGGATGATCGGGATGGATCCAGCACGACAGGCCACACGGGGGGCCTGATAGGAAGGGGAACAGCTGGAGCTCCTGGGTGCTGCCTTGTCCAAGCAGCTGCACCGCACCTCAGTCTTGCTCCCCTGCATTCCTTCTAGGGCGGAAAGGGGGGGTTGCATATTTAAAAAGCAGTCCTTCTGCAGATAACTGCCAGCATTTATGCGTTGGTGCCTAGGGGGAGGGAGAGGAAGAGAGACAGAAGCTGAGGGCCGTACGAACCATTTCTCACCCTTGTGCCGGGCTGAGTCTCAACGGTCATTTATAGACATTGGCCATTGTTAACACAGAATAAGCATATTAGCATTCATGAAATAATGTAGGACACTTTCATAAATGTGTCTATTTGTAGTGGAAGCTATTTTTTCGAAGTTTGCTTAATGTGGTCTCTTCATCTATATGTATATGCTTCTACTTTTTTTCTAATTTCATATGTTTCTTCAAAGCTTCTCTCGTCTTCATCGCTATTAAATATGGGAGACTCTCTGAACCAGTTTTGCATTGTGTAATTATTCACAATCCTAGATGCAGACAGTGAAATAATGGAATTAATGTTTAATTTTAAATACAATCATTTTTAATGGCAAAGATAGAGATTCTGTACAGATCTCTGAGAAAATTAACTGCGAGTTCTTTTTATACTGAAATATAGTAATGTGTCACATTAATATGCTGCTTAATACATGAAATTCCTTTAGACTGACTTCGAGAGCCACAACCTGGCTTTTCAAAGTTTTCTTGAGGATATGATATTGTGGCTAAGTGACTGGTACTCTGCTAAAGATCATGAATAAAGTCAGACATGACACCAATGTGTGAGGAGGAACAAAAATATAACCACTTCTATTTTATTTAGCTGTGCTTGCTTGATTGTGTTTTACTTTGTTATTTGGCCACAATCAATTAGGTGTCAGTGATTATTTGTCATTCAAAATCGATAATGAAATCTATATAATGATAACATTAAAACATGTTGATATATAATAAGATATCTTTTTTTACACGAAACAAACAACCAAAACCAAAAAATAAAACATGTAAAAGATATTCATTTTGATTGTACCATATCAGCTAAACCTTTGATTACTTTATATGTAATATATCCCTGCACTTGTGAAAACTACTGCAGATATGTCCTCTTAGAGGCTCAGTGAGTTTGATGAATAGGCCACTGATCTCTGTGCTTAATAAAATGAAGTAAGAGTCCTGTGAAGTCGGTATATATACATAGCTATATACCGTCCTTGGCCTCTTCACCCATGGGTTCGAATGCAACTCAGTTTGTGTGGCGCTTGCGCCGGGTGCTCCGGGTGCTCCGGGTTTCTCTCCACAGTCCAAAGACACACACACTTTCTGAACCGCTTGTCCCATACGGGGTCGCGGGGAACCGGAGCCTACCCGGTAACACAGGGCGTAGGGCCGGAGTGGGAGGGGACACACCCAGGACGGGACTCCAGTCCGTCGCAAGGCACCCCAAGCGGGACTCGAACCCCAGACCCACCAGAGAGCAGGACCCGGTCCAACCCACTGCGCCACTGCGCCACCGCACCCCCCCCCTCGGTCCAAAGATATTCAAGTTTAAAGCGAAGGGTGAAACTGGATGGTCCATAGAGTGGGACTGTCCATGTGTGGCTGCTCTGTGATGAACTCATGTCCCATCCAGGATGCACCCTGAGTGGATTTGTTCCCTGTTATGCCACTGTAGACTCTGGAACATCCAACCTTGACTTGGACAAGCAAATTACTATAGTGAAGAGGGAATGGAGTGCCTACAGTGTGCAGGTATACGCGGGAATCAGTGTGTGTATGTTATCAGTGTGCAGTGGAATGGTTTCCGGGTCAAATTGTCTCCTGTCTTGTGCCTTATGCTCCTGGGATAGGCTCTGGACCACTGTGACCCTGCAAAGGACAAGTGCTTCTTGAATTTAGGAGGAATTTCTGCACTCATGTATTTGTGCACAGATGCATGTTTGGTGTTTTTCTGTATACTGTAACTGATGCTGAAATTTTGTGAAAACTGTGAAATTTTCAATAAAAAACATATTACTAAGATAAGTCAATAACTGTATCTTGAAGAAAGTTATCTTAAGGCTCAGACGGAAGACGCACGTTTAGAAACAACCTGTTTGATATAGTCTGTTCAAACCGCTCGTCCCATACGGGAGACGGGGAACCCGAGCCTAACCCGGCAGACAGGGCATAAGGCCGGAGGGGGAGGGGACACACCCAGGACGGGATGGCAGCCCGTCGCAAGGCACCCAAAGCGGGACTCGAAACCCAAACCCACCGAAGAGCAGGAGCAGGATCAACCCACTGCGCCACCGCACCCCCTTGTTTGAGAGAGTGAACTAGAACATATTATATTGAATCTATAATGTTATATACCGATGTAACATTAATGGCAGTGAGGCATTGAAACACTTCATTTATTATTAGTCACTGACGTTACAAAGTGCAGAGAAATTATTCTTTGCTCACAATAAAATTGCATTTTGTCTAATATAGGTATGAGTAATTCTGTAAGATTAAAACATGTTCAGGAAGGGTCAATAGGGACAGAGAGTGATAAAACATACAAGAGCTCGCTGTCAGGTGTAGAAACACAGGTACCGCCTTCATGTGAGGCTCCCTCTTCGCCTTTCTCCCTCGCTGCACTTCCTCTGCTTCCAAGAGACTGTTTCCATGGTAACTACAAATGGGTCAGTCCTGCCATCTTTCCTCTCTGCTTTACTGGCTCTACCATCGTATGTAATGGCTTCCTAAGGGCTTCTAGGAGTTCGAACAGGGAATGTATGCATGTGTAGATGTAGAAAACAACGTGAGAAGCAAGGAGAGTGAATTCCTGCTCCCTGAGAAGTCGATACAATCTCAGCTATTGTGCTGTGACTCCAGTCGGGGAGAAAGTCAGTCTGCAGCCTCTTAAGCCACAGCTCTTCCTTTCCTTTCGTCAGGCCCAAGGTAGCCATTTACGTACTCCAGTTTTGGCAAATATAGTTTAAGTAGGGTGAACGATACCTTTGCGGTTGCAGTAACTGAGGACCAAATGCAAAGACAGGTTGATGATGAATTTAATGGAGGAAAAATAGAAATTGCTCTGCCTAGTAACTCACTTCTGAAATTTGTCTTGCTTAAAAAAGAAAATCTCAAGCAGGTATTACAAATTTGCTGGCCCACTGCAAACATTTATTAAACATATGGTGACGGCACTAAGGGGAGGCTCATGTAAATTCGTGGAAAGAATCGGTGTGAGTGTTCACTTTCATACACAGTCCGGTGTTCCCTTCTGACTCGTTCTCGTGTTACTGATGCTCAGTCTGCCACTGGGGAATTCTCGGGGGGTCAAGGGGTGACCACCGAACCATTGTGTGGAGCGGAGGGCCTCACAGTGACCCGGGGGAACTCTCGAGCGGTCAGCACATTGTGCTCTACTGTCCGTTGAGCCTTTGCCAAGGCTGCTGTTGGAAGAGCTGCACTGTGTTTAATAAAGAGCACTTTCCAGAAGCCTGTCTCCTGACCCTGTCTCCCGCAGCGCCATGAGGGGATCCTACAATATATCAGCATTTGTCTGAACCTGCTTGGTTTTCTGTGTTCTGCTACGGTATTTGGTTGAGCTCTATGAAAACAGCACTTCTGCTTGCAACTTTCTAACCTTACGTAAAACTGAAGGTGAACACATGAATCAACATTAAAAACTCGGGATGATGCATACGAAACATCTGCAGCTTCACATTGGAATTCTTCTTATTATTATTATTCCAAATGCATTTTTTTTATGCTTCAAAGGTACTTTACTGTTTTGTGAGCCAACATTTTTCTCCAAAGCACCTTGTAGTGTTACTTTACAACTATTTACCCATTCATAGAGCTCCAGTGGAGCAATTTTTGGGTAAGTACCTTGCTTAGGGGTACTGCAGCGAGAGGTGATACCTGACCTGGGTAGGACTGAGGAACGAGATCGATGTTTCAATATGCCCTAAAAAGCCTAATTAACAATGGGTTACTTATCCAAAATGTCTAGCGATTTCTAGCAATGCGCAACAACAAGGAAACTGAAGGTCATGAGAAGTTCTAAGACGAGACATAATGGAAAGTTATATTCTGGAGGAGCTGGAACGGGCAATCCTTACAGCATGGGTTAGTGGCCTTGTCAAAGTCATCCTGAGTCGGGTAAGAACCTTCCCTTGCCTTGTCTTTCTGGAATTTGTAAACGCACAGGTCTTCGGTACTGTGCAGCTTTTGACTTTCACTCTTAGAGATACTTTTTGTGACATATTAATTATTTCATTATGAGGTTTTATTCATGAGAAGATACCAGCTCACAAAAATGTCTCTGTATGGTGTATAGCTCATCACTTTATCAGCTTAATTTAGTTTAAACGTGTTTCTCACCATGGTGTTTTCCAGTCTCATGAGAAACAGGAGAGCTCTCATTGTTGAAATATAATGCATTCCCTAATTCAGAGTTATTTCTCCTAAGGGCCCCTCAGGAGCAATAAAAAGAAATAAAAGAGAAGAAATGTTTGAGACGTCTGTAAGACAAATGAACTCAATTTGAGACTAGCACATAGTCATGGTTTTTTTCTGAAGATCTTAAAATAATATCTAATCGTATTTTTGTTTGCATTGAGCTCATGGGAGTTGAAATGAGGACTATTCAAGACACAACTTGAAGTCTGAAATTTGTTGTTTCTGAACAGCATCAGCTGGAAAGTATGAGCAAATGTCTTTAACCCTATATTGTTGAACAGAGCTCATTTGTGTCTATAAGAAAAGGGTAAAGATATAAGCTGTCTTCTTGAATTTTATTTTACTGTTTATTTCGCTCATTTGGTTCTTCATTCTATTTTTGCTGAGATTAATAGAACATAAATTGCCCAAAGATTTTTTCTTTCCCGTGGCCTCCAAATCTATAACGTTTATAGCTTTCCGTATAGATGGGCTAGAAGGATAAACACCCATAACCCTCACAGTCTTGCTGTTTTGTTCACTTCACTCACTCTCTGAAGGTCTCCGCGCTCTTTTCTGGGGCCTCCACCTCTTTCAGGTGATGATACGCGGGGCCAGAGTCTCTGTGTCCTCCCACAGGATTCAGTCGTCCTCTGGAACCGGGAGAGTTTTTGCGTGCTGCACATCGCTGAGCTGCTCCAGCTCTCTGCTCACTAGTGTGATAAAAAGAGCTGTTAGCGCAATGGAAGTCCACGTCAACATACTTCAGGTAACATATCGACCACTGAATTCTTACCGAAAATACGCTCAATTATTCATACTGTTGTCATACTTTCAGTAATTGTATCTTTTTAGGAATAGCAAACCAAAACAAATGAAGCCCATTTTTGATTTAACATGTGAATCTAAAGCAATAAATTCCCAGTATTGCAGAGGGAGCACGATTACGTATCCCTGCTGTATCGGCAGTTGGAGCGGCGTCGTTGACAATATAATCGAAATACTTAATCGCACGCGTGGAAAGTGTTATAATGGGTAACATCTGTGAGTAAGAAATATCGAACTGAGATAAAGCTCAGATTTACAGCTAAGTTCATAATTGATACTGCCAAAAAAGACAGACACGGGCTCAGTGAACTCTGCTCAACAGCTCCAGCATGAATTTGGTAGGAGCAGGAAGAATTAACAAGCGGTGTTTTCTTTGTAAAATTGCACCTTTCTGCATGCACGTAAGAACACGGTAAAAATACATCAGAGATCACGTTATATTCGCCAGGTAGGTCACGGCTATGGATGCACAGCCTGACTGGGAATTAGTGAATACTACAGCCGTCAAGTGTTTCAGACAAGGTGCGGGTTTTTTTGTTTTTTTTTTACTGCAGTTTTCACACATTATATTTATATAGATGTTGCATATCCCAGCAAACTTTGGTATAAATTGTTTATTATTCAAGCATGTCATCTTGTAAATGGAGGTAGTTTAACACATGTTCTCATTTGCATAGATGTTTAATCCAAGCGACATTCCTGTGCGCGTGACTTTCAGGCTGTCGGCGGAACGGTTGCAGTACGGGGCCATGTCCCATTGTGAAAACCAGCAACTGTAGCCACACATCTGCTGTGAGGCGGCGTTTGCCAATATAATGGAAACCACGGGGAGAAGCAAAAATGAATTTCTGTCATGACTAAAGGACGGGCAACATCTCCACTCAGTAAAATAGGAGTACAGTGTACTCTGTCACTGAGTGTATTATACTCGACTGCCCTAATCCATAATATCGCTAAAAACTGCTTCTCCTGAGAAAGGTCACATGGGGACAGTTGGTTAGAAGATGCTGTAAGAAAAGTAACAGTGTTATGAAAATTATGCAGAACAAACTTTTTCTGGATTCAAAAATATGGTAAAACCGATGTTTTAAATCCTTATTCATTTCACTCCAAGCAATGCCTGTCTTTATATTTTTGTACTTATTATTATGTACTGTAAAATAATGATTGAAAATTGGAGTTGGCACAAGCGTTCATTTTCAACAGCCATAAAACAGAGGTGTATGAGTGATGTTTTTTTTGAAAAAAAAAATCCTTCTGACATAGCAATGTACTATATTTCTACAATGTAGTAGTATATTTACTCCAGTTATGTCCAAGGTCTCAGTGTCACATAGTACAAATAATGGGCAGAAAATTCCAGAATATACTATAACTGGAAACAGCAAAACTGGGATCATACATGGTACTGTACATGTACATGCACAGCAGTTGAGCTTGAAAACTAATTTGTGATGTTCACTTAGTGTAGCTGCAGGTCTTCAGCAGCTTAGCAGTTCAGAGAAAAAAATCATTTGTCAGACAATTTTCCCTCTTTGCATACATCATTGTTAAGATTGTGTGGGACAGGATGAGATGGAAAATCATTACACTTTATTCGTAGAACTTTCATCTATTATTTATTTACTTTTTCTCTTTATATTCATAGTTAGTAAAAAGTTTTACAGATTAGCACATCAACAAGATGAGGAAAAAAGCATTATTTCACTTGTACCATTAATCAGCTGTTATATCGATATGAAGTTCATTGTGGTCAGCAGATAGTAGCTCTCTACAGATGAGTATTTCATAGATCATTGTATTTACGTTATAATCAAACACTATTAAAATAAAGCACCGAGAAACAGTAATACCGCATATAACTAAGCTACAGCTGCACTCGACGTTTGCAAAATCTGGACAAATATGTTTTGGAAATCCTCTGCGGTACATTCTGAAAAATACATAGAGAAAAAAAATCGATATTTTAAAGCCTTTTTTTTCATTATTAAAATCACCTAGTCTTGTAACAACATTTGAGCAGTGCTGTAATGTTTCTTGCAAGCATGTTTTAAATATTGGTTGTATGAAAATCTAATGCTATTATACAGCACCTGTTGTGCTTCCCTGGATACAGTCCAGCATGGGCAAGACACGCAGTGCTGCTCTGGCCAATAGTGGACTCTTGAACAACGCCTTGACCAGGTGGAGAAGACCTGTGCCCTTTGCAGTTCTGCAGAGGGAAGAAAGAATTAATTAAGAAAGCCTCTCCAACAGACAGGAACAGTCAGGAAACAGAGGCGAGATTCATACACGCATCATATATGGAACATCCTTGTTCTCTTTGTGCCTGTAATAGGGTGTGTGTACAGTATGTGGCCAGTGAACTATGACCTGTGTGTCAGTTTTCACTGCCTTAGTCTTTGATTCTTGTCTTTTGCATTTTGATGTGCTGAGCATTAATAGGCGTGCTAAGCCACTGGAAAGGTCAGATGTTTGGTATAGGACTTGCGCAAGGAAGGGGAGCCACTTTAATTGGCTGCAGTAACTCAGGGAGCTTCACGTTTCATCACATTCTGGATCCTGCTGCCTTTTGGAATTTCTCAATGGGAGTTAATGTATCAGTCCCTACAGAATCTGAAAGTCCTTCTTCAATCTGCAAATTATTATTATCACTGCATGACCCTTCAGCATTTAGTGTGCAAATAGATATTCATGATACCCCAGAAGTAGTGGACAAATTCAACATCAAATATTGAGAGAAATCTCAAAAAATAATCTGAGCATGACTTATGCTTGACAGCAGAAGAAGAACACTTGTAGGGAGTGCTGCTGATGTTGCATTTCCCTCCACAGAGGTTCATGAGGGATGTGAAGTCATTGTTGTGAAGCACCACTGGTGACTGGAAAGGGGCGGCTTAAATGTGCTCCGTCTCCACTTAGTATTCAATTACAAGTCCTACTGGTATTTTGGAGCAGTATTTTTAAAACTACTTTAATCGATTTTATTCGGCTATGCTGCATGGAAACTCGTTTCAAGTTATCCGAAACAGTCTTTTCCTCTTCTGGATTCCCCCCTTAAGGTCTACTCAGTCTGACATTGCTGTCTTGTTTAAAATATTAACTTAAAGTCTACGGGATATGAAGTACAATCTATCACATTTAATTAATTATTTTTTCATGGTTTCATTGTATTTATTGATTCTTTTGGATTTTTTTTAAGTGAACAGCCCAGATACACTTTGCAGAGGACACAACAAAATTATATAACTACACTTGCCTTTTCCTCCAGCTCAACATTTTTATCAAATGGAAGATGGATTATAGTGACATTTGACGAATATCAAAAGAAGTCTCAAGTACAAACAACATCAGCAACAAATATATAAGCAACGTATGAGTCGGACTTGCCAATTTGTACAATATTGAATATGTACGTCATCCTGTAGTTCACAGCATACAAAGAACTGGTTTAAAATCTTTGCGATGTCACAACTGGGAGGAGGATCCACAATATTTTTCTGTAAAGGAGGGATATTTTCAAGTGTACTGAGCAGCTAATGATGTTACAAGGACAAACCTGTCAAAGCTGACTAACCCTTACACAGAATATGACACAAAAAAGGGGAAAAAAAACAAAAAAACAAAAGGGGCGGAAGACCATTGTTTTCAGTGGTCCTTGAGAGGAATTTTGAGACACGACTGCAATGGTGTGCTTTAAAATAAAAGAAGGAAAGAAGGTTGCAAGAATCCGCTGGAGCTGTCTGCGACTGTGATTAATAGCTATTATATATAATGAAAAAGTTCTCTGCTGAATGGTCTTATGTAAATCATCAATGCCTGTGCCTGTAATGCTGACAAAGAGAACCCTTGCAAGCTCATGGTCATGTGAATAAAGATTGAATGAAGAATAATGTATTACCATCTAAGAAGGTGATATACACAGACAGACACACACACACACACACACACCAGAAAGGAAGCAGTGCTCAGAAAAGCCTGAAAAAGGCAGCTGCTCATGCCTTGTTAATCCTCCACAACAGACTTCATGCAGCTACACTGAGTGCTTCTCAAGCATCATATCCCTTGAATCTTCCAGTGACCTTAGTTTTCTGGTTTGAATTATTCTGTAGTAGTAGCAGTAGTAGTTGTTGTTAATAATAATAATAATAATAATAATAATAATAATAATAATAATTGTCTTTTTCATCATCATCATCATCAGCAGCAGCATCATTTACCCCCATTGTCTAAAGACTTGTATTTCAGGTAAACTGATGAGTCTAAATTGCCCATAGTGTGTGTATGGCTCAGTGAATGAGTGTGTGTCACTGCCCTGTGATGAGCAGATGTACTAGTGTGCACCTGGCATCACGTCCTTTTTTAGGATAGGCTTTTTGACCTCTGCGGTCCAGCATTACAACAACTGGTTTCTGATAATGAACTATGATGATTTTTATTATATTTGTTGCTATCAGGAAAAGCACTTAGATGACTGAGAATAAGTACATAAATATACAGATAAAATTTAGAATTCCATTCTTATAGGTTTTGCCATAAGATCAGTACACATGCATCAATAAACTATATGCAATATGGAGGTAGAACAGTCAGCAAACTGTCAATGTCATAATTTCTTTCTTTTGGGAAACTTGAAGAATGCCAAACGGCAGTCATATTTATATAATAAAAGTCTATAATAGAATATAGTGCTGCAGGGCTGCTTTACAAAATCAATGCAGGCATTAATTTCAATAAAAATTGTTACAGTGAGTGTGTTGCTGCTGCCTTGTGGGACTCCCCACTGCTGTAGAGGAAAAGTGTTCATGTAATGGATGTTTTAATTTAAGACAGCGGCGGCAACCTCCCAAATCCATATTTACATGGTTTGCGAGAGGTCTCCTTCTGAACTTAGCGGATTTTGGCAGTAGCTTTCGATGGAGGACAAGGCATGGTAGCAATCAACCTTCTGCAGCTAAGCAAGCTGTCATATTTAACAGAATGTAAAATATGTTATGAAGATTAGCATTAGGAACTTTACATAATTCCTTAGAAAGATATTTATTTGACAGTCTACAATGTTAATGTTTTACGACTGACTTTCTTTTATGTGGACAATACAAAATATCCATTTCCTGAATGAGAAGCTTTCCTTTCGAATAAAATGCCAGACTGTCGTATTTCTGATTTCAGATCTCATCATGAACACAAAACAAAAAATGAAGGTCAGTTGCACTGCATCCATCTCTTTGGGACATGCTTCTCATCTAAATACAGGCAGGTGAACAATGCGTTTCAGTGGAATGAAATATTTACATTTACATTTACATGTATTCATTTATCGGACGCTTTTCCCAAAGCGACGTACATCTCAGAGAAAATACAAAAATTTGGGCATTACATTAGGAGAAAGAAACATAGTTGCAGATATGTGATTCTTAAGTAAACCTAGTTTGTTACTTTCCACTTGATGTACCAATATTCATCGCTCGAGCAGGTGCACAAAACTCAGGATAGACTAGTCTTGATCACCTTCCTACATTTTCTTTTTTTTTTTTAATTAAATAAGGTACACAAAAATTCACATAGAATACTGGAGTAGTGGATGTGTGAAGAGTTATCTGTGGATATACGTATAATAATATATATATATATATATAAAAATAAGCAGATATATAAATATATATTTGCTTACAAAGCAATTTAATCCCAAGTCTCCAAATTCCATTACTGAGCAAGTTTTGCTGTTGAATTAGTAACATTTTGTGACAGGACTATATTGTAATATGGTGAAGTTGATTCTTGGTTGAATTTACAACTTTTTTCTCTGCCTCAGCAAAACCTATTCAGTCCAGTTATTTAACATTTAATTCCTATAAAGGAAGTATCACAGGAATATGTGTCTTTAACCTCTTAGTAGATAATGCCAATTTATTGATTTATTTGTTTTTTTAAGTTAATTTTTTTGGGCAGATTTTTTTCAGAAGTGTTTGGAAAATTGCTTCCTCTGCTGTGCAAGGGCTGTTTGTTCGAAATACTGGCGTCTGGGTCTTCTGCAGAATTTCAAAAGCGAACACTATTATAGCGTCTCCAAGGGTAAACAATATTGTTCAGAAGACCTGGGAGTGTCTCAGCTGTCCAGGAGAGGAAGAGCTGATGTTTATAACGATGGCCTCTTCAGATTGGTGTCTGCTTGTCACTGTCTGTGATTTCCATCACAATAGCACAGTTGCTTTAGAGTAATTTTCAATAACTGTAGTAGGAAGGGTTCCGCTTGCACTTTAAAACTAGCTTTGAGAGAATGCACTCAATTTTGACAATGAAAATGACAAAAACTCTGCAAGCAGAAGTCATTTTGTGGTAGTCTGTGGTACATTCTATCTATCTATCTATCTATCTATCTATCTATCTATCTATGTTCTCTACGACTCACTTTGTGAATCTGCAGGCTGTATTGAGTCTTCAGGACTGATTGAGTCATGTGGCTGGAAGTGTGGTTGGTGTAGTTCTTCTGGATTCGACTCTCCTTCACATGGGTATGTAGTTTCTCCCTACGTCTTCTGTAAGGGACAACAAAAGCAGATGAATAGTTTAGCATGCACAACACTTTTAGCACTCAGTGGAAGATAGACAAGTCTAATCTGTTATTAAATGATGACATGCACATATGGTCTATTACATTAATTTACGTATAGGTTTATTCTACGTTTTTCTAAACCAAAATTTAGTTGGGTTATTGTGTTCAGTTCCTAATACAGTATGCAGTATTTTTTTCGACATAATGAAAGTATAGTATTAATCACATATTGAGCTATGTGTGCCTTGCGTGGTGTTCAGTGCAAATATTCAAAGTGCTATCTTATAGCTGGGAAATATGAAAGCCAAAGTTATGTTAAAATTTTGTTAGAAAAAAAACCAATATTTTCCTTCACTTCGACTTTAAAGGACAATGAAAAATTACACCAGTAAGTAAAAATGCTAAAAAAGAAGAAACAGCGAGTGAGTAATATGAAGTGAAAAGTTTTCAAGATGATAACATATGCATAAATTACTATTAAACAAATGAAATATCTGTGGCTATGGTAACATTGTAACAATGTGTTTTAAGACGATAAAACCACTATCTCATAACTTAGGTGTTAGTGTTGTGCAGTAAAAAACACAATTCTATGCTGACCTTGATATATAGTACAAATTCAAATCAATAATCAACACTAGATAACTTGAGCCAGATTAATGACTGGAAGCAATTAGCAAAGTAATATGAGAATTATAATTAAGTCACTTTGAGTTATTGGTGATTGCTATATAGTCTAAAAAATATATAATTTTTACATATCACTTACAATTTTGAGGTATTTCTGAAGCAAAGAAAACACTGAATTTCATTCATTCAAACTTTTCTTCATGAAAAGACATAAGAAAAAGTTTATTATAGTATTGCTCGGTAAATTCTGCAGTCTCACTTTTTTAGGAGAACTATTTAAATGAAAATGAGGCAAACGTTTCATTTATGTGCCAATAGAATACTCTTTTACGATATGTAAATGAAGTGAAAACATAGCTGCATGACACGTTAATATATGGTTTTACCTGGAACATGTAGCTGGTGCTCAATGAAATAACCGTAGATAAATCGTAAGTGAATCACTTTCTAGTGGTGTACCACGCTCTTTGTACCACGCTCATAATTTTCATTCTCACTTACTTGTTCCAGCAGTAGAATGCCACACAAAGTGTCCCCAGAAGACTGATTCCAGTAGCAATGCAGGATATTGACACCACTTGTCTCTTGTAAATTGCTTCAATCTCTGTTGGAGAAAATGAGAACTTTGCAAATTACTGTTGACAAAAAGAGAAGTGTATGAATATCATTTGAGCTGCATATACTTTAATAGAACCTGCAACGGTGAAAATAAAACCCGAAAGGATTTAGCACTTTCTCGCAGTGTTACTTCTGATTGTGACATTGCACTTGATCAAAAACAAACTCCCCTGTATGTGTTGTCATTGCAGGTAAACGCAGCCTTAATGAAACGATGTCAAAGAAAAACGTGCAATGAGAAGAATTAATGCCTTCAGTGCAGACCCATGCAGCTCTGAATCAGAATCAAGCACTGATGATACACACACACACACACACACACACACACACACACACACTGCTTGTGTAACAGTCTGTACAGCCAAATCACCTACTATACCATTTTCAGCAACACACTAAGGGGTTTGATGCTGTGTTCTGTGTCTTGAGCTGCTCCCTGCCCTGTAGTTACATTCGCATTTATTCGCTTACAGTTACATACAACTGGTTTAATTTTAGTGGCACGCATGCAGGGAATAATGATCTGTGTTCCATATTGAAATGTCAGAAACGGGTTGATTCTGCAGTCTTTCGCTGACTTGCACTGTCAACCTGCGGACAAAATGCTGTAAGTAAAATGACATTTAGTTGCTGTCACTTTCAATTTATGCTTGCATGGCATAAATCGAGAGAAACAGGCTGACAAAAGACGTCATGGGCAATTTTGCCATTATCAAGTTACCACGCTCACCGTGAAGAGCATCTTTCACAGCTGGGCAGATAAACTGTGCAGTTACTAAGAAACATATGCATTTCTGTACATTTTTGCCGATAAAAATACCTTCAAACCATAGCACGTTCAGAAGTTAAAGGATGATAATAAAAGAACTCATTAGAAGACACAGACACATACGCAGATTTCACAGCGGCACAAAAACAATACATTTATAACACGGAGAGGCATTTTTAGGCCAAGGTCGACTCCGCCGTGCTCATAATTAGAAAAATTTGGCCGATACAAACCATTGAATAGTTTGCAGTCACTCTTTGTCAAGTTCAGCTATGAAAATCACTGCTACACTAAACTGAGCCAGTACCAAAATGGTACTTTAATTTTTTCAGTCTATGTACTGTGTGGCATCACGCTCAACTTTATAAATGTCAGGAACACAGTACGATACAAAGGTCTGAGAGTTTGCATGTTACACCTGTATGAAAATGTAGGATCCGGGAGACTGTTATCTCGGAACAAGGCGATGAATGTATCTGGTCTCATATCATAGTATTCAGCATAGAAAACAAAGCATTATAAAATGAGAACTACAAAATCGCAGCAGGTAAGGAAACTAGAAAGATCAATATTTGATACCAGAGTAACATCCTTACCACTGATGATGGGAAATTGGACATGTTTGTTTCCATGTCATATCACATTTTTAAGTGCTTAAGTATTTATATAACCCAGTAAGCTGTGTTACACACAAACACACACACACACACACACACACACATTTTCTGAACCGCTTGTCCCATACAGGGTCGTGGGGAACCGGAGCCTACCCGGTAACACAGGGCGTAAGGCCGGAGGGGAGAGGACACACCTAGGACGGGACGCCAGTCCGTCGCAAGGCACCCCAAGTGGGACTCGAACCCCAGACCCACCGGAGAGCAGGACCCGGTCCAACCCACTGCACCACTGCGCCCTCCTACAAAAAAGTTCATATCTGAGCATATCTGTAATCACTGTTACAGTTAACAATGATCTCCAAGAACAAGATGTGATTACCAGTAGGTAGTGAACTGTCGTGTATCTAGCAAACAGCGATTTAGCAATTGTAACTAATGAAACTGTTGAAGTCAATTAATCGATTATTGGCAGTAGTTATGTTTTGACGAAATATTTGCCTCTGCCTGAAATCCAACTTTCACATACAACCTAAAAGGATTCACATTATTATGAAAATGTATTTATTTCAAGAAACTCTTGACATAATCTCTTTTCAGACTGCATTGACCAGTAATTAACAAAGGAATCAGATTACATTATGTGAACAGTTTTCCCATTTGTTGACCAGTGTATATATTTAAATATGACAAATGCATTCTTTTCAGCTGTATATACTATTTTTGCTAAGCACAAAGAAAAGACCATTTTGGGGTTTTAAACTCGGCACCTTCTGAAGCGACAGGGGGAGTGCCTTTCGCTAGGGTGCAGTAGAGGTACCCAGATAAGGAAACCAACACTACAAACTTCCAGTGACAACTGAATACTTTAACTCAGATCTCAATCATTCCCACCATCATAGTCCCAAAAGATATTTAATCACATTCGCCCTGCAATATGCAAAGCATTTTGCAGCAAATTCTCACATGATGGCTGCTCTGTTGCTTCATATTTCTTTAATTCCCATCTCCAAACGTTGCCTTTGGATCATTGCACACAGAAAGAATGAGTCCTTTGATCTGTGACCTATTTTATTATTAAAAAATCTATATTAACATTTTCTGTGATTTCTGAATTGGTGGGTGGGGGTGAAACAAAGTAACCGTAGTCACTCGATTGAAAATGTATACACTTAGCTTACACCACTTAGATTATAGCTTATAGCTTAATACTGTTTGAAATACCATCTACATTCCTGTGGATAAATATTACAGTTGACATGAGCAGTTTCATCACAGGAACATTTTTGCAGAGCAACTAATTACAGAGTTTGCAAATAACAATTTTGAATTGTAATCTAATTTTAAATTCATATTGGTATTATGTAACTCCACAGGATTATGCAAACTGTAAGCTTTTCCCTGTTACAGCAAACTAGCTCTGTGTGTGTGTGTGTGTGTGTGTGTGTGTGTGTGTGTGTGTGTGTGTGTGTGTGAGAGAGAGAGAGAGAGAGAGAGAGAGAGAGACTGAGCTTAGTTACTGTGCAGACTGCAGCAATCGCACTCATTGTCCCCTGCCACTCTGAAATCAATGTTTCCAAGGAAACCAAATAATATTAGCATTCTAAGGTGAATGATGCATGAGAAATAAAAACAGAGGGGAAAGGAAACAGTTTTATTTTGGAAAATTAACAGCCTACCTTTCACCTACCCCCCTGCCCCGCCAAAAAAAGTTCCCCCATTTGAGTATTTATTTTCCTGACCTTGTGTAAACCCCCAATTTACACTTATTCATGTCACCACTCAGATTTGCTGCATTCTATAATAATAACATAATACTTAACAAATGTGTTTTTCTTTTTTACTGATTTTACTCCCTGCTACAAGAGTTCCACACAGTCATTTATAAAAATTGACAAAAGTCAAATCCTGCTAAAAATATATGGTCCATATAAAAATGCCTAAACAAGAAAATGAGTGCTTACAAAGTTTTTCATATGACTTTTTCATATATACAGCTGCAAGAAAATTTTGAGAACCCTTTGGCATCATCTGGATTTCTGCATGGAAACTCCTAAAATGTGATTTGAAATTCATTTTGTCCTCATAATAAGTAAAGATGGTTTTAATTTCACAAAGACACACATTATACTTTGCCATATCTTTGATTTTGAACAAATGGTTCAAGAACCAAGGTAGCAGATGTAAAAGTACGAGAACATAATGAAACGCTTTCTGTAACTGCTCATCAGAGCTGCCCAACACTTAGGAGGCATTTTAGCCTCTTCCTTTATAACAAAACTGCTCCAGTTGATTGTATATTTTTGGGATGTCTTGCTTCAGATCATTCCATAGCATTTTAGTGGGACTGTGGTCAAGATTCAGACTTGGCCATTTTAAGGTGCAGAATGTCTTCTGATTGAACCACTTTCTGATTTACACCCGTGCTTTTTGGATCATTGTTATGTTGCATCACCCAGCTTCCATTGAGTCTTAGATCATGTCCTCATACAATTTGGAATTCATTGGTCCCTCAATGATTGTAATATCTTCATCCCCCGAGGCAACAGCGCAAATCCACCATTGTATATTCCCTCCATCCTTCTTCACAGCTGGGACTTTCTGGTGTCAGGGTGCAGTATTTGGTTTTCTCCGAAACACAACACTACACAACCTTGTCCAAAAAGTTTAACTTCATTTTATCTTTCCACACAATATTGCTGCAGTAGTACTGCAGAACATCCACGAGGTTTTTAGCAAACTTGTGATGGACAGTGATCTTTTCTTTTCTTTTCTTTTCTTTGCTTGGATAGCTACAAGTTCCTCTTCTGTACCCTCCCATGATCACCTCTCTTGTTGAGTGTTTTTCTTATGGTAGATTCATGAACACAGGTATTATCAAGAGCAGGAGATGCCTGCAGATCCTTAGCTGGGTTCTTTCTCACCTCTGAGGAAGGTATGACCTGACCTTGCAGTAATCTTTGTAGGACACCCATTCCTAGAAAGAGCAGCAATAGAGTTGAATTTCTTCATTTGTAATCTGTCTGTCTGACTGTGGACTGATGATAGAGGCCCAAGTCTTTAGAAATCTTTCTGTAACCCTTTCCAGCCTTATAAGCTTCAACAAGTCTCAGTAATTTCAGGTCCTCTGAAGTCTCTTTTTATCTGCCCACATGGCACTTGAGCAGACTTCTGGTATGAAGGACAGGTAGCCAAAACTGTGTGGTTTCTATACATGAGAGCATGTCAAATGTACACCTGAACAGGTTGTAATACCTGACTGCACATATTTCCTTTCAACATGACATTATCCTAGAGGTTCCAATCATCTTTCCATCAGTGACCTTGATTCTTTTCTTTTTTTCTTCAATAAAGACATGACACTGCCAAATGTTGTGTGAGTTGTTTGAAATATGACTGTCTTTATTTATTATTGTTTTATCAGATCACATTTTAGGAGCCATCCATGCAGAAATGCAGATAATTCCAAAGAAGTCAACAGTACAACTGCACGTACTACGATATGATGACAGTGCACTGACAGTGAAAAGAACACGGCTTCTCTTACCCATGAACTCGATGCCCAGATGATCTGCTGCCCCAGTTAACCAAGGGGAGAGAAGAAGAAACAGAACAGTAAAAAAAAGATTAGCAAAACTTTGAAAAAAATACCATATCACAATTTCCAAGTAAAAGTGATGAAAAAAGAAACTTTTTGCCCCAGTGCTATACAATCCTGACTACAGTACAGCACATAAAAATGGACTCAATGCGTGGACTGAGAGGAACATCAACAACAACAGCAACAGCAGCAGCAATAATAATAATAATAATAATAATAATAATAATAATAATAATAAGAAAAACAGCTGAAACAAATGGTTCAAAAGAATTGTGTCAATACAATAAAAACAATATCCTCATGTTTTTTCTGTTGATTGCATGGCAATTATTAACGCTACAAAAACCCCACTAAGTGGCAAAGTGCAACATGATTTTCCCTCTATCATTCAACATTGTGCAGGCCTTTGGGGTTCCTATAATGTGGCAGCTGTGCCTTCTGGGTTCCTGGGTTCCCCAGGGTCCACTAGGTCTGTCATGCAGTTGAGATCCTTCACATGGTTGATTTCTTGGCCCAGGGCACAATCCAGCTCATAATGGCAGAGGAGTGCAAGATGCCTTCTCTTTAATACGTCCACTGGAATATAGTACTCTTCTGGCAGAAGTACATAAATAAATGAATGTCATCAGTGATAAAAAGCACAGAATTTACCTTTGAAACCCAAATATTGCCAAAGAGGATGTGTGTGTGTGTGTGTGGGTGGGGGGGTTGTATTGTTTGTCAGTACGGAAAAAATATGCTACAGTTTTTAAATAAATCCACATACCTGTTCACAATTAAGTCCAGTGGCTTAGCAGAATTAAGAGATCATTTTTGCGCCAGACGGGAGCTTTTTGTGTTTATATTTAAAGTTGCACTTGCTAACAGATTAGGAACACATTTGCCATTATGTCTAAAAGTTGCTTTTGAATATGCTCGCTGAAGGAAACATTGCATGCAGGAAAAACTACATCCACGCGTATATGTGTACTCAGCTGCAAATATGGGATTTATGTGTCGTTCTCTCATGTAAATTCAAAGTCAATCAAGTCAGTAATAACGGATGAAAGGTAAAGATGGGAATGGCTTTGAGACCACACATGGCTTTAGGTTCATTCTTTTCTTCTTTTCTGTTTCAAGGAAGGTGCTCATTTTGGCAAATATCTCCAAAGCAATCTCCAAATATGTCCAACGCACCTACACTGATTAAAATTCCACTGCTGCTGTCATAAGGGACAAAGCTGAGCACCGATGTGGAGAAGAAGAAAACAGCATCTTTGCAGGCTGAATTTCACAGTTTGAACATTATGTGGGACTCTTGCAATCCGGCTGAACACGCTCACAGAAAAAAATTATTTTTAGAAAATACAAAACAAATCATAAATCTTTAGGAAACTTACAAACTTAATGTCATCTAATAGTGCAGAGTCTCATTTTACCATTTAATGAAATGTGTGACACTTCCATTTGCTTACATTTTTGATGTGTACCACAAAGCCACAAAAAGGATTTAAAAATTTCAATCAATATCATTTATTTAATCATTTGGAAATGCGTAAAATAACATCAGCCCATGTTCTTTTAAACGAACTTATGGTAAAATGGTGAATTTCTAACCTTCTATTCCAAATTATACATGTACTGTATGTCTTTATCTCTATGCTGACAACGCCACATTTCACTTCACTTCGCCGCCACTGTTCTGATCATCTCACTTTTCACGAGAAGTAAGCAGAAGCGTTCTGTACGTATTTCCCTTTTTCCTTCACCGGTTGTTATATGCTGAATGCGCCCTATGGAAATGCATCACATACACATTTGCAGAAAGCATCCACTGACAATACTTTCTTTCAGAGACTGGTGTAATCATCATAAATGACATATTCCACATGTCAGGTGAAGATTTTGTCATGGGTCCCGTTTCAGAATTTGCCGGTAAAATAAAATAAAAAAAAAAAAAAAAACAAAGAATGGTGCTGCTCTTGTTTACCTTCAGACATTGTTCATTACCGCATGTGTCTTCAAATGTACTACTTGGGAGCGGTAGAGCATATCGAACTGCAGTGAAAGTAAAAAAATTAACTCTGACGAAATAGTGTGATCTAGATTATACATTAAGTTCTGTTTATACGCAGTTTCTCTGATTGACAGTGTCACAAGCTTTCTTTTGCGGTAGTGTGTCACCATCAGGGATGTCCATGTCACTTGCTCTATCGACGTATGAGGGGAGCCTGTCCTTGATGCTGGCCTCTTCTTCTATGTCTCGCATCTTTCTTTCCTCCTGTTGTGGCTGAAGAGGTTGTCATAGAAACAAGGTTCGTAGGAGACGGGACACACACCTTACTCATCTACATTCGCTCACACACAGGTTCTACTGAGCACTCGTTCCCCAGTCCTAATTGGAAGTGAACAATGATCATAGATTGCAACACTAATTCAGAACTGTCCTTTTACATCTGTTTGCATTTATCTTTTCTTATTTTCTTCTACCTATTTTTATCAAGCATCCATTAAATGTTTACACCGAGATTTGTCTTTTTTTTTTTTTTTTTTTTTTTAAGTAAAACAGCAAAGGTAAAACGAGTGAACAGAGTAAAACTTCTTTTGTGCCTAGTTATATAATGTATATTTAAAAATATATAGTCTGTTAAAAACGCATTTCAAACAATCAGTTAAAAAATGCACATTTGTTCTAAATTAGCTATATTATATTGCCAGTCACTCAAACCTGTACATTACTCACTTAGCAGACACTTTTCTCCAAAGCAACTTCCAGTGAACTCTATGCGGTCTTATCAGCCCACGCACCTTATTCACCAGGGTAACTTACACTGCTATGTATATTATTTCCATTGAGGCAAAGCGGATGTTGAAACACATCCGTGTCTTTTCTGTATCCTTCCACAAGTGTATACCTTTTAGTAGTTTACTCAGAGGTTTTTCTGTTTTTATTTATTTATTTATTTTTTTTTCGTTGCCATTAATTTAACTTCGTTCACAATTCACTGAACATAACAGCAATGCTCAGGACCCACTGAACATCTGATACTTATTACATATTTCAAAATTTCAGATAATCTGTAGAGCAGCAGATTGCACTTGTATTTTTTAAGCTAAACAGAACGTGAAAATGTGGGAAAAAATTAACGTATGATTTTTTTAAAACTCACATGCATCAGATACTCAACTGTTAATATTATTATTGTTAACTAGTATTAGGTAAGGCACTTTTGGCAAAGGTGTCTTGCAATGCTAGACATATTATTCTAAATTACCTATTTGTGTTTTTAACAGCAAAGCAATGTAACACACTTACTGATAAACAGAAAAAGGTTAATTCAGAGGCACCGATTCACAGAAGATACGTGAATGTATTTTGACCGTAGGAGGAACCCGTGAAGACGCAAGGAGAGCGCATGAACTCTTCCAGTCTGATTTTTACCGAGGTCTGTTCGGACACACTGGGAGGCACCAGCACTACTTGCTGTTCCACCACGACACCGACAAGCTCTGATCTTCACCGCGCACTTGTTTTTTCTTGCGAAACTCATCCAAGGCTTCCTCAGCTTCAAGAGCCCTTTATAAGTACTGATAACGGTGCAAAACAATCACTCCCCCTTGGGTACTGCTTGTTCTTTCTAATGTACTCCTTGAAATTGCTTATATATAAATTGTGAGGGAGATATTATGAGATAAAGAGGCCTGCAAAGAATTAAGATTGTTACCAACGTGGCAGTTTGCTGTTCAGAGAGAAAATGCCACAATTACATGTAGGGATATTTGCTGAAAATCATTTCTTTTGAGAATTAGGACTCATCTGTGCCTACAAAACTATCAAATGAGGGTCATTGCCGAGATTAGTGGAAAGTTAGTACTCTGTACTGACATGCGGAACAACTCTTTAGACGGCCAAATGTTCCAAGACATATTGTTGGATACGGACTGGTTTGAGTGCAAGCGCAGCCGGTTCTGGTCATGTGTGGGCTTTTCTCTTAACATCTTTCAACTTGCTGGAATGAGAAGCTGAAGTGACAGCTGGGGCTTGTTAGAATGCAGAATGATCATGAAAATGTTTATTATTTATTTATTTTGCCAGGTAACAAGAATTTATCTGTTTCATGCAGTGCCCTGGAATGGTACACAGAAGGTTTTGTGAAATTCTTCACATGTGACAACTTAGACATCTTTAAATGTATCCGTGCATACAATACCTGGGAAATGGAAAAATATCCTGCGGCTGCAGGGCAAACAGTCGTGATTTATTCCAGTCAGCAATATGTTAATGTAAGTTTCAGAAAAGTTAAGCCAAAGTTTGTAGCGGAGACATGAAATAAAGAAAGAAAAGAAAACTAGGAAATTGTCTAGTTTTGTTTGCTTAAGCGGCCTGGGGAACTGGGTCAGAATTTTGTCATTTTTATTTTTACCTCTTGGTCTGCGATGCTGAATTATTGATTCCCATAAAAGGGCATTACTAATTATTATGGCAATAATGCCTGAAGGATTTCGACGAGTGTCCCTGCAACGCCACTACTTTGCGACTGGGGTCAAATTACAGTGATGCCACTATACTATATATATATATATATATATATACACAACCAAAGAACAATTCAAAAACACCACAAATTATTTGGAAAGTGTGCTTGTCACTGGGGAAATCATTTAAAATCTCAATTTCATATTTACATTTACATTTCCTCATTTAGCAACCTCTTTTCTCAAAAGTGACGTAGAAAAGTATGTTTCACCAAGGGACTGGGAGATGTGGATGCAGAAATGTGATTCTCAAAGCACAGTCCTACGTGGTGTATTTTGCATAAAGTAACGTACTTTACGAGGGCATCAAGACCTAAAATTTGCCTGTTCAAGTTCCAGGAGGGGCCCTGCTCACACATTTGTGCGGTTCAAGTAATTGCATCAGTTCTACCACTTATTAATCCGTTTCCACATGTACAACAGAACATACATTTACACAAATATGGTCCATCGGTATAGGGGCGCGGTGGCGCAGTGGGTTGGACCGGGTCCTGCTCTCCAGTGGGTCTGGGGTTCGAGTCCCGCCTGGGGTGCCTTGCGACGGACTGGCGTCCCGTCCTGGGTGTGTCCCCTCCCCCTCCGGCCTTACGCCCTGTGTTACCGGGTAGGCTCCGGTTCCCCGTGACCCCATATGGGACAAGCGGTTCTGACAATGTGTGTGTGGTCCATCGGTGCACTCTGAACGATGTCTCTTCAGTATGTAAGTAACACTCAGCCACCTGCCTTGAGCTGAAGCGGACACCATTGCACCTGCTGCTCATGTTTTCTTCTCAAGTGGAGAAAAATGGACACAAACCACCACCTTGAACACAACGAATAACATTTGCTTCCTTCTGATAGGGTGTGTGGGACAATCAGCGGAGCATAAGTGTAATTCGTGGCACGGAGCATATTCGGAGAGCGACGAACGAGACGCACACAGTGTTTAAACTTGAACACATGAATGCAGCGATAGACACTTTCTCGGTTGTCCGTTTGCCTGTGATCTCCAGCGCTTTGAATTATGATCCAATTTCCTTCGGAAAAGTGGTCGGATTGAGTACAGGAGAACCTGAAAATTGTCTGCATCAAAAACTTACTCCACTTAGGTGCACAACTGAAAGCTTTCAGAACAGAAGGGGACTTTACTCCCCCTCAGTCAATGGTCAAACGGAAGAACACAGTATGTTCATGCGTTCTTGCTGTTGTGCTGGTGCCGGGATGCTTCCGCTGCTATAAATAATCCTGAATTTCAAGTGGTACTCATCTTGGACTTATCCCTTACAATGTCCGACTTACAGAACTATATTTTCAAAACATTGCCCTTAGAATTATTGTTTATCATTATTGCTGTTGGGGGTGTGGTGGTGCAGTGGGTTGGACCAGGCCCTGCTCTCCAGTGGGTCTGGGGTTCAAGTCCCGCTTGGGGTACCTTGCAACGGACTGGCGTCCCATCCTGGGTGTGTCCCCTCCAGCCTTACGCCTTGTGTTGCCAGGTTAGGCTCTGGCTCCCCGCGACCCCGTATGGGACAAGCGGTTTCAGATGGTGTGTGTGTGTGTGTGTGTGTGTGTGTGTTATTGCTGTGCTTATTTTTTCAGTATTTGCTCAATTATCAATGGAGTGTAACTATGGCACTTAAAATAATAATAATAATAATAATTAGCAACATGTCAATGAATAAGTGTTTCTGGTCAGTGTAAAACCTCCTTGAACTGGTGAAACTAAAATTGCCCTTAGTGTGTGGATGAGTGACTGTATATATGAGTTGCTACCCTGCGATTCACTGCTCACAACAAGTGGTTATTGAAACTCGATGGATGGATGGATGGATGGATGGATGGATGGATGGATCATACCTGCTAGACATCCCACTACTAGCCTAGCATTGTCATTCAAACCTTTTGTTTAGGAAAAAATGGAAATAATGCAGCATGAAAACAAACTGAAGGCTGCAGGCTCACACTGACAGTTTAAGAATCACCGATCCTCCATGTATCGTAGCATAATCTTACAGTACCCGCAGTATAGTGCTTCATGTAAGGCTGCCACGTGATTCCTATTTGCCCAAACAGAGGTGTTCGATAATGGAAAAAGAAATAATTAAAAGCAGTAAAAAGTTAGGGTTAGGTTAGGGTTGGGGTTAGGGTTTGGGTTAGGCTCAGACTTTGTTCTTAGTAATGTCTCGCTTTGGTATATGAATATTGAAATGATTCTTGTTTTTGCTGAAAAGATACAGTAAAACACACACACTGACACTATAAGCAAGAATAGGTGGGTGGGCTCCAAGTACATAAGGAATTAAGCTCTTGGTTCCTGCTGTACAGCCTCTCTAATGAGTGGAAGAGCAAGAAATGAAGCAAAGGGGGAAAATGTACAGACTTTGTTCTTTCTTCTTGGTCAACTGACTTTGAGCCATAAAGAGAAGTGAAACACTCACACACTGGCTTTAATGATCCATTGCAGAGGAATGCACTTTTGTCTGAGCACTTTACACCAAAATCTGCATTTATCTCTCATTTTAACCTCATTATAGAGCGAATGACAAGATCCATAGCTCACCATAAACGGCCCATCCGAAACCCTGAGCACAGGCTTCTATAAATATTTTACATACGTGTACAAGTGGAATCACACTGGACTTGCTAGATGAATTGCTGCGATCAGAACAAATTTCCTTTGTGCCTCAGCTTTCTTTTGTCACATGAGGCGGGTAAATTGGTTCACGCAATCACAATCCATTAAGCCTTTTCAAACAGTACTGCGCTCTTTGCTTCTACGTTACATATTGCGGTGGGAACATCACGCTGAGAGGAAAAAAATGTTGCCGTTTCAAAATATTTGATATTTTTAAGCAGCAAAATAAAGTTTATATGCCTATATGTATGTAAATGACTATGTACGCATAGAAGTTTTTTATTAGCCCCGGGTGGGTTGGGATGGGGAAGGGGGTTGCATGAGATACACTTATATGGTTTGTTCACTGTTCACTGTAAGCTGCTTCTAAGGAAAATAAATGGAAACATTTATGATAAAACACCTAGACAATAGAAGAAGCTCAAGATTGCTTACGTACACTCACTGTATATTGTTGCTACTTTGAAGGAGGCATTTGCTAGTTCGTATGAAAACAAACGGTAGGATCCAGTACCTAAATTTGCATCATGACGATTGAAGATATTCAACAAACACACAAACAAAGTACGGATTCATTTTAGGGCCATACACTGATGCTTATGCTCGGTGAATTCTGTGAGCGGCTAGACCCAGGGGTCTGCAAAAACGATACACCACTGCTTTCCTGTAAGAAAATGAGCACGATGGTTTATCGTATCCTCTTCGATTAAATCGGAACAGGCTGTGTTTAGTGCCGGTTAAGGCGTGCTGCGCAAATAATCAGTATGGCTAAGACCTTGTGACTCTGGTAGGAAAATCAGATGAATAGCATTGTTGTCATGGTCATCAGACTAAATGCTAGCAGAGGAGTGCTGTACTACTAGATACGTTTCGATTTCTGTATCTTCTATGCGAATCCGGCTCGTAACATTGCAGCATTCGTTCTGGAGTCTCCGAAGCCTCGAGAAACAACAAGTTTGATGCGACCATTCACCGTGATGCCCATTCGTTGTTCCAGCAATAACCTGGGTTTGCCACTGTCTGTAATGAGCTGAGTTTTAATACCTTTGTGTAGAGCAGAGCGGTTTGCTAGAAGGCGAGTGCATTAAGAAGAAGGGCGGCGGGGGCACTGCAAGTCTTGCACGCTAAGCTCTGAAACTCTGTGCCGATCTGTAACTACTGGCACAGAAAGACGAACAAAGGCTATTCTGCGCCGTAGCCTTTGTAAAGACATTCTGTAGCAGTGGCGCAAACTCTTTGTCCAGCTATTGCGGTCTAAGTAAGTCCCAGTGTTTACCTTACCGTTTACGGAATATACTCGCATATCGGTATTCTTGGGTGCCTTTCCCGTTCGTTTTATAGACTGTATAGGTGTTGCTTCTATATTTTTTAAGTATTTTCAACAAGCTCAAAGTGTACTTCATGTATGTATTTTTTCTAGGTTGTACATGTTAGTTAACATAACCAAACATATGGAATACTGATCTGAATTTTAAAATGGTATTCTAAACTCATCTGGAACCAGATATGGTACAAGCACATGCAGGTTGTAATTTGTCAGTGACATTTAAGCCAATTACAGTAAACCATACAATTTATTGAGATGCACTTTTGGATTGAAACATGGATGATGGAACAGGAACTTTACACACATTAAAGGCTTCTGACATGTGGTCAAGTATATGTGATAAATGACTGCCAGCCTTTGGTGATAAAATCAGTAGCGCTGACACCGAATTGCAGAAAATGCTTTGTTTTAGTGGACATGAACGGAAAGGCAATATGAGTGGAGTACCCAGCCTGAACCCACAGCGAATGAAACAAGTGTTCAGGAGGAAAACGCTCGCTGGCCAGAGGGCACATTTGTCACTTTTTTAATGCAAAAACAGCCACTGAAAAAAGAAAAAAAAAGAAAACTTAGACCAACGGAGCAAACTTTCAGCATTTTGGACATCGATTTTTACTTTTTATTTGCTGTAACTCCCTTCCTGCTCATCTGACAGTTTTTTTTTTTTTTTTTTTGATATGTACCTGCCAGTTGAATATCAAAAGAAATTACTTGATACTGCATGAGCGTGTAAAATTTTCATTTATGCTGTCAGTGTTTCTTGTTTCTTTTGTTTCATGTGTAAACTAAGCAAATTTTTTTCACCATCATCATCATCATCATTATTACTGTTGTTGTTGCTGAAAATGAGGAACAATAGGAAACTGATATTAATTGTCACCTAAAAAAGTTACACTGTACTCTCGAAAGGAAGATGACGTGTTATTCTCAGGACTTGTGAAGTTGACTATATTTTATAATGTAACTATATTTAGTTTACTGTATGAATGACTGCAGTTCCCATTACAGTATTAGAAGGTGCTGTGCAAGGGGCTGCTTGGTGCAAACACTGTTATATCCTTTGGCTCGGAGCCCTTTAAAGAGGCTGCACCTGGCCGTCTGCACAAGGCTGCTGATTTTCCGAAGGACACGATGAACATGGACTAGAGATGGGTTTTGTTTCGGTTGCTGTGAACAGCTGACTCGGTGCTGCACACTGTCAGCATGGGACTTTTTTCAGGATATTATCTCAAAAAATCACTGCAATGTGGTCGGATCTCCAAGAAGTACACGTGTCCAATTGTCTGAAGAAAGAGTAGATCTGAAAATACTTACTTGGATCAGATAAGATGGGGTCCGTCTTGGGAAGAAACTGGTCACATCGCACCCCTTGGTAGCCTTCTTTACACCTGAGTGAGGCAGAGCAGTGTCAGAATGACACAGAACAATTGCTGTATATAAGGACCATTTAGTTGGGTACGGGCCGTATCTGCTTGTGATTGAATTAATTAAAAGTTTGCTTTGCCATCAGACGTCTCAGTACGCTGAGACTGAAAGATGGGTAAGGATGCAATGGAGCAAAAAGAAGAAGGCCAGGTTAAGGAGAAGGTGTGTTTGGTAAGAAGCTCATGTTCACAAACTACACGGATGGGTTAGCATCGGCAGGACCTGCTGGCCAAGATTGACGACATGAACAGCAGGGCTGCAGATTCCAAACGTTGTCTCTGTCGGCCGTCGGTCTTCATCACTGGAAAGGAGCTCAATGTTTGCCGCTAGGTGTGCTGAGTCAGCATCTAGCTTCTCGCAGCTCTCCGTTTCATTTTAAAATATGTATATTTGGATAATGTGAATACAAAGCATGCCTTAATATTGAACAGGGAGACACATGAAGAAACGCAATTATCCCTTTTTGAGATTACAATATCTAAAATGTTTTTTGTTTTTTTTTCTTCAAGTTCCAAATTCAAAACACTCACTGATTATTCTGACCTGGTTTCATTTCCAAACATTAACATATTTTATATTTTCCAGCAAAAATGTCAGAACATTAAATTATGTCAATCCTTCATGCTACTAAAGAGATTAATAAAATTTGAGGATCAATTACAATCTTGACAACTAGTATCATTTTATAAGAACAATGTAAGAAAATGGAAAAATGTCAGAGTGAAAACAAGCTCAGAAACCTTAGAAAACCATTTTAACGATACAAAAATGTTTCTAGAAAATGCTGGCAGTTATTCTGCATAAAATGTTTAATTTCACCATGCAACCATAACATAAAGAGGTAGAGATTCAATTTTACTTAAATACATTTTTGAAACATCAGTATCCAAACTGAGTGACAGAGAGTGCATTTGGGTTCCTGGAAAAAATGCGTTTAACGGAATATATACGGAATACGTCTTCCATTCTTTCGTTTAATTAACATATTCGCTGACAGCTCGTCCTCACACAGAGTCAGAGCATTTAAATAGCCTTCATTCGTGGTGCAAATTGGAAGAAAAAACTGGTAATGAAACAAATCTCCGCAATCCAGGGCTGTTAAAAGGTGGCCGGTGATTAGATGAGTGGAAGAGCAAAATAATTAAGTTGGCCCGTGTGAATAAAAGAGATCGACATTGTGTCACTAAAATGCATTGAAACGACAATGACAGGTAGTGCACAGTAAACGGAGTGCACTTTTACACATAGTAGACATGTGTAAGAGTTATAAATATATTATAGACACTAATGTATATTATATATGATGACGGTGTGAACCGAAGGCGTAGGCTCTAGCGTGACAACGAAAACGTTATGTGGATACTATGTATTTTAGTTGGTTCAGCCTCCTGCTGAACACCCCAAAAGCACCACGTAAACACGTTTAATAAGACGCTACCGACGGCCTAGAGACAGAGTGTGATTTTTATTTGCTAGATAAATGAAACTCTCATAAGATGAGCGATAAGTGAGAGGTGAGATTGGCTAAAGTACATGAAAATGAAACTGCGCATCTGACAAAACAATCCTTCAGTTCTAGTCTGCCAGAATTATATACACATCATCTGTGAAGAGCTCTCGACTGATCCAAATAGAGCGCCGTGGCTGCGGCAGTGACGTTTCCAAAGAGAAATGGGGCTATTCCTACCGGCCAAGTAAATTAATTCGTTTGTGGATTCGTGATTAAGGAATTAATTTCATTCCTTAAAACGGTGCTGAGAAATGACAAGTTCAAACTGCAGCCCCCAGAGAAAAATGCCGCGTACCTGCCCGTCAGCCAATTTTGATGCATGTTCACCCGTCTGAATGGCGTCCCGTCCGCCAGCCTGCGTTCGTCCGTTGTAGCGTTGCTCATCCGTAGGTACGCATTCATTCTCACACATTTTTCTCCTGATCCTACAGTCTGTACTTCTGATACGGTGCATGCTCGCCTGCCACACTTGCCTCTGGGCCTGTTCTTGTGCCCATCTGTCAAAGAAGGAGGCTTGAAAGCTGGGCAGCTTAGACGTGTCAGCGCACTCGCGTTCCCCCACGTGCGTATGCACACGTGCATGTGCAGGTACACATGCGTCCTTATGCGCCTCTGCTTTGCATCCGTGCGCTAACCCTTCAGCTACTGCGCTTCTGCAGAGAGCCCTAATTGTCATTATGCCCTCCGGTAAAGATTACATTACTTTCGCTGTTGTTACGAGTTCCACTGCCACGGTTTAGCCAGATATTCAGCACAAGAATATTCATTAGTCACTCTGGGAAGAGTAAATGGAAATGTTCACATTTCTCAAGAGGCAGAAGGCATGGAGTGGTGCTTGGTTTTTAATTAGGACCGAGTCATTAATTAGCAGGAACAACCAGGAGTGGGGGAGGTGGCTCACCCTTTATAACAAAAATAACATAGTAAAATGTGGCTCGCGCAGCCGTGGAAGGACTTTAAAACAGCAGATCGGGCGGGTAAATGCGCACATTTTCAAGTCCTTGTTTACGTCCCTCAAACCGCCGGCCGTGCGACAGCAGGATGCCTGAACCCTCTTCTCTGCGTTCGCTGTCTCGCAACACAGCTGGTCATCATGGGGGTGTCACACCGTATGAAGAACAATGAGTCAAGAGTTCTACGGTGGCCTTTATCTAGTATCCGTATGTTTAAAGCCGATGGCCTCTGTGTTCCGTGTCTTTCTTCTCCAAGCCAACAAGTCCAGTCTCTATTAACTTTAAGGACAAAAGTATGTGAGAACATCTGAGAACATTATCTACAGTGCTGAGCGTACGGATCCCCATCCAGAATCCCAGATGTGACTGCTGCTGGCTCTGGTGGAACAGTTACAAGTGAGTCGAACTCACGTGGCTATGAGAGAATGATGTACAAAGAGAGATGGATGCGAGAAAAAAGTGCTGCTGCACTGCACGCACTCATCCTTGTGTTTTACAACATGTTTTGTCCTGCTTTACCAGCAGATGACCAACGTGTTGTACTGGCACCACCTTCCAGCTCATGACACGCACGCGCTCCTGTCCACAGGCATGTTACACGCGTGCTTTCCAATGTAATGAAATCATCATTTTCGCATGAGTAAGTTGAAGGTTCACTACTGGTGGTTTATAATAGTGGTTTGAAGAGCGCCTGCTGATTTTCAAAAATGAGTTGCTGACGCTCAATGGCAACCTATGATCAGGTGAAAAGTGCACGAACTCTTTCGGTTGTTTGTTGCGTCTGGAACCTTTTCAAAAATGTGGTTCTGAGCAAAGCCGGATACATGTGACACCTGGGGCCGTTACTTTGCGTCTTTGTGTAATCGGTTGAGGAGGCTTAAACGCTGCCATAATATACTACAATCTAATAAAGGAAATGTAATTCAATCAAAAAAATCTATAAGCCACTTTGTCACAAATATGCTCAGAGCAAAGTGGGTTTGGACAGGATGATGTCATTTCCTGACAGAGCAAGAGTGAAAGATGCGCTCGGGACGTGCCGCTCGTGAAGCCGAAGCACCGCACGGTTCCTCGGCTCACAAATTCCACTGCGGCGTCTTCTTGCTCTTTTTTCTTCTTTCTATGAGGCAATAGCTGGTTAATGTGAAGGGCGAGCAGTTTTACCTTTGAGAACCAACTGAAGGAGATAGTCCCAAGAGACCAAGCAAAGGATTTATTTGTAGGCTGCCAAGAGTCCACCCGCCACAGCAGCTCGTCTCTACAATACATGGCAAGACTTTGCGAGGTCAATATATGCTTACTCATTATATCAGTCATTGTCCGCACAGGGTCCTACCTCTGCCTGCACAAGGATTTTTCATGTCATCGACAGTTCCGTCATTTGCGATATGGAGTACGCTAGCGGCAATAAGTAGCTTTGAGCCGTACCAAACAACAGTCTGCTGCTCTCAGCACATCCATCATACACGTTCATGTATTCTTGCATTGCTGACGGGGTAATATTGCGTAATACTCAAGGTGTGTGCACATTTAAAGCATTTATCTGGAATATGTCCATGCTGAATGAATGGATCACCCCTTTCTCACTCTAACTGGAGACACTAAATATGGCCTCCAGCACTGCTTGGAACGGTTTTCTATAGCGGCATCAGCAGCAGGAATCCCTTAGAAGGTCACACAGTTCTCTGCTCGGTAGAAAGGTTCACTTCACTAACACAGACAAAAGTTTGCAGTCGTACTGCCTCTGTGGCTTGAAAACAGCTACGCAAACCACGAAGAGGGTGCAGAAACACTTCATTTCATTTATTCCTCAAGTAGGAGCACATTTCTCAGATATGCTTCTCATATATCCGGACAGTCCTCCGATGTGCCCTCTATACAGTATGTACAGGCTGCTCACATGGAGCGCCATAACAACGCTTGACACAAAGTATGTGACAAGCAGCAGTCTTCTTATGATTTACAACAACTGACAACATTTCGTATGCATTGCTCACGTCTCCATAAATACATCAAAATGGTTCGCTTGCGTTTGGTCCCTCGCTGAAAAAAAAGCTGTATGGATGTACATTGCTGTATTCAGGAGTGCGAGAAGCGCACCGCTGCGGTGTTTCCGACAGATGTGCTAAAGCTCAACTCCCGCTTCTCATCCAGTGGCCTCCTATAGCGCTCAAAATCCCACAAGGCATCCCCGTCCTCTGCAGACCCAGCTGAACAAAATCGTAATCATTTCTACTGTTAGTTGCCATCTTCAATATAAGGAAATATTATATAGGTCAATATGTGTCTTTCTCTGCCACAGAAAGGTATTGTGTGAGAAATCCTTTATAACGTGAACTGTAGCAACTCAAAATATAATTGCCATTAGTTTCAGGGGTACAGGTTTTCATGCATTCCTGAGGCCCAAAAATCAAACCCATTTCTGGTAAAACGTCACCCAATCCCATCAAAATGGACAGTTAAAAAATAACATTAGTTATCATTACACAACATGAGAGTTTCCCTTTATGAATTACTCAGTAATATTTTATGGTTTATATTCTTCTTCTTCTTCTTCTTCTTCTTATTATTATTATTATTATTATGCGTGTGTTGGTTGAGAGGGAGGCGTGTTCATGCACATTTACGCATATTTCATACTTTTTCATTTTCATTTTTTTTTCCCACTTGGTATAATCATGATACCACAAAGAGTGAGTAAACTCAGAGAACTCATGAGAGGAAGCAGGGATGCTGACCAAAGCACGTCCGCTCTACCTGCCCCCAGGGCTTGTAAAGCACATGGCTGTGTTACAGACACATGTGTCCAGTTACAGTCAGCATCTGAAACTTCATATTTACATACAGTAATCCAGTCATATTCCTGAGGAGTACAGATAACAATAAGTTCTATGCTTATGAGATGGATACATTAGGACAGTGGAAACTAATTTCATCTTATTTTTTATGACTCAAATAAACTTCAAAGAGCGGGGCTTAAAATTTCATAAGTTACGGAAACCCCATAAACATTTTTAATTTTCAAGTCAATGTATCCAGTTGGTGACATTTCTGGAAACTGTATCTTATATCTGCAAATTCTCGCGTGTTTCCAGGATCGCTTACGGTGCTGCTGCTCACTCCGAACGACGAAATGCAATATCTGAAAGCGACATAATTTTAGTACAATTACATGTTGTTAGGTGATTTCGGTCATGTAATGAGTGAACTTCGAAAATCATGCTGTAGCTTCGAATGGGTATTTCACTGAAGAAAATATAAAATTACATTTCACTCTTTCTTTAATGGCATTTCTAAGCCCTGCACTGTTAAAGTGTTCACATTTGTAAAAACTGTGTGTTTGCAAACATGCGCTGACATCGTGAAGTGTTTGAGCAGGAAGGAAACTTTGTGGTGTGTGGGACTGATCCTTTCCCTCATCCTCTGTTAGGGTCTATGTCCCCATAATCATTCCTTTCATTTCTTGTGTCTTTAATTCCACACTTTCCTTTTTCTCCTTGGTTCTCATGTTAAAGCTACCTGCAGACTGTGAATAGACGCGAGCGCGAGCACACGCACACACACACACGCACACACACAAAACTCCAGCAAACATATGAAGAAGCGGCTTGCTATGATCACTCACACATTAAATTTGTACTACAGGTGAGATTTACCTCCTTACTAATGTTAGAAACGTGAGTTTCTTTGACCGTCTGTGAAAAGGGGTGTGAAAAAAGTAAATAAAGAATGAAAGGTGGAAAGCAAAACTAATTATGCATCTCTAGAGAGAAATAAATGTGCAAACACAGCCTGCATTTCATTCTGTGTGAAGGAGAAAACATCACATCCCATCCATCCTCACCTTCAGTACCTCTCAAAGTTGCTTTCTTAGGAGAGAACAACTCTGACTGTGTTGGAAAGTTCCAGGCCACCCAAGTGTTCTCTTGTTTGTTGAAACAAATATACATATTTTTTAATTTGTTCCACACATCTCACAACAGTATTTAAAAATCTTATCAGCCCATTTCATATCTTTTGCTGATTATTCATCCTCATCCTCAATAATTTTTATCACATTCCAATAATTAATTCCTTGTTGTAATTTCTAAGTATATAATGAACACACATATACGGTCCCTTCAAAATGAAAATGTTTGTTGTGAAAAAACATGCAATTGACACATATAACAACCTGTTAGATTACATGAACTTATGAAATTCAGTTGATTTTCTACAGCATTAGTAAGAATAATGACCAGAGAATTATGGAACAACACACTTCACGTGGTGGTGCAGTGGCACAGTGGGTTTGGCTTTGGGTCCTGCTCTCCGGTGGGTCTGGGCTTCAAGTCCTGCTTGGGGTGCCTTGCGATGGACTGGGTGCGTCCCCTCCAGCCTTGTACCCTACGTTGCTGTGTCAGGCTCTGGTTCGCCACAACCGTCACCATCAATTGCTTAATTATTGCACGGAGCTGAAAAGAGCGAAAGACGTGCAGTCGAAGATGTTGCAGTGCTAGTGTCACTGTGCTCCGGCGCAAGGCACATGAACGCTTTGGTGCTTCCATCGCAAACTACTCTACGTGGTTCATTGCAGACGGTGCTTTTCTCCAGCAACCAGGAGACTCTAAGAGACTGCAGTTGTGACCAGCACTTTATTTTCTGCTGCACAGAACAAAGGAAGCTGAAAGGAAGCAGAGAGCCAGTATCAGAGTTAACAGCTCTCATCTTTCTTCTACCAAGGTGCTTCAAATTAAAATGCGATGTGCAGCAGATTCAGTAATTGTGGTCAAATAGCATACCATCTTAGAGTTACATTTATATCAGAAATAATGACTCATACAACAAGAATATATTGTATTTAACACTGCGTATCCCTTTTACTTTCCAACACTGCTTTCCTTTACAGGACATGCTACTCTTGAACAGCTTCTTCCAGCTAACATAGGGTGAAAACTCCCTGATTGTGTTTATTTCCAATTTCTTTAGCTTGTTGTCAATTTCTGCCGCACGACATGGCTCATTAAGACAAGATTTTCTCCATTTACTAGATGTAAATTTGTTGGTCTGACATGAAATAGACAAGACACGGGAAGATGCTACATTATTGCAGTGTGTGATCAAACTGAGGTTGGCAGGGAATCTTTCAAGACAAACAGTGATTCAGTGGGATGAACACCGTCCTTTGCCTATCTACCTCATATGGCTCATATTAAGTGTGCTACAGCAATCACACTCACGAAGAGACAGATAGATAGATAGATAGATAGATAGATAGATAGATAGATAATATTATGAGTTGAGTCCCATATTATCACTTCACTGAAAACATACCAATCACTTACTGAATATTACAGTCTGATTATAAAGCCAATAGTGCTTATGAGCATAGACTGTCATACTGAACGCTGGTATCTGGTCAATGTATGATTTTCACTAAAATCCCTCAACTGACAAAAAAAATCCTATTATTATACATCTTCACTCACTCACTCACTCACTATCAAAAATAGTTTGTCTTAAGCAAGTTAATGGCAGTTTGGAGTGTATCCCAGTAGCTCAGTTCACTAAGTCAGGCCAAAGACACCACAGGTGGTCCATTGCAGGGCAGCAACACATACACACACAGACACACACACACAGAGAGTCAGGTATACTTTCATATACTGCGGGTAATTTCGAGTTACCGGTTCGCGTGAAATCAGCTTCTTCAGACTGTGTCAGGAAAGCAAAGCACAGTGGATGAGTCGTTTCGCCAAACCCTAAACTGACAGCTTCAGCAAACTTTTCTCTCTAGGTACAACTGCACTTTCACTCTAATCATTTCTCTCGTTCCTCGCCGTCACTTTCTTTCCCCACTATTTTTTCACACGCAGATCTTCTTTCTTTAAGGATTCATGGCAAAATACAAAACAAGCCTGGACCCAAAGAATCCCACCTCCAGCCGTAGTGGCCCTCAGCAAAGTACTTATCCATCGTTGCGCCAGTAAAGTTACCCAGCTCTATAAACAGGTAACTAACTGTAAGCAGATTAACGGTGTAAGTCGCTTTGGAGATGAGCATCAGCTCAGTGAGTAAACGTAAAAGTAAGGACCACAGCACGGGCCATTTTGCTATGTAAATGGAAAAAAAAAAAAAGAGCACAAACAGTTTTTAGAATAGCTTTGTACAGGAATATTTGAAAAATAGCACATCCATCATATCCCTGCTTCAGAATTCTCCATGTAACTCTTAATATCCTTACAGGTTACACTGACAGCAGGACTCACATGGAGCCACTTATTAGACCGTTGATCAGCAGGTATCAGTTACAGTATCGTAGAAGAAACATTGGTGAATGTGCTCAAAACACGTTTTGCCCTTTTGACTGTCTGGCTCATTAATTCTGGGTTCTGTTGTTACTATGGAAACAGTTGCTGCTGAAGGCTTAAGGACATAGTTACCATACAGGTGCTGGAAGATGGTCTTTTTGTACGTGCATGTATGGAGGCTTCACACACTATGAACAATGTTTAAAGGGTCATGTACTTAGTATTTTCCTCATCCAGGGTGTACTTGTTTCTTGAAAAACAAAATGTCAGATTACCGCTAGAAGTACAAATGTCAAATGTTTATGCAATTTATTACTTTTTAACTATAACAGCACAATTATCGCAGTTGCACAGTCACCCAAATTGAATAAGGCCTCCAGTGCAAAAAAGTCAGATTTTTAGTCCAGTGCAAAGTATACTAATTATTCTCATTAATCCAATATAGAATTATTGCTAATGTTAATCAGGGATCAGGGAGGATCAGGGAAGGAGGTGGCAAAAAGGAATTAAGGGATTCAGCTGGGATGTGCAAATCAGAAACAAAGACATGAAAAACGAAGAAAATTTTACAGATGGGGAAGAGCAACAACAAACAGATAGCATGAACAAAGATACAGAGAGGAGTTGGCAAAGGTAATGAAGCTTTGGAAACCTGCAAATCTCAACAAAGCTGGAGTTTTCACAGACCAGCAAAGCTTAAAGACAATAAGTCCTGCAAACTGCTGGGTAAAATGCTATCCTTAAAGTCTCCCACTTCCATTTCTCTAAGGACTTCCCTGCCTACAGACCTCAGGAGATGTCCTGGGCAATGTGGCTACGGATATGGACACTTCCCTCCGTTACCTGATGGTACTTGTTACGCATACAAGTCCGTGGTACATCTATCCATCCATCCAGTTTCAAGATCCATTTTTCCTAAGCAGGGTCACGGTGAACCAGAGCCTATCCCGAAAGCATTGGCCTCAAGGCCGGGGCAGTGCGCCCCGGACACGATGCCAGTCCATCACACGGTAGCCGCATACACAGTCACTCACTCACCTATTTTATGAATTTGACTTGAGATGCTACAGGCAATTTAGCATCACTTACCCACCTAAACTGCAAGTCCTTGTACTGTGGCAGGAAACCCACACAGACATGAGGAGAACATACAAGTGGGGATCAAACATATGTGCAGTTGCACCACCAAGGGAAGCCCGTTGTGCCACCATGCTGCCCCCATAATTTCTGTTATTATTATTATTATTATTATTATTATTATTAGTAGTAGTACTAGTAGTAGCAGTATTGTTATTACTTGCCCATAGTATGTGACTGGGTGACTGAGTAAGGTGTGCATGTGTGGCTGCAACATACCGGCATCCCATCCAGAGTGTACTTTGCCCAGCCTAGTGTCCTGTGCTTCCTGGAGAGGCTCCAGACCACCATAACCCGCTATAAATTGTATATTTGTAAACGTAGAAGAGAACAGTTCATATGTAAATTGGGAACAAGTACAGTATATTTAAAATGGCAGAAAGTCCCACAGTCCACTATTTAAATAAAATTAACCCGTAGCTTAATGATTGATTTTACCTTTCTGGTTTGAATAAATTATACATGAACTAATCTTACCAAAGAGTGTGTATGGGAAGATTCTTTCTGAATGAACCTTGCATGAACCTAATGCATGTTTTAAGAGGCCTACAAGAGCTTTCTCAGAACTCAAAGCGTGATGCAAACCCTGAGAAGGACCGTGTGATTTGCAATGCCAGCTAGAAACTTTTAAAAATTGAACCACACTGCTCACATGACGTTTAGATTTACTGTAAATAAAAAGGGCGAATGGGGAATTTATGGAAAGTATCTGGCAACTCCAAATGATTCAAAAACAAATCTGTAGAACCCAAAATGAATCTAAGGAATTAAAGCAATTAAAATGTGAAGGGTTAGACAGCCTGAGCGGTCACAGTCATCACTGATGTTTTCCGTGCAATTTGGTACATTGATTTTCTGGGCTCTTTTATAATAACCGTCCGTCAGCGTCATAATGTGGCTCATCAAATATAAATAACTAAACTGCATTAACAGTGTTTTGAGTGACCTTTATGGCAAAACTGAGCTGATCAAGAACCCGTTTCATTTCTTTTCACTTTGCAAAAAATAAATATAAAAAGGAATCAGACAAATGAAATACTTGTGTTTGTACGACCCAACACTTGGAAGAGCAGAATAAGTAACAATTTGAGCAAAAGATTTACTACACATAAGTTTGGCAGTTGTCTCTACAATCTGCAGCTCTCATAAGAAACTTCTATGTTTACGGTACGGAAGAGAGCAGGGTAGACCATACCCCCCTAACAGGAAGAACACGGTAGTGACACGAGCAAAAGTAGCTAAACAACACTGTGGGCTGCTAGAGCTACCTTTTGTACAGAATTTGGTACATTATTTCAGGGTTATTGTCTGAAGTTTTCATTCCAAAGGGGGGGGGGTAAATTTTCTGAAGGACGAAGTGTAATTTGACATTCAAGAAAATAAAGGGGTTAAAGATTCTGATGGCCAAGGTTGCCGGAGCCCAACCTGGAAACACAGGGTATGGGGCTGGAGGGGGAGGGGACACACCCCGGGCGGGACGCCAGTCCATCGCAAGGCACCCCAAATAGGACTTGAACCCCAAATCCACCAGAAAGCAGGACTCGGCCAAACCCGCTGCACCCCCGCGCCCCTGTGCCCCCCCCTCCTATAAACTGCCAAGGTCCAAACCAGCGTAGACTAAATCACTATGTACCAACAGTTACCCATTTGTTTGTGAATATTAACATTGAAGTATTTGGAATGATGAGTAGAGTCAATATATTTTTTCTAACGTATAATGTATTATACAATAAGTACTTTTAGATGCGTAAACATCTAGATCTGGCTTTTTATTAATTAAACATCAATATAGTCTCGGGAGTTTGAGAGCATGTAACAAATTATACCCCTAGTTTATTCCACAACTATTTCTTTGCAAAGTTCATTGCACATGAAAACCGAGGATATGTTGTTAAGACTATAATTAATTTCTTTAGTATTTGAACGCTTCTGAAACAGAGTTTAAACAGCATACGAGTTCATCTTCTAACTGGTTTCCACAGCAACTGTTTCCATAGTGTGACACAGCGAGTGAACGTTTGCGGACAGCCAGTCTCATGCCTTCCTCTCTCTTTGATCCGAGAAGTGACTTTCAATGGACAAGAATAATAAGCAGTGGGTCTCATCTCACTACAGACTACAGAGCCAAGGCTAATGTGCATTCGAGCATGAAGACATAAAGAACGGCACACCAACACACATAAGCAATGAACCATTCGGTGAAGAATTAAATGCAATCAAATAACCTCAACTCATCGCTATGTTTTAGAAGATGCTGCAAAAGATAGTTTTTTTTTTTCTTACTGTTACTATGTTTTCTTACCTTTGTCTGAAATCAGAGCAACCGCATTGGTATTATGGCACGCAGCGCAGTGGGTTCGGATGGGGCGAAGAAGGACGTGGAGGCAGCGTTCATTACGAACGATTTATTTGAACATCAGGACCAGGACCCCATTTCTTTCAGAACCGAGACCCACAGCCAGCTTTCCCAACCTGCTTAATATCCCCCAAGGTTCTCTCTCCACGCACTGGCAGACACAGCCACCCCATCATTTCCCCCAAAAGTGCCCGTCCCGGTTACACACGCCATTTACAAGTTACCCACAATGCAACTATTTACACAAAACATCTTCCAACCTAAATACCAGTAACGCAGGTTTTTACACTATTTTGTGTTGTCCCTTGTTTACAAACACACATTGTACTTAAATACGGTGACGATTTTCTTATAATACATAAGAAATACATTAAACTTTACCCTTGGTACAACAACTTACAATTTTCACTTGTTGGACAGTTTAACTGGCTCATTAGTGATCAAAAGGCATTGGTTTAATGACACTGCAAAAATTAAAATAACGTTGCCTTCTACACATTAAAACTAGAGTAGACACACAAGAGAAAATATTCAGTATTATGAACATTTATCAGCATCCAGTAGCAGGAACAAGACACAGGTTGTGTTCAGTAGCAAATCCAAACTGGGACATGGTGAAAGTTAACAATGTAACACAGGTGTGTTAAACCGTTACAGTACACTGTACCATACTCTACTGCACTCTACCGTACACGTACTTGGTAGCCAACAGCAATGCTTGAGATGTTTTCGAATATGGAATGACATTCTAGAGAATAAGGGCGAGGCAAGTAAGCTCATGAAAATGTCAAGAGGCGTCACTGATACACTCTATCATATGTTGTTAGCATACAAACAAATGAAAGTGAATGTTTCCACTTTGTCCCTCACTGTATCCAAAAATATGTTCTCAATTCACGATAAATAAAGATTTAATATGCTATCTGAGTACTTCATGTTACCCCTAGCATTTCCCATGAGTATTTTTGAACTCCTGAGTCCTTTCTAATTATTAGTTTTCTCATTCACAAAATGGTCTGATACATGAGGTATTTATTGCTCTCTTCCTTTTCCTGCCATATTCAGATCTGTTCTAACTAGTCTTATGGAATCTACAGTCCGTAGTACAAAATCAGAACAAAATTGGCTCATGCATCAAAATATAATAGTTGACTTCCACTTGCTGAATCAGCGATGATGCTCAACATTAACACAACATGGTGAATATGAAAAAATAGTGTATGTTCCTGTACTGTGTTCATCTTGGGATTTGTATGAAGAGTTAGCATCTCTGGCTGTTTCATTTAGCACATGCACTCTCCTTCGGGTGTTTCAGTGCTCCTGGTGAACACTTGAGGGAATGACTATGAAATATAGAGTTCTCTGAATATTTTATAACCCTTAAGACTAATAAATGATTAAAGTGGAGATTAGTGTAAATACTGTATTAGGGATATAGACAATGGTTGCCTTGTTAAAGAGATACACTGATGGATGAATGGTTACAAGAGGAGAATTATTCTGTAACCAAATAATTTATTTGCATGTTGATGGGCAGAGGAAAGGAAGAAAGTGAATACACTGTATTGTCAAAGTCACGCAACTATGTGACAGAAAATCAGCAAATGCTTTGGATCATCCTGGAAATCCTCTCCACGGCAAAAGATAACAGCAGCCATGAGCATATAGCACAACATCTATTTATATGCACAGACAGACTGCTTATCTCCATTTTCCCCGTGTAGCCATGGATAGAACAATGGATTAGAGTAGTGACTTGTGTGTGAGGGTTTTTTTTCACAACCGAAATGAACAGCACAGCTCACCAGGTTCAAAGAGATGTTGAATTAAAAGGTTGCGTATATTAGAAAACGTCATGATTTATTTTAGAAAGAAAACACTGATGCACATTGCTTGTTGACATTTTGAAGTAGCATGGACACTAGTATCCATATAGTTCCAACATCAACAATAATAATAATAATAATAATAATAGTTAGGGTAAAAAAAATATAGCACAATGAAATGCAAAAATAACTGACTGAGAAGAGATTTAGAAAACTTTAATACAGTAATATACGGTCGGTGTATTATGTTTTCAATTTTTTTATAAGAACAATAGCTACATATAAATAAAGGCACAGACACAGTTCTTTTCTGAATCTCTGCTACCAACAGTACAAATGCGCCTTGCCATATTATCTGTCACTTATTGGTTCTGGCCACATGTCTATACAATGCACTCTGTACTAGATTCATTAACACACATGACTTTATGTGAGTGCTTCACAAAGCTCTCCTCGAGGGCCTATGACACTTCACATATTTGTCACCTCAAAACATACTTTAACGGCGCTGAGGGAGGCTGATGTGAACTCGTGTCCATAGTCGCTGTTAGTGTCCATTCCTGTACACAGTCCTGGGTTCCGTTCTGACCGCTTGTAATGTTACTGATGCTCAGCGCGCCACTGGGCGACCCTGGGGCGTTCAGCCGGTGACCCCCTGACCGCTGTATGGAATGGGGGGGTCAGGGTGACCTGGGGGAGCTCTCGAGCGCTCAGCACACTGTCCTGTGCTGTCTGTCGCACTTTTGCTAAGGCTGCCGTTGAAAGGCATGTCCGCGTTTAATAAAGGGCGCTTCTCCAGAGGCCTGTGTGCAGCAGCTCCATGGGGGGTTGCGGCAATAGATAACTGTGCTCATCAAATATTCCTCACGCCCTCAATCAGTGCGGGGCTGTGCTTCTAGCAGGGTGGATGTTCAATGTTCAATGCCTGAGTTCAGCCCATTAACTTATCACCTAAAGGTTGCGCTGCTCTTGTACTCTACAGAACGATATTAATGTTTAAGCGCTTTATAAAGTAGCCAGCTGTGCTGGACAGAACCATCCGCTATGAGATGAAAGACTGGTATAGTGCAGTGCACGTAGTACAGTTTAAGTCCTTTTCCGCTCGTACTCATCCTGTTCATTGTACGAGCAGAGGCAGCAAAACTCATTGGCTCAGACAACAAACATTCGCTCTTACTTCTCCCTTTTGACATCAAACTTTGGAAATATATCTATTCATCTAGGAAAGAAATTATTTTAGTAGATTTTGCACTGGTGAGTGATGGACTGAAAATGTTTCCCATCAGAAATTTCTGGTAAACCAGTTGAATGTGTACCTGGGTATAATGTAACACAGTTCTTGAATGTATTAAGTTTCCATCAAGCTGTCAAGGTTACCTTAAAATGAGGTCGTGTACCGAAAATGTTATATCTTGGGTGCAAAGTTGCCACTTTGCGTCTGTTTAATTTCCAGCCATCGACTATCTTCCCAATTTGTGGGGATCCATTTATTCACTTACATGGTTCACACACAGGTCATTTAATACATCTAATCCGCTTTGAGCTTTGCTTTCTGTTAGTTTAATTATAAATAGAGGCTCCTTTTATGACAATTCAGAGATATGAGCAAATGTAATTTGAACCCTAAAATGTGCATATCATGCCATCTACTCTCACTTATGGGAAATGAATTATGCAAGCAGAAATTTCAATTCAGAATGACATGGCTAGAATCCCACCTCCTCAGATCAGGTGTGGCTTCTCCTGCTGATGTCACATGTCATAGAGTGCCAGCACGTGTCAAATTAATGAGTACTATAATAATAGTAATAATAATAATAATAATAATAATAATAATAATAATAATAATAATAATAATGCATTCTTATTATTATTATTATTATTATTATTATTATTATTCAGTAAGCAATGCGGCGTCAAAGTGTTTATTAAAGTGCCATAAGAAGTGGGGAGAAAGGAGCAGATGCTATGCAGAATATTTCCAAAGTTATTCATACATCAGATGTTGAATAAATAACCCAGCCAGCAGCATGGATCTATATTACCCTGCTGCAAAAGAAGAAATGAACCTTTTAAGCAGCTTCCCTTCTGTCTTTTTCTTTCCTCTTTCTGAACCGCATTACATAAAAGCTGTATCTGAATACAAATGGGAACTGAAACATGTCGACAAACATTGATCTCCACAGAACATAATGCGGCATCCCGCGCTACTCGTAGACCCCCTAAGAGCACGAGTGGGGATGGACTGTGAATAGTTGACACGACCAAGAGGCTGCTGGGACGTGGAAGAAGTTGTGCAAACAGAGAGGGCTCTGGGGTGGACGGGAAGAGAGCACATGTGTTCTCTGGACCAAGGGCAACACTGTACTGTGTAAACGTTCATCATTTTGTGTTAAGATGTTTTCATTTTGAGTGGATTGTAACGTTGTAAGGCATATTGTTGTTGTGGATTATGATGCTGGTGATTGTTCATCGGACTCTAATAGAATGTACATGTTATATATGATGTTCCCCCCCCCGGATGTTTAGAGATTAAATTGTCAGTGCCTTCTTTAACGGTTGTATATGATGCACTAAAGGTTACCTGGATGAACTATGTAATAGATGCTTAATGTTTAACTTAATGTTTTAACTTTTTTCAATTTGTGGAGTATCATTTTACTGAAGTGATGACGTGATGTTTTAGTATTTTGGTGACTTTATTGAGAAATGTCTGTTGTGTTGGGGAGATCTGTATCTGGTGAGTTCTATATTCAATAAAGTTAGGGGTGAAAAATGGCGACATCATAGGATATAAGGTTATTAAAACTAACGGCGGGTGCAGTGGCACAGTGGGTTGGACCGGGTCCTGCTTTCCGGTGGGTTTGGGGTTCAAATCCCACTTGGGATGCCTTGCGACGGACTGGTGTCTCGTCCCGGGTGTGTTCCCTCCCCCTCCAGCCTTATGCCCTGTGTTGCCAGGTTAGGCTCCGGTTCCCCCGCAACCCCGTATGGGACAAGCAGCTCAGACGATGTGTGTGTTATTAAAACTATGTTCATTCATTCATTTAAGTAATATAACATTTGATTTGTATCACTGTGACTTTTATTAAATCACAGCCCTAATTTGCTTTTTGCTACAAAATCCCTCCCGTGAATCATTGTATCTTTTAGCCCTCATATTGCATTATGTGTGTGAATGAATTGAAAATCTCTTCACGCATCATTTCTGCCTCCATGTCACTGTGAGCCAGAGCTGATCTTTTGTGCAATTAGTTTAACTGAAAAAAGTAATATAAAAATAAATTGTCAATGCTGCGCACTGCATAACGTTTTAGTCTACTTTAGCTCACATCAGTAGTTTCTACAATTATATTTATTTATTTTGAGCAATTTTCTGTTATGCTGTATCATAATGAGAAAAAAGTGGTATAAAAACACAAGAAGTGTATCTTAGCTTTCAGCAATAGATAGTAACATTTTTCTTTTCGTACAGAAACTCGGATTTATGAAAGGCTGAGGGGGTCACCCTGGACAGGACACCATTTCATCTCATACACACACACAATAAGCTACGAGAGAGGTTCAAATTCACCTGAACTGCATGTGTTGGTGGTGTGGGAGGAAACCTCCACAAACACAAGGGGATGTTCGAACTCCGCACACGCTGAGCTGGACTTGAACCTATGCCTGACCGGCACAGGTGCTGTTCCAGCTGCTGCAGAAAGCAACAAAGGCCCTGCTATAGACTGGTACCCAGGATGCTGCCCCAGCGCTAATATTGCCTGTGGCCGCGCGCCTCGTCATTAGGGGACGGGCTCCGGAACGGCGCGGCCCCGAGCAGGACACGCAGTTACGGAAAGTCAGTGAGCGAAACAGAACTTACCGAAGAAGGACACGTCGAAAAAGGTGTTAAGCAGCGGAGTACAGGACAGGAGTGACAATGAGAATATAGTTGCAGACTGAGACTCTTTCAAAGCGAAGGGATTAATTAGCCCTACATATTGATCACAGCTTTATAATGGACACATGGCACACGAGAGTGATTCCATTATAGCCCGGTAATTGTTTCTAATCCCCAGCCCTGAGTGCTGTGCGTGAGCAGCCCATGTTCATTCGCTCACAGGCATCTTTGTACCAACCACCAGTTCACTAATTCCCTGTGCTGCAATTCGCGTTCAACTCAGGCACCTTCACCTCTGGTTTGAATCTCAGCTCTAAGCACAGTTTTCCCAAAGGCCAATATTCTGCAGGTAAGAGAGCACAAATCCAAACAAATCACTTGGTCAGCAAACACATGCACAGTTCATGATCAAAGTTTGAAAAGCAAACCTTTCTTCTCAGAAATCGTCTAGACCGGCCTTTTTTTCCCGCTGCAGATCAACTGACAGGTGCAGATTTTAAATTTCTGAATCTCCTACATGATGGAATGGAAATATTTGTTTTTGAACGACATGCAGCTGCGAACTGCAGTACCTGGAGCCTTTCTTAGCAAGAGCCTCAGCACCAGAAGGTAGTAAAATAAAGAAAACTGTGCCATAGCACTGTTGTAAACATAGCGCTTTCTCCTTTTCAGGAAGAAAACCCACATTAAATTAGATTCAAGAAAGTTCAATTGTGCCTTTTATCTGTGAAGAAAAAGTAAAAACAAACTGAAGATTGAAAGAATCCTTTTTGGCCCCAACAGACCATCATTCATCTCCAGCTGTTTTGTCTCATTCTTCTTTGATCCCCTCCAATTTCCTGTCACAAAGTACGTATTGACTACTTATTTAACCAGGTCCTTTCTACCATTTCTGACACATTATTGATTAGGGATTTTTTGATTTGGTTTTTATAAATGCCATACCCAGTGCAGGATTAAGTTCTTTAAATATTAAACAGTAAAAATGTTAAAGATAAAGTAATTTGGTGCCTACTGAAGCATGGGACTCATAAAGGATCCAAAAGACAAGCATATTGAAAATTGGATTCTCTCTTTATTCCATTTCTTCTTGGATCTGTCCCCTTAGCTGTCAGCTACCAGTTGGTAATCTTCTCAGCCACCATGCATTTCCCTCTTTTTCTTCTTCTATTTCATTATCTTCTACATGTTGTTCACCAGGATTCAATTACCACCGGATAATGAAATCTCATTTTCAGGGCTTGACACGTCCTCCAGTCAGAAAACAAAAAGTCCTTTTGAGTCAAACTCATTCCTTGTGGAGGGACGCCATGTGCACATACATGCACAGAAACACAAAAAACAATCCTCAGAATAAAGAAATAACAGCACGTAATCAATGATGAATAATAAATAACAGTATGCCACGGCCAATGAACTTATGTCCTAATCGGAGCAATTATCCTGGGGACTTTTGTGGTGCACATTTTCATCGCTGACAACACGCAGTACTACTGTAGTACAGAACATAGTAGGAAGCAAAGGAACTGTGTGTTGACGTGATTTCAGAATGTCAGGCTGCCAACACCATCTCTGCCCCACAATTACCATTCGCTTTCAACTGTGGAATTTCAAAGTATGGAAAACAGCTGAGTGGAGACTCAATTAAATTTAAAATAGCAAGTTTGACACTTAACGCACTCGTACCAGTGGCCGACATTAATTACAGGAAGCAAAGCTGGGGTCTCGTAGATTTGATTGCTGTTTTGCTCTTGAGACGAAACAAATGTGCTGTGCCGGCATCTCCGTGCTCGTGCTCTTCGTTTGGGTCTCTGTCTTAGAAGAGATTGCAGACTCAAAGTTTGAAAGAGTCTCTGTTTATAACTGGCTACCTGTTTCATGTGCGAAAACCCTACTGAACAATTATTCCACCTCATACACCCCAACGCACACAGTAGTGACATCTGGCAGAGGTGGCAGCCGTAACGCAACATTGATCACTTTATTGCCATCCAGCACAGTAGGACTTTTCTTTTTCCATTTTAAGCATCTGAAAGACACATCATTGGACATAATATTTTCACAGTCAGGTGGACAGTGTTATGTTTGGTTTTATCACAGGCAGAAAGGGTAACAAAAACCATAAGCCTACTGTGACAGGGCTGCTTACTTAATATAAGCAAAGATACCAGTGAACGGAAATAACTAAAAATGAATTATTGATACAGCTTACTGGAGACTGCAAAAGGAATGTAAATGAAATATTCATCCATTGATGATCAATCCAGTTCGTGTCCAGTGCAGTGTCACGGTAGTTTGAAGATTACACCATAAGCATAGCGTGCAAGGAAGGGAACACACTCAACGGGCAGTGTTATGCACACTTATACACTCACACACACGTACATAAGGGCAATTTAGAGTCGTCAGCACACCTGAAATGCATAGTTTTGGGTCGTGGGAAGAAACGGGACCCAGACATGGCACCACTGCCTACACTGAGACAAACTTCTAGAAGAATGTGTGAGGCTTCACGTGAAGCCTTATACATTGTCAGTTATACAGCACAACTGACAAAATTAGATCTGGGGATTGTTAAGTGGTATTGACCTTTGCCTGGCAATCTGATGGTTCCCAGCTCAAACCTTTTTGCTGCAGGACCCTGAACTGGCCCAGGAATAGTTCTCCATTGAAAAAGATTACAGAATTGTAAGCAGCTTAGTCTATCAAGTAACTTTCGGCAAAAGTGTCAGCTAAATAATGGTAAATTAAATAAAATCCGTATATTTCTCAATGCACCCATTATAACTGACAGTTAACAATAAATATGTATAACTATACTTAAAAATACAGATTAAAAATTAAAATTATACAAATAAAAATAGACAAAAATAGATAATCATATAATAATCAATGATCTGTGATGATGCACTTAAAAGTTCAGTTTAAAGCAGATGAAAAAGAAATGGACCAAGATGTGGTGTTTCTGAAAGTGTTACTGAGCTTATATCCTATATATATTTTTTCTCTGCTCCGTCCTCTCTGTTGCACTTGAAAAGGATAAGAATAACATGACTGGAACAAAATCAAGCTCACCTTGAGTCTATGGATTTACTCTCTGCATGATGATGAACACAAGAGACGAAGCATTTTTAATGCATAGCACTTCCAAGCAAGATTAATTTGAACAAGAAAAAAAGTACTAAGAGCCCTCCAAATGAATGTACTATAAATCTGGCTATACAAAACTGTCATCCTTTGCCAAGATTGTTTCTTATCATGCTAATGATTATATCCGTAGATTAGAGAGGACTGGTAGATTCATATGTAGATAGCGCTCTAGCCACTTTCTGGTCAATGTCTGCAGCCAAAAGCAAGAGGACTGCTTTACTGCATGGCCGTGATGCCTGAACAAGCGCAACAGGACCACTTGAGACCTTTACTGTACAGCAATCAACAGTGTCCTTCACATCATAGACCTTGAAGAATGAACTGAACCTCAAGGAACACAAGTGGAGCAAAAAATAAACTAGGGCTACAGCCTGGGTCTGCCTCTCTGTCTAGTCTTGGAGATTACTGATATAACTCCAGACTCTCACTCTCTCTCTCTCTCTCTATCTATTTAAATATAGAAACACTTCATGCAGTATGTCTCCCTGCTATCCAACACCAGGTTAGACAGCTGGAGCTGAAAGATGGAGAGCTCTCAAGGACCCACCCCAACCCTAAGAGAATAATTACGACTGGCTGTAGACAATCAAGACTGATGAGGTGGGAATAAAGACAGCCACCTTGAGGACTTGAAGGAGTATTTTGAGGAAAAAAACCGATGAACAGGACCCGGAGAAGAAGTTATACTGGTTCAGGTCTGTTCTTCTTGCTTGCGTAGCTCACAAATCCACCAAACAGTAGCCGAAATGGGAAAATGTCTGTACTCAGCAGAAAGGACTGTCCACTTTAGAAAATGCTAAAATACATGAAAATATGAATCGGCTCCACGTTGGCCTGTGCTGAATGTACACTTGAGATGGCAACGATGACAAGGAGCCACTGACACAGAGGTCCAGACATCATGGAAGCCAAGAAGGAACTTGGCAGGTGTGACAGCCTTACCCAGAAAAGAGGCAATATGAAAGGACAAGAGTGATGCAGAAGGCAGCTTCTATTAAAGTGAAATCAATAGAAACACTATTAGAGCAGAGGAGTTGAGAAGTGACAGGCAGTGCGACTATCCTGCAGGAACCCTACTGACCTACTCAGATGCTGCAATAATAATGCTTGTATCCGTGCGACATGCAGATGTGTTCTAGCCTATTTCCTAAATTTAATTTAGTGACTTGGACAGTAGCCATGTTAACAACATGAAAGTAATTTGAAAGCCAGCTTTATTATTATTATTATTATCATTATTATTATTATTATTGATAGCATTCCTGTGCTGTGCATTTGGACTTGGGTTCCAATTCAGCTGAGGCTTTATAAAGTGAAAAAAACAAAGAGAAATTACTAATAAGAATCTGCATAACTGAAAAAAGTATCAATGGATGACAGCAAAATATGAAAATAAATTAAGAGCAAAACAAAGGATGACGGAAGAAAAGCAGAGAATGCATTTGTTTGGGTGTGATTCCGCAGGGGCGGCGAGCATCGAGCTCTTGCGAGTGTCTCCATGAACTAGGCCATGTCCGCAACAAAAACGATGACAAACAGTTCGAATAAGGTTACAAGTTCCAACTACAACCTTGAAACTGTCGACAAATTTGATTATTGTTCCGCTCTCTTTGTATTTCTATGTTCACCCATGTAATAGAAGTATATCGTTACACCGAACCCTTGTTTCGGTGCTGTTAAGTGTCGCTTGGTGCCGCGCGCAGGAGACGTTGTTCGCTCGGAGTATTGAACAGACGGGCGGTGACGACATACACGTGGGAAATGCTTAGCGTGTTAACGGTGAGGTTAATAACTTGTTGTTTACAGCGATTACAGTAACAACAGATCACACCCTGACAGCGTCCTCTTGCGCACACGGCCTGCAGAAATATACCGTAGTAAGACGTATTAATATGGATCTGCCCACTGTTATGCCCCACAGCCAAACGCTGAAGCCAAAATTGCTTCAGTACACATGATGTAGCTGTAACAGAAGTAAAAGTGAGAGCTTCCTAACTTCATTTGGCCAAAAAAATTCCAGGCGACATTCTTTCCAAACTTATCCCACTTGACAGGTTTTACCGCGTTCGTCCACATCTCCGTACATTGCCGCGTTTGCATGAAGCTGTAAAGAGGCTTTCGCTATTTGTCTGAGATCTAAAACGAGAATGAATTAATTAATTTAACGAGAGTAAACAGAAAATACGTGTGTGTTTTGAGAGTTGGATTTCAGATTTTGATGCTACGCGTCTGGTCCGGATCACATCTCGGGTCAGTCCTCTTTTGCGTGTGACCCTTTGTAGATCTGAAACCTCTCAGTCCTTTAGGGATAACCTCAGACAAGCCTTTTCAAATCTTTCATCATCTCATTCATGTCGCTCCCTCTTGTATTTCTCTTTCCATTATTTTGCTGCCCGGTGGTGCACAAGGGAAGGGCTAGGAAATGGACTAATCATATGCTCTCTCTGTGTGTGTGTGTGTGTGAATGAAGAAAGAAAGGGAGGGAGGCGGTTCGTGAGAGAAAATTTGACCTTCCCTCAAGGCTGATTGCAAAGACGTACGAACACCTCACTTGAAAAGCCCAGCGGCTAAAAAGCGAGGCGGCGCTCAAGCCGAGTTAAATGGTGGGAGCTGAGCAGAAACAAAAAAGGAAGCAGCGAAGGAGGGGAGGGGACGTGAGGTGAGCGGAGCGACGCCAGCGAGAGCGGCACGTACCGCTCACGCTTCCTTCATAGTTGAGTGAAGCCGTCGCCTCTCGAAAGCAGTAACTCGGACTGAGCCGTCTCGGTTCGGCCGTCACCGTATCATGCATCGGTGCACTTTTCCCCTTTTCTACATTTACACTCATTTACAATTTGCATTTACTTTATTATTGTTCTTGTTGTTGTTGTCGTTGTTGTCGATGTAAAGAAAAACTGTACATCCAACAGACAGGCAGAGAGACACGCGTCCGGCAGCGCCCCACAGGCCCGTTCGCACCGCCGACCTGTGACCGCACCGCAACGCACGCATCGAGCCACGTCGTCGAGTTTGCCGACGACACGACGCCGGTGGGTCTCGTCAGCTGCGATGAAACCGTACGGATGGAGGAAAAGTGGCGACGAATCGAGAGCGCCAAAGGAGCTCGTTGTCGACTCGCGAAAGGCTCCTGCTCCTTCAGACCGCACGACGACTTCTTCCTTCGGGCTGCGAGGATCCCGAAGAGCACGAACCCCCAGACCGGCGGTTGTTTTTTCCACATACAAGCGAAAACGCTGCACGAGTCACTGGAACACGACTCACGCCACTTTGTCTACTTTGTACTAAGCACATGATGTCACTTATAAAGGCAAAATAACACTTCATGCAAATGACTGAGTCCTCTGTGGCTTGGAGGTATTATCCCCAAAAAATCTACTGAAACCGTTAAATTGTCGTGGCGCACACTGCCCCCCTATTTTGTTTATTGCTGCTCCTATAGCTCACGTTACTGTGTCTAGTGTTGTTGTACCGTCCATAGCGCTACAGTGTAAATCACATGTCCTGTACACCATTCTTCCTTGTATTGTATATTACATGTAAATCTTTTCTAGGACTATGTACACGATGCATATTGTCATGAGCCTCTTGCCCGTGCGCTACACCACCCCGTATATTTGCACTCGTCTGTTTGTGAAACGGCACCGTATGATCTATGTGGCACGGAGGTCCAAAGAGAAATGGAATTTCATTCCCCTCTGCGTGTGACTCACCGACAGGTAAAACGGCAATACAGCTGACTTTCACAAATGCATCCGTAAATTGATGTAGGTCATTTAAACCTACGCTGCCGTGCATCAGCCAAAAAAGAATGACGCATCCCGTACATTTCGAAAATGAAGTGGTACGCGCACAGAAAAAGGTCATCTCGTTGCGTGAACAAACACCGCTCCTCCTTTCTTTTATCAGTCAGCTGATACATCGCTTCAAAGGGAAGAACCGCTATTTCCATATATTGTGTGCTAATGATGCCTTGAAGCAGTAATGACCAAATAACATGTTTTACAAATCCAGATGAAATAAGAAAGCCATTGTCCCGTGTAAAAACATTTTAAATTTGTTTCTGCATGACGGCAGCAATTCCATGGCCCAGTTGTCACATTCACACATATGAGAGATACGGTTTTCATGTGGCACGCTGTAGGGAATGAGGAAGCAGGTGTTGTGTCATCAAGCATGTGAAAGATCCTAATTTGGTGCCTTTAAGCAATTATGTGTTATTAATAAATCAGTTAGATACACATTTGATGTTCGCACGAGGCACATGCATTTTTTCTTTCTAACTCATAACTTTGATGCAGATAAGCGGACGCGAATATATACGGAATTTCTGCGTTGTGTTTCTTTGCCTCAGAACTTTGGAAACCTCCGAACATGCATTCCATGATTTTGAAGTGAGACTTTTTTTTTGTATGTATATATATATTTACATTTTGTATGTGACCCCTAAGCTGGGAGAGTGGCTCCGGCAGATCCCGGGAACAACATCCGAGATCTCTGTCCAGAAGAGCGCGGTCCTAGGAACAGCTAAGATACTGCGCGGAACCCTCAAGCTCCCAGGCCTCTGGTAGAGGACCCGAGCTTGAAGGAGTAAGACCGCCCGCAAAAAGGGGGCGAGCGGGGAAGTTTTTTTTTTTATTATAATATATAAAAAAAGCTTATCCACTTCCACAAACCACAATTACCTTGAAGGTCCCAACCATGATGAACGCTCACGGCTTTTTCCCACGGGAGCGGAACCAGGGAACGATCGCTGCCAGTGTTATCATGTAATTACACCCGTAACAAGGCAACTGTTGTGCTGCAAAGCCACATAATTATCAGAGCCCCTTCTCTCCAGTAAACAATTAAAGTACCGCACCTGCAGTTATTGCCACGTATTCACAAGGCACTGATGTTTCATGAACAGCAAACATTCCTCAGGTGCCCTCAGGTGCAGTCATGGGCGGAGTGAGGAAAAGGTGAGAAAAATTAGCCGCTGAATGCAAAGTGGAGCTCAGCCATTTACACGCACATTACAGTGTATACAGTATAACACTCATATACAGTAGCACACACTTTATTGTTTCTGCTTTAGCAATTATTCGTTTTGGAGCTTTAATGTTGCTTGAAATGTTATTCCTAGAAACTGATACACTGAGAAAGTAATGTTTCTAAACAAATGATGAAAAAATAACTTCTAATAGGTATCTGCATACATTTGTTGTTTTGCTTATTTGGTCATTCTTTCCAGTTTTCATCTTTAGCCTTGATTTTTAATGTGAACGACCAATTGACTGTGTAAAGAGTGAAGATTAAAAAAAAAAAAACATCCTCCTTTATGTGTATACTTTTCTTGAGACAAAGATGTATACTTGCACTGGGCTATGCAGTAATATAATGAATCACTCTAATACCTGGGGAGACCTTGGATTAAAAAAAAATAAATAAATAAATAAAAAACAGAGTTAAGTAGTTTGTGATGTCCCTGGGTGAATGACTGTTTCACATTTATATTTGTTTCCCAACAATAGAAATTAGTGAATTATGAATTAATTTAAACATCACAGTATTCGACAGTGGACCAGTCAAGCAACCGGGTGACGTGATTTGAATGGTGATATTTTGGTTTATGCAGACTTCTTGCATGCTGAAATACCCACAGCGCACTGCAATACACCCTGCTCCACTTCCATGTTTAAGCATAATGAAAAAAGAATTTCAACTTAAAAAACGTAGAACACAACACAGAGCTGCCGTTACTCATGTAGAATATGAACCCGCTGCTGCTAGAGACGTATCTGTTTGTAAAGCAAGTGCCAAAGAATGTCGGAAAATTAATGTACGTGTAATCTACACTTAAAGTGACTTATTTTCTTCTCTTACAAGCATAAAATAGTAAAACCGCTTATTTTTAAGGTTAAATACAGTAACAGAAGAGACTATAGAATAAAAATCAGTGAAAATGGTATACCCACCTACCCCAAAACACCGACTTACATCATTAATGTGGACATTAATCCACATTCCATATGTACCACACAATGGATGCAACCTTGTATGTGGACACCATGCTCTACAATGGATACTATGAGTTACATCGTTCACGGGTTATAATGTGAAAATCATTGCATGGTTGAGCAAAAGTGAAAGGTATATAGTAATAGCCCTTAAATGTGTCAGCTAATGGCCAAAATCCCAAAGCCTCCTTCATCTAAACACTTTAATTCATTAATTTCTTCCTAAAGCTCAGTAATAAATGTCTTTAGTATGAATTCAGAAAAAAAAGATCCTTTGAGTGCCATTTACAATTAGTTAATCCTATTTACCTGTTCTGTTTACCAAACGTGGTACATATCAAGCTAAGCCAAAAAAATTTAAAAAAAAAAAAAAAAACAAGAAAAATAAACATGAAGGCAAGAATAGGTTACATATTAATCAACATTAAACCAAAAAGCAAAGGACCATTTAGAGCTGTGTCATTCTTCTCTCTGCCTTCAGACAATTCCCTCCTTGCGCAAGGTACCGCAATTCCTCGCAAACAACGGATCTTGGCAGCCGCTAAATATGGATAGAGAGCGATTCCGCACAGACGGCGAATCTGATGGCTCAAACCACAAAGAGAGAGCTGGTGGTGCGCACGAGAGGCACGGAGATAAAGCAAGATGCTGTGAGGAGTTCGACATCAATTAATAAAGGCCACCGTGTTGCGGAGAAGAAAAGGTGCGACGGCAGTCGCGTTCAAATTGCTTTCTTGGGATTTGTTGCTTTTCTCTTTCTTTGTCTGTTTTTCTTCTTTTTGTTTGTTAGTGTTTTCCCCTTTCTCAAGTCAGCACCAGCGACGAATAAATAGTTTGGTTAACTGCTCCACGCCGTAGTCCGGAAACCATTACATTTTTGAACTTTGAAGGTTAAACGAAAGAAGTTTTTGAAATACAGTCCATACGCTTACTTCCTTTAGTGGAAACAATTTTCTTTTTTTTTTTTAAAGTGAAAAATAATTTTCATGCTAATTTACATGCTTATTCTGCTCTACATTTGTAGTAAATACTGTTTTAACAATTTTATAACCACATTCTAGGCAGACCAAGTGAATACCCAAGGCAGCAGTTTTCAAATTTAAAGATTTTAGTGTTAAAGCAAAGTTTCACTGATGTCAATAATATTCCTTCACAGAGAATATGAACATTTTACCTGACAGCTGACATAGCCTTTAATGAAGTTTTGCCTTTGCAGTCCTGGCTGGACTTAATATTCAACTATTTTAAAAACATGAGAGCAACTTTTTTGTAATGACTTGTCACAGAGTTTCAACTGTAAATTTTGTCTTGCAAAGCCCCGTCCACACAACATCACCGTGCATTGCCGCTAATGTGACGTAAATCAAACGGTACGGTAAATGGTGGAACGGCACATGCAGTGTCCACTATAGCAGTATCACTGTGTTATTGACGAAAATATGAAACTTAGAAAAAGAGCGACAGTCTCCTGCCACCAGGACGTTGCATTATGTTCAAAAATAAATGAGTTTATGTGTGCTAACTGTAGACAAGATAAATGTACAGGACAGGATGATGGGACAGTCAGACAAGCTTGTGACTTCAGTTTTGCTCTGCAGAATCACTATAAATAGATTGATAGATAGTCACACTGATACGTGGAGCCTTTCCGAACACATTTTCGAGACAGTAAAAGGACAACGAATACATTCATCAGCACACAGCCCAAGGACAACTCCTGGACACTAAAGAGTTCTGTGCGTTTTTTCTGCCTTCTAATCATCTTTTCATTCTATTGTTTCCCTCATCCTTCCCTGCTGCACCTTGTTCCATTTCGCCTCTGGGCTGCTTTGCTCTCCACTTCTTGCTGGGATGAGATGTCTTTCTGTTTCAAACAATTGTACGTCTGTTTTCAGTTACTGTTTATTTGTAGAAGAGCTCTGTCTCTCTACTTGCAGTATGGTTTCATAGATTCAATGAGTTTAGGCGAAATGGGGGTTCATTTGCATATATTTGCATTTTATTAGCATATCAAACCAACTGACTTGAAAGAGGCGACTTGATTAAAAATGCCACAAACCACAGTCTTTCAAACAAACATACATGCACGCTGCTCAGACCACAGGCTGAGAAACATCAGCATTTGAAAAATTTTGCTCCTGATCTTCAGTACAACAGTTACACACGTGTGCACATATGTGCATGTTTATGCATATAATACGTATATGGATTTTTTTCATATTTCTATGGAAACTGTGCCACAGTGAGTCATATGTACAGTGCATGTGTTCCTATGTGGGTCAATAATTTATGCCAGTAAATGTTTTGTATTTGGGCATCTATGTGCGCAGCTACCCATTGCAGGAAGTCTTGATTGATTTTGAAGCTTACCTTCTGAGTCAGCAAAGAGAAATTTCATCTTCTGGGTTGGGTAACCGCACATCATTATTCCCTCGTGTTTTTCAAAAATTGTGTGCGACAACAATTATTGCATCTTGTTATCTTATTTCATTATATTCATTCGAAGTTTCAGTTTTTCTTCTTCCCCCAGTTTACCTGTAATATTACTTGGAATAACACAAAGAAACAATATAATAATTGATAACTTACACTGACTATATGGGAGGTGGGACATTTCTGATCAGTCCAAAACTCTAGTAGCCAGCATGAAATATTTTTGTACATTTGTCTTTACTGCTTCCACCTATAGCTAATGACATTTTAACAGATACGGAGGCAATGTGTTTGGACATTGCATGTTTCATTTCACAAAAGAATTTTCATCGGCAGCAGAAGAATAGAGGTGCGCAGGAACTTGGCAGTGGTGCAAAGTGGGATTTTTATGCAGATAGCATTGCGCTGAGAGCCGAAGCCCACACAGGGGATAATGAGTTTTTGTGTTCGCACCAGATGACATTGAATAGAGGTTTGTCAGGTGCCCAAGTGAAACAAAGGTGGGGGGAGCTTGTAATGCATGTGATGCTCAAGGGTGACAGTAGCAACTGGCTTCCCTTTTTCATTTTACACCACTAAATCCCGTGTTTTTAGTACTTCTCCCAAAGCTACCTGTCCTTTGACAGACTGAAACAAGTGACAAGTGAAGGCAATCATTAGATATATACACATTAATACTAGAGAATATCACCTTCTTTTCACTCTCTTAATATTAAACCTTATCTGTCCTTACAATTTCATCACCTGTTTGATGCTTTCAGCCTACACTGTTAACCGTGGTAGTGAACCTGTAATGACATGGGTGGCAGTCTTGTTCAAGTCATTGATTGCAGCCATTGTTCTCCATTGCTGAGTAACAGCCAAGGGATATTAAACTTACACAACGAGATACACACTATGGCGTTTCCTCTCACTGCTCCTTGCATCCAAGACTCTAATGCCCCGTACAGTCTTAAACAAACTCAAAAGCAATTTCATGATCGAAAATATGAACTGAAATGACTTTCATGGCCTTATCAATGAGCAAATGTGAACATCAGTAAATCTTTATAGGATGATATTTAGTGGACAATGCAGAGCTGAACTCCCTCTACCTCCTTCTTCTCTCAAATAACACACAGTGCAGGACATGAATGGAGGTACGTAACTAAGGACATAACCTATTCTAAAGTGAAAGAGTGGCCCTCAATGTTTTGTCCAATGCTGGGTATAAAGTCGCAGAATGAGGAGAATTATATGTTGCTTTTGATGAAAGTCTTTTGCTAAGAAAAGAAATAAATAATGCAGTTCAAGTCGAATACAAGAGCTTTTTTTCATACAGTAGATCGTTCTTTACATTTTGAAATATTCAAGTTACAGAGGCTGTGCAGTAATGTGCACCTAAATATAATTCAGACGTTCTCCATTCTAGTTTAAAAAGGAAATCTAGGTGCACTACCGACTGTCTCCTATTGAGAACTGAAGTGTTTCTATTGAACTGGGCTGACTATGAAATAATTTTTGAAAAAGAAATATCAGTTTATTTAATTAATTAATTTGAATTAACCTTGTAGTAGGAATCTTGTAACAACATCTGATCAAAATGGCAAGTAAAAATTATGGTTTTAATTTGCTGTAATTGGCTTTGCTTTAATCAGAGTGTGGCAGAAAAAAGAGAGCATGTGCTCGTGCATGCAAAAATTAATTATTCCTCGTGTCTGCTACATGAGTTATCATCTTTCAGTTTTCGTCCTCTACGCATGTGTTATTCACATCTACAAAAATGTGTATTTTTTCAGCACTTTCAAACTGGACTGTCTAGTCTGTTTTTCCTCTCATCTTCCAAATTGCCACACCAAGATTAAAATTTGTCAATAAATCATTTATATACATCCGCAAAAGTTCCCAGCACTTAAGTGTCCAGAAGGCATGCCTGGTTTTCTTGGAAAAGGAGAAAAAAGCTTTGTCTGCCTTCAGTATCCTTGCTTTAGCACTATACTAGGACCATTTTAGAGGAGGTAACACAGTAGTAACTGAGGTTTAGATCTTTTAAGAACTACTGTCCTTATATTTAATTACAATATTTCTCTTGGTTCTCGATAGCAGTCCCACAAATGTGATGTGATATTTCGTCGAATGTCTCTGCACTACTTTATGCTCAAACCACTAACATTCAAAGGTGCAACAGCAACAGCAGGAAAAAGAGTCCTGAGTTATTACACTCATTTGCAAAGAACCAAGGCTCCTGAAAAGTTCAGAAAGCCACATGATATTTCTACTCATTCATTCTTCCTCCTTTTCACATTTGCAGAGCAAGGGCAGATATCCCATAGTGAGGGTGATGACTGATGCATGTTTCTGTTGGCTGACTGATGCCAATCCTTGAAAATCCCTTGAGTGGTCTGGGCTTCCCCACTTGGCTCCACTACAAAATGCCAAGTCTTTACTGCTTTACCAAGAGCAGGCATCTCCAGCTCAGAGGACCCGCGTCCTTGTAGCTCTGCTGATAAATCCGTGCCCTTGCTGCTCAAATGAGAAAGAAGTCTTGTGTCTTGAATGTTGTCCTTGGGATTGTTATTGTTTTTTTTTTATCTATTTATTTTTGTCTGTTCCATCTCTAGTGCCACTGCCACAAAAATGTCTTTAGCTATGTTATTTAACATGGTAGAATAAAGTTACATGGAATGATTTAAAAAAAAGAAAAAAAAAGAACCCTGGAAGTTCCAAAAATTCATTGAAGTGATAAAAAGCATTATCTAGCTGATAAACTAAGATATATAGCTCATTACGATGCAGAGCTTTTTTTTTTTTTTTGCGTGCATACTATGTGCAACTGCTCTCCACACAATAATGAAAAAAAGTGAATATTTTGCAGCTAGTATTACTGTAGCAGTAATGCACACATGGGTACTTTCTTGTTTGAACCACACACAATAACAGGGCCTGTAAATGGAAATGCATGTCATGAACATAACAAACATTCAAACAGACCAGGGGGTTCAAAAGCCTGCATTGTATCATCTCTTGGGAGCTTAAAGTATTGCTATGACTTGTGTGACACAAGTCTACTGCTGTAAAGTAATGGATGCTAATTTATTCTGGCTTCCAAGACTTTTAATGTATTTTGCAAGTTCCACTAACTGAGAATTCTATATTCAATACAAAAGATTCAATAGAGCAATTCTGTGTCATGGAAATAAGAGGTAATAACCATCTTAAGCCTACAGTACCTTTCCATGCTAGTCTCTATTCTGTTGGGTGACAAATCAGTTGTAGTAGAAAATGATGCTCTGCATGTAGCATCCTCCCTTCTATACCCTACTCTGTTTTCCCACCCCTGTATCAAAATGTGTTAAACTCATTTAAGTTATATATTACTAACTTCTCCTGGGTGTGTCCCCTCCCCCTCCGGCCTTACGCCCTGTGTTGCCGGGTAGGCTCCGGTTTCCCGCGACCCCGTATGGGACAAGCGGTTCAGAAAATGTGTGTGTGTGTGTGTGTGTGTGTGTGTATTACTAACTTACATATATATATATATATATATATATATATATATATATATATATATATATATATATATATATATATATATTACTTATATATATTACTAATTTCTTCTTGTTGAGCACTGTTTCCCTACAAGAAGACCTGAGGAGGCCGGCCGGCCTTTACAGACACACCCCATGCTGACTGAAGATGATGACCAACCGCCATGATGGACCAGACGTACTTTGCTGAACTGGGAAATCGAGTTACCATACAGGGACAATGCTATAATTAGTTGTAAACTGATTTAAAAGCCTTATTTAATCTACAATACTCAGGATGGGTTTGGGGGGGGGGGGGTAGCCACTGGAACTTGGACCCCCAGAGGTTTTTTCTCTCTTGACTCTCAGCTGGTAGTTTTGTTCCTTTTCTCCGTGGCCAGTACACATACTTACAGCTTTATAAAAACACTGATAATGTATTATACTAGTTCTGTACTTTATTTGTTTCCTTGTTCTGATGTATTCGTTGCTTTGCCCTCTACCTGTGTTCAAGTGCTCTGTGTCACTGCATGAGAAGAGTTCTATATAAATACATTGGATTGAACTGTTGAACTGAACTGAACTGAACTGAACTGAATTGAATTGGATTGGATTGAATTGAATTGAATTGAATTGAATTGAAATGAACTGAACTGAACTGAACTGAACTGAACTGAATAGTAGCAGCTCAGGGATGTTCCCTGGTATAGACCTGGAAGGTTGACATCTAATATAAAGGATTTCATCAAACATTCACTACCCCAACAGCCATGGGACTTGTTTACAGAATCAAACATATTTAGAGTCAACAATGACAATGAGACAGTCCCATTATGACAACACTGTTCAAAATGCTGCTTTTAATTAAGGGAAAAAATGACTTCGCCAATACTGGACTCAAAGGGTATGACAGCAAAAAGGGCTATGAAGTGACAAGAGTCTCTGGAACACATCAAAGAAGATGACTTACTGTACAGATGTAATAGGGCACATGACAGCTTGGATAATAATCCGCCCAAAAAAACTAATAAAGCACATGCCAGTTGAATGTGAGCAGTTGTGGAGTCACTCGAAATATGAGCTTCACTCCGCCTTGGCAGCAGCCCTACCTGCAGTGTTTGTGCATCCCTGTGAGCGTCTCAATAATGAAACACTCTCCTTCATTCAGGCAGTAGGCCAGATCCTTGTCTCTGCATGGCTTGAAGTGCTCTGATCGGAGGGGTGGAGATGTGGGTGATTCTGTAAAGCAGGGGGGTGGGGGAGGGGGACAGAAGTTACGAACAGTTATGAAGTAAAAGGTGACTCAGTACTGCAATTCTGTTAAAACATAATGTTACGTGAACAAAGAAGAGTGAGCGCATTTGAACAGAACGCCACCAGCAGTAACCCTTTCAGTGAAGCTGTTTAGGAAACCACTGTCACCTACATGAAGGTCTCAGAGTTATTGCCATAGAATGTTTGCTTTGCGGTCACTTGGGGAAAAGCAATGAGAAGTGTGATACGGTTCACAGAGAGATAATTGCTTGGATGATTTAAAACGGTTTAGTGACACGTGACGATGCCTGGGCAGAGAAGCTAGATTATGGTTTGCATAAGAGCCATATAATACAGTAGTATAACAATATTATGCATTAGTCGAGGTCACGCCAAGGTCACTGGGTCCATGAGTCCATGAGTACATTAGATTCACTCTGAGGAAATTAAAGATTCAATCACAAAAGCGTTTTAACTGGAAGTTATGGCACTTTTCCATGACATAATCTAAACCCAGGGCCACGCTGGTCAACCTGCTCCTGTATTATGAAGCATTCAGTGTAAACCAAGACAGCACATTTAATGAAGGTTCTAACAGAGGGAACAGGTCATGAAACCAATTTTAAAGAGAACTCGTTTTCTAATTTATTCAGCACATTTTACAGTCACATAGTTTGTGGTTTATGAGTTTGTGTTTCATGTTAAGAAACATAAAGTACATTATTCCGTTGACGAAGATCAAGTTTTGCTAAGGGGCAAAATGTTGACAAAAAACGTATTTGGAAATTTGATTACGCTGGAAAGTGAATCCCAAATTTGCTGGATTTTGCTGAATGGACAACTACAACCTGACAGGTTATTAACAAGTGATATCACTGATGTAAACTCTGTCTTTTTCAATGATTCATAAGAAAGGAATCAAACATTGTCACAATATTGTGTCCAAAATAATAATATCCTATGATTGTTCAAATGCCCCTTATACGTGCAGTGTAGCATCAGTATGGTTTTTATACAGTGCGATCCATGAAACAGCACGGCGCACGAGCCTCACCGAGGTCTCAGTACACAGAGGCGAAGTTTAACAGAAGTAAAACTTGTTCAATGAACGCATCAAGCACACATCACGCACAAATACTCTAGTTTCACAAGACAAAAGTAATAACAGTACCGGCAGTAAGTACCAAATAAGTCGACCTTCTACTGATGATTTAATTTAGGGTCTTTTAAGGGTTGTGTGGTTGGTCTGTCGTCTTTTTCCTTCCCCCTTCAGAAGTCATGGCCGCAGTTACCGCAGCAGTGTCAAAGTATGGTGAATATATGGTGGCGTCGTAACATTTTACATCACGAACTACTCACCTTTCCCACTGGCTTTCAGCGGACAGTAGCGGATTGTGAGAGTCTATCATGAAACCACCATTGCAACAGTGGAGTATCCATGACACACCTTTTGAGCACCAAAACTCCGACACCAACAGTAGTGCGGTACAAAACTGCTCATCTGGACACTGCCATGATGTTGCACTAGTTCACAACTGAAAGCAAAATCACATCAAGTTTGTATCGTTTTGGATGATTCCAAACCAGTTGCAACTGAAATCGATGCGCTACATGTAGTATCCCCATATTCACTTTTCTCACTAGATCTTTAAACTAGTTGTAGAATTGTTGCCTGTTCTGTGTCAATTATGACTTTTCCCGAAAAATTAAGTTGAAATGTAATTATGAGTGTAATAACATATTTATTGTTACAAAGTGCAATGCAGTGAACCAAAGGCGCAACGCGTCTCACTTGCAGAGTCCGCATTTGCGTCACAAACGAATTTCTACTTTTTTGTTTTTAACATTTTTCTTGTCTGCGCCTCTTATCCTCTCAGCCCCATTCTGCAAGCAGTTCTCTTCTCTTTTCTTGCTGAGGCTGCTGAAAGCGGCATTCACAAAGGGCTTAAAGGAAGCAGAGGTCACTGCCAATTTTGTGGTACAAAGTGAAGGGCGTGATGTGAGCGGAGTTTTTGGGACCATTAAAAAAGGTCCAGACAGCGATCGAAGTGAGGCAGGAATTGCACACACTGAAGAGCAAACCCCAAACACACTTAAACAAATTCAAAAGTGTTCGTCACAGTGCAACAGTGACAAAACAGCTAAGATAAAGGAAAGAAGTGGTGGCATAAAGTGCACTTCAGAATAGAGAAGCAGTGAAGCTGTGGATAATCATGAGGGCACAAATGCATAGCTTTCAAGGATTTCCGAAAAAAAAATGATAATTCATGATTTCGGGCGTCTTCGGTGTTTCTCTAAACCAATAAATGATTCGGTACTCCACTCAAAGCATAAATACTCTTATGTAGAACCACTTGCCCAAACTCAATGTTGGGGTGGTTCAGAGACAGCGTATACCTTAGGTGGCGTGCCAGGTAATCGCAGAGTAGTCAAACACACTTATTCACACACACGTACACACTTTGGGCAATTCAGAGTTATTGCACGTGTCTTTGGATTGTGCGAGGATGAGAATCCGTATGGACGCAGTGACTATGTGCTATAGAGCGACGTAGAGTGAGACTCATGGCGGAATCGATATCCTGAGCGACGAGGCACAGAGCTCCCGGCGACACCGTTGTGCCCCCTACCATCCAACAAAAGTCAGAAACATGACAGCGCAAAACAAAAAGCTGTGCATCGTCATTTATGCATGTTCATTTTTTCAGGGTTTGCAGTCGTCTCCTCAAGATGCGGAAACAAACAGAAGAGCAAAACACTAAGGAAGCTCGTTCGCTGTGTCACACGAGCCACCCTTCACCTGATCATAAATGCAAACAGTAAAAGTCAAAACATATTTACATACTGAAAATGGGGGAATGTCACGTGTCTGTATGAACAGCCTGCCTGGGTTCAGACTAAAGTTAACTCAACCTCCTCCTTCCCAGTTAAACAAAACATGAGCATGGGGTAGCAAACACCATCTTCGGTGGTGGAAACCCATTCTGTTTCTTTTGAAATAGGGACGGTCGTTATGAATTTCGTACGATGCGTCTCTTCTACGAAAATGCAGCTTGCTTCTGTCCCAGCGCTACATAAACGTAAATCTGTCCTCAGAATTTGAATGGTGTCATCGTGCTGAGTCCACCATCTCCTCAGCGCACACTAACATCGCAGCCTTTCAGCTGAGAGGGATTGTGAAGGATAGAGAGGGATAGAAAAGCAGTTGACTTGTTTAAAAGTGAGCCTCGGCGTGCTAATCTGACCAAAGTGGAGTGGCCTTTATTACACTGAAGGGGATCATTTTGAACAGCAGACCTTCTCACTTCTCAATATCCACCTTATCCCATGGCTACCTGCCAGAAAAATTAATTATGCTCAAAGTATATTTATATATATAGTTATCTCAAAGTAAGAGATAGGAAGGATTTTGAAATAGTTTTGGAAACAACTGACTGTGCCGCTGCACATTGTAACATTTATTCCACCTACTCAGCAAAAAAATTTCCAGCAAGAATTTTGCTCTTTGTTGCTCGCTGTTTTGATGAAATCACAGGAAATTACATCACAGGAAATTATGCAAAGTCCTTCACTGAATGGAACAATCCTCCTGTTTTTCGTTTTGATTCTTCCTGCGATATGTGTATAATTTGTACATTTTAACCAGAAGACCTTTCATAATTTATGTAGACCTCAAAGAACACATTCAACAGAGACGGGAAAAGAAATAACAATCGATATGTAATTATCTATGAATAATTTTATATTTTCTATGTAACAAATTTGACACGTTCGTAATTGAAGAGCACCATTGTACTGGAGGCAGGTAAGAAAACTGTACTTGTTTTCCTGCCTTTCTCTCACAAAGAAATAACGTGTTCAGTAAAGTGACTGACCACGTTTGCTCGTTTTTATTGCTAACTTGTTCGTACGCAGCGTATTCGAGAAAATCTAAATCTGTATTCAGGGAGTGTAAACCATTTGTCTGCTCCTCATTTTGAGGAATATGAACCATTTCACTGCGCCCCAGTCTAGTGACATTACAAAGGCCGTAGAATGATTCAGTGCCTTTTCACCTATAAAATATCACCCCCTGACCTTCTGAACATGCTTATTTGAGCTTTTCTAATCGTTTTGCTCATCTGATGTCATTCGTCCTATGCTTAGATAGTGCAATTTTCTTTCTGTTCCTAGTTTACCATCCATTACCCACTAGTGGGCTCTTCGCTGTTCTCTTTTTCTGATAGAATCGTACGTACGTATGTAGGTTTGAGGCCTTCAAGCAAGTCGAAACGATGTTTTGTTTATCCTTTCCCGGAACAACAATCATCACTGCTGAAGCATATGATCAGAGGGGACATGCTTTCATCTGTAGCATGTCTACGATGTGCTCCACAGTCCATTACCTCCACTGCTTACAGGGGTGCAAGAGGGTAAGTGTGTGTTACAGGAGACAAAATAACCTCTCAGTATTGAGTGAGAAGGTGCTAGTAAAACAATTCTTCAGAAAGCTGATTTCACGGAGCCAGCGGTGCGGCCAGAAGGGTGGCAGGTTAATGTCGCTGAGACTGACAACCTTCTGATGAATTATTAGTATTAGCAAATAAACTAAAAGTTTCATTTTCTCCTGCTGCAGTATTAGTAAAACCCAGGCATATTATTCCTCTTGTGTTGCATGTGATACGAACGCAATTTACTGTAAAATGCGTCTTACCAAATAAACACAATGATAGACAATCCTTGTCCAAAGAGGAACGAATGGTGTGACTGTGGAAAGCGTACACCACAGAGTAGTCACCACATGCAACCCCAGATGACCTCCTGTGCCTGGAGTCCCTTCCAAGAACACAGCTTAATTGCAGTATTGGCTACCTGGCTATTCTAAGCCGTTATACTAGTTTGATAATGACACACACACACAAATGCATGTAACAAGTATAACATTAGTCAATTAAGTTCCTGTTTAAAGAGGAGGGATGTACAGCATCCGGCATTCACTTTAACAGACTGTACAGTTTCGGATGGGAAATGTCACATAACAGGCATCGTCTCCTGCCTGGTCAAGTGTGCATGAAGGAACTAGCACTGGTGAATAAATACATTCATATAACAAGTTTCTACTAATTCACAACGGACTTCCTAAAAAGTAATAAGTACCGTGTTTCCACATTTTATCGCAATTGCTGTTGATACATACAGACCAAATATGAAAGTGCCTGATGTTTGTTGTAATTAGGTATTTTCATGTCTTATAATATCTTTCGTATGTGGTGTTCTGCATTTTTAATTAAAACAAAAATAAACAAATAAATAAATAAAAGAGAACAAGAACCCTGTTTAAAACCCCGAAGACTTCTGAGGGAACTACATTCCATAAGTGCTCATTATGATTTAGTACTGCAGCTCTTAAAAGCTCACCAAGAATAAAATTACTGCAGCTCTGAATTTAATTCAGTCATTTCCTAGATTAATTTTCTCTGAGTTACCTATCTTGGGCAATGCTTCTCTCTTACGATCTTTATGTTGCCCTAGATGCCTGGATCATCTATAAAGCTATCGATGGACTAATGCACCACAGAGCATTGCAATGAAAGAGCGGAAAAGGGTCCCCTAACTTCACAGTTTTTATTGGTCCACTGAAATTTTTTCACGAATGTTAATTACATTGACTAAGTTAACTGAGTTTGAAAAAAGATAATGAACACCATGCATGTCTTCCACCTGCATGTCATCAAATAAGTATTGCATTTGATCTAAACGTGTAGGCCAAACACAACCTCAGCCCGTACAACTGTGCGAAACAGACATGGCCCACACTGCTACTGAAATGGAGGCATCCATCAAATTCTCTTTATCCAAAAAAAAATTGATATAATGGCTCTAGGCTTTAGATATCCAATGTTAGATTTACAGAACAAAAAATCTGTATGCAATCTGAAAGTTGTGTGTTGTACAGGTGAAGCTGAAATGCAGTAATGTACTGTAGTTGGCGCATCTGCATCAAGAATTCTCTCTCTGAATGTGAGAGTGATGCTTTAAGGGAGTGGGGCATTATGAGAAGTGCATGCATTTGTACTGGACTGTCTGTTGGTCATATTGAGTGTATTTTTAAAGCAAATGACGGTGGAGATGGCAGAGCAATTAGAAGGAAAAGCCTAGAAGCTTGTTTTTCCGGTATGTATGTGCATTTTGGTGGGCAGTTTTAGAGAGTCGTTCACAATAAATAATATGTGCTAAGTGGATCCCTGCTTGGTTTATTGCTCACTCTGCAGATACCAGATCAATTAAAAAGAAAAGTATGAATTTCCCCAAAGCAGTAACGGTGACCTTGGACTTTTCAGCCGAGACAGGAAGCTGCCCTGAGTCTTTGAGCACAGTCTGGAAGCAGGACAAGAACGGTAAGAGGTGTCATGCAGTTTTGTGTTTTCTAAGATTTACGTCACTTTGGAGAAATGTGTCTGCTAAATGAATCCATGTAAATGTATGTATATTGTGCCAAAATCATGGGCTCATGGGGTGAAAAACAAAAATGTTGAAATTCTATGAGAAACCTCTTTAACGATGCCTAGTGGATCTATGTTTTGATGCCTAGAATCTTGTTTTTGTCACTCATCTTCTAAAGCTTTTTATTTATGCCATCTTTTGGTGTAACTTTGCTGTGTTGCTCCAAAGCAGTAAGGCTTTAAATTGCTCAGGTGTAGAGATACTGATTTGCACGGACCGTCAAGTCAATAATGCTACAAAAATATTTTGTTTTCCCCCCATCTTTTGATTAGCTTCACTTTCTTGCTACAAAACAAAATGCCGCTTTGACTCATCGAGCAATGCTTTGCACATTAGTTATTTACACCAGCATCAGTATGTTTTGTTGTACATTTCCGTAATGAAGTAATTTGTGAGCAAATGCATTTCACGTCACAGTACTTATCACATGCGGAAACTCTGCTTCATTACATTATGGTTCATCAGTAACAACAGAAATTCTTCAATTGTACTGAATTCAGTATGAGTCATGACGAAGTGTGGACGCTGCGACGTATCACTGATTTTCACTCACACACGTGTGCGGACAGTTGCTTTTACTGACGTTCATTTTATCTCAGCAGCAAACTGGAGTTAAGTTTCTTCAACCATCACCAAAACGTTTCAAAAACTCTCTTATAATGTGGCATGAAAGTCTGGACCCCACCATCCGCGTTATATCGAGTCTGCTGTGTTTTTCTGTAGCTCTACATAAAAAAATCATGAAAACATTTAAAATAAATAATCATCAAAAATAAAAATATGCTTTGGTTAAATTTTTTACTGTAGTTAAACTTGCCTGGGAATATGCACTGTTGCATTACTTTACAAATTAAAACACTGGTACTATATTTTATTTATGTTTTGAATTCTCCAATACATGATTTAGGAACAGTAATGTTTGGGAATGTGGAAATGCAACTAGGTCACACACTTTATATCAATTTTGGTATATAATGCCATAACCTTTGTCTTTCAAAAGGAATTGATGAGGCCTTTTCTGCTGTCAGTCACTGGAAATGAGCAGTGACAAACAAAGTGGCAAAGGTTAATTTACAGCCTACACTTACGGAAACGGCCGTGCAAGGTATTCTGTGCAGCAGTAACTAACATCTAAAAGCACAGCCATGGTGAAACTGGCTAAAAAATTAAGACTTGACATGCTTGCAGTTGATTATACATGGTAGAGTTTGCGTTACAAATCGCACGTATTAACATTTGTAAGATCTTGAACAATCTGCGTAGACAAACAGATGTGTTACATTGCCATTAAGTCACAGCGTACAGTATATTTGTATCATGGCAGACTTCTGTTCATCACTGCAATAATATCTCATTGATGTTAGAGGGTTTTTCCCCCACAGCAGTGACTTGTAGCTCTCTTCTAGCTCTCGCTTTCTCTTGTAGCTCTAATCGCAATGGTGAATAGCATTAAATAATGGTACATCCAACACCCAGCTGCGTCTGTGTTTTTTTTAGCTACAATAATGAACTAAGCTTGACAGAGGCTACCACGTGTCCGCTAAACTAAAATAGATTCCCAATTTTTCCCCACCCTTTGATTTAAAGAGCTGAGGATGAGTAGGATACGAAGGTTATCCCACTGAGTACTGTATACCTTGGATACATTTCGAAGAAGAGTTAAAGAGAAACAGAGCCCTGTTCAGAGAAAATCTGGGGATCAATAACTGGTGCTTTGGAAAGATCCCAAGTGACAAAAAGAGATGGATTACACTACTGATACAAGTACTATTTCTTTTCATGTTTATTAAATGGTATTTTGAATTCTTCTATTTGAAACTAAAACTAAATTCTTAATTTTTCATTGCTCTTGCTGGTAATGAAGTGCCAGGTAATGCAACCACACTATTCCACTATAACCACTCTAGGGATCAGAAACACTGCTGAACCTTCCATTCACAGCCCTGTTCAGGCTACAAATTCCACTAAATGTATTAATACGTGATACATTAGATCTCACAGGCTTGGTCTGCGTCATCACTATTTGGTGTGTAAAGGAGGACACTGGTTGTTTATGTGTGAATCAGTGTGCTGGTGACTGATTTAAGAAGATTCACCCCAAGCAGAACATTTTCATTCTGACCTAAGGTTATTGGCTGAGCTCAAAACATGGAGCACAATTACCTATAAGATGTCCATTTTGCATCTTGCACAACAAGCTAAGATCATACGAGAAAAAACAGCCTTGCGAATAACATGCAGAAACTTATTTTCTGTGGTACTGTATAAATGTATATAAATTAACAATGAAGACACGTGGACATGACAGAGCAAAGGACATTGAACAAGACAGTCTAGTTTCTTTTCATTCCTAAACAATGTCTATAGTGCATTTTTTAAAAACCCAACCATGCGTAAAAAGGATACAAGTGAAACAAAACTTTGAGATGAAATGCAAACTTACTGAATGTGGGGACATATTCAGTTCTTTTAGCAGGCCTTCAGCTGAGGGATTCTCTCATGGGTCCGTCCCATTAGACTCTTCTAGCGCTTATATCATTACTGCCAATCTAGTGACATTATACTCTTTGATAATGTTGACTGCATCAGCCATGTAAGGAATGTCAGTGTATGAGTTCTGAACCAGCATCCCCAGCGTGTAGTAATGTGAACTGCAAAATGAAACTGAGCCAGAAGAACCAGATGGCAACAGCCTATCATATAAAAATGGTAAAAATGGAGTAAACAGACTTATCCCGTACAGCCAATCAACAGCTAAGCACTTCATGATGTGAAAAATGAATTAAAGAATTGAAAACATCTGTTTTCTCATGTAGGCAATTTTTTACAACTGCAAAAAGCTAAATGTCAAGATAATATACATTCTGGCACTTCAAAAATGGTTTCATTCCAAAAAGCTCAACCATCCATACAATTCACTTGCTCAAGGCCAACAATTACGTTTGGTTGCTGAGATAATTATGACAGAAGTTTGAAACAACAAGTGAGAAATACATAGTTTAAGTGACGGAACTTTGAATGTGAAAATAAATATATTATTATAGATTACACTACAAACACTATAGACACAAATTAATGCACAAATAAAAGATTGTATTAAATAAAATTAAAAACACTTTATATGGCATAACATGAAAAACTTAAAATATATACAGTATTTTTTTATAAATTAGGAATTTGATACTTTTGTAATGACATATGTGAAGCAGAATTTATACGGATTTTTAACCAGATTGTAGAAGAAGTACATACCTAAAAAAGCAATATGAAGTCCAGTTACATAGAGAAAGCAAAAGTATAAGAGTAGGGCTGGCTGTGAACAGTAGAATAGTCATTAATGCATATTAGCGAAAATACGCAAAATAAAATAAGCAAAAATAAAATTTTTATGTGGGATTTTTGTGAGCTCACTCATCCCTCTCACAACATGGTCCCAGCAAAAGAGGTTAAAATGTCATATGAAAATATTTCTTCACGCAACTGCCTTATTAATCATCAGAATGACCCTTTGCCTATTTACTAAAAAGATATTTTATTCTGTACAAGAGCTTCCATCACATTTTGTGCAAGACACAAACAGTTTTGTGGAATCGCTACTGTCCAAACAGTGTAACAGTGGTGGTTCAAGCACTTTATTAACATGGTCACAGTTCCATAATAAAACAAAGGGCTGTGTGTACAGGCTATACCTTGACTCCTCTAAAACAGCAACACTTGTAAGTAACACACACACACACACATTTTCAGAACCGCTTGTCCCATACGGGGTCACGGGGAACCGGAGCCTACCCGGCAACACAGGGCGTAAGGCCGGAGGGGGAGGGGACACACCCAGGACGGGACGCCAGTCCGTCGCAAGGCACCCCAAGTGGGACTCGAACCCCAGACCCACCGGAGAGCAGGACTGTGGTCCAACCCACTGCGCCACTGCGCCACTGTGCCCCCGGTACTTGTAAGTAACTTGAATGTTAATTGAAAGTAAAAAATTCTGGTGAGGGATTGAGTCCCACGTGGGGGGGGTGGTGCAGATCACCATTGGGAATATTCAAGGGATGGTGGTAGACAACAGGCAAAGGAAGAGTCCACTATGCCGGAAGCCGGGCTACCTTCTCTTGAGGGAGTCGTGCAGAGAAGAGCTCCAAGCAGACAAGCAGCCATCATGGACAATAACTCTCATCTCCTGCCTGCCACCCGAGGACATGAGTAAAGACACGAGTATGTTGAGCAGTAGACTGGTGCACTTGCACTGTTACAATGACTCTCACCTGGAGTCACTGCTGCCAGCAGCCATTAGGCTCTAGAATGAGTCCTGCGGCTTTCAGGGCGTTGTGACCCCTTACTGCCAGAGTGGTACCAAGCTGTCACTAGTACTTTTTGTTTATTTCAACACTATTTGCAGTCTTTTACAGTGGTCTAAGTGTGATATTTATTTTCCAGTGTATACCAGTGTCTTTCTTCACTGTTTGATGTGTGTATCTTGCTGTGGTGTCACACAAGCTTCTTCCAGAATGTAGTTATTACATGTCAAAATCTATTTGCCAATTGAAATATCAGATTCAATACTACTGAATTTATACAGTAATTGTTAATTAATAATGAAGATGACACTTATGAGGTGGAACCCTGTACAATTATTTGTCCATTTGTAAAGCTCACTAATCCTCAGTACAGCAGTGCATTGTACTGTAAATACCATGTCCAGTGGTACTACAGCTTACTTGTGACGAAGCCTAAATGTTGCAATCCAACGAAGGTCAAACATGAAATGTTAGTAATTTTACATATTACTTACATTTATAATTTTTGTTACAAGTATTCTAAAATATGTTGGTGTAATAATTTTGTTACATAGTATCTTTTATTTTGGTATATTCATTTCAGACGACTTTTTGTCCAGGAACCATATTTTTCTCAATATAAGAATTAATGGCAGTTCACCTCACGGGGAAATTTTGCGTAACTAATTAACCCTGTAATGTGAGAAACTGGATAATTTGTACCCTTGTATTGTTTTTCGACTGCTTTGTAAATGGTTCTGCAGCTGTTACCAATCTCCCCCGAAGCTGAAAATACGAACTGTTGCACTGGAGAACTTCAGAGGTGGATCCATCATTTCAATACTCTCTTTCTTTTTTTTTTAAACTATGCATCTTGTCGCCGAGTAATACATTTAATTAAGTTGCCGTCACTCCGTTTTAATCCTGTTTTATTGCTGTTGGCATTACAGCAGCACAGTTATGATTTTTGTACCCATTTATACAGCTACACAATTTTATTACTACAGAAATTCAGGTTAAGTGTCTTGGTCAAGGGTACAAAGCAGAAACAGGATTCAAGTTGGGGTCCTAATATAGGAGGCAAGGGCTCTAGCCACTATGATGCTGTAGTAAGTAGTGGGCAATACATACATAGGACTTGCCATAATAGCTTAGGATAAGAGCCCCTACTACAGGAAGAAGCTATGTCGCAATCACATGCACTTTCAGGAGGAGGCAATGTGGGTGTCTTCAATTTCTGCACTTACTATGAGAGAAATCTGAGTGCCTATTGGTGCACATAAGGTATATTACATTTGTTCATTTAGCTGATGCTTTTCTCCAAAGTGACTTACAACATTAGTCTACCTACCATTATTTACCCCTTTGTACAGCTGTGTTACTTTACTGGAACAATTTAGGGTAAGTACCTTGCTTAAGGGTACTGCACCCAAAGGCAGGGAATCAAACCTGCAACTTTTGGGTCTAAAGGAATTAGCTCTAAGCACTACGCAACCAGCTGTACAAAAATGCCAAAAGACACAAAACACTCACTGCAGTCTACAAAGAAAGCCTTTTTCCTTCTGTTTCAGAGGACTAAGGGGTAATGAAAGTATTTGTTCTTTATTTTCTCCACAGAGGCTATTACACAGTACAATCAGGAAGAAATATGAAAGAGATCAAAAATCCCCATATGAAGACTGTTCATTCCTTCATTGAAGATGTGTTGTGTGAGACAGCACAGCAAACGTCAATGTTAACAAAATGAAAGCGAAGCAGCAGTTTTCAGTAGGACTGTTCACATTTTCCACGGCACTTCCCGAAAAAAAAAAAAATATAACACCATCAAGGCAGACCATTTAGTATTCAAAGTCAGATTATCACTTTGTGTTGTACAGATTTAGAAGCAGAGAAAGGATTCGCTACCTTCACCTTTGTCTCGATCCTTCGCCTATGAGGGGATCAGAGGCAGGAAGAATCTCCTCCAGCAGGATGAAGAATTCATCAATAAAAGGAAATAGAACTTGCAGAGCCCATCTGTCCACATCCCAGCCTTTCCAACAAATAACAAAAATTTGATACGTTATGATCTGCTGCACTGACCAGTTTTTGGGTAGTAGCATCAAAAGACACATGGCGGGAAAGCTTTAAAAAAGGAGAAGAAATCAAAGACTATCAATCATTATACGGCTGCTTATGAATTTGAACTCAGATATGATTCAACTTTCGTGCACTGTACACCACTGTGCATTAAATGAAAATGGCAAAAGTTGCAAAAAAAGCATTAAGTCATAATTGATAGTCTAACGTAATGATTGGCTTAAGACTAGAATCTGCAATCTTACTGTAATACTAGAGAATTTTGTTATACCTGGACATCCTCGCTGACTTTTTGGATGCCATGATAAATTCATGTTTCATACTTAAAAAATATTATAGATATGATATAACAAAAAATATATGTTGGCCACGTAATATTTATGTGATAAATTGAAGTAAAGACTAAATAGGCATTATTTGCATAGTGGCATGCAGCCTCCGTTTCTCATGAGACATACAGTACTGGAGCAGCTTATACAACAGGGACTATATTTTATTTCTGACCTATATTTCTTCAGAAATGTCCAATTTTGATATATTTAAAATACACTGCAATTTACAATTTGGAATAATTTTGCCACTTTATTTTACTAATAAATAGTCTTGGCACATCTACTGAAGAAAGCTGTGGATCTCAGGACACACCTTTTATGGAAAAATATTTCCCTTTTTATTAAGTTTTATTCAGTGAAGTCCTCAATAAACTGTAGCTCGTAAATGCAGTACAACAGAATTTAAGAGGCACTCAAATGTGTTAAATGAAATTTAAGCGAAATGCAAAAGGAAACCCAGCTCTGATTTCTGTACTTTCTCACAATATGACGTATAGTAAGTACACATAATCTGAATACTGGGACAAGTTCCAAATGAGCTGCCACTCCGAGGACACTTGACATGTTTCATGAATTACTTTACATGAGCGTATTTCCAGCAAGCTCAAGTGTTGGAAATGCTGCTCTTTATGCACTTCCAAGTTCAGGAAGATACAGCCTTCCTGGACTTGGATTGTGTTGCTGCAACACACCCTACCGCATTTATTTCCTTGAATAAAATGTCAGTAACAACGTGGCGAACGACCAGTAAAATAACTGAATTTTACCGACAATCTGGGTGATAAATGACGAGAATCAGAGACATCTGGTAGTGTGTTCGTAAATATAAGAATACTGTCATATAGAAACTCAATAAACTCACATGTCTGTAAGAGGAATTTTGGAAATATTCAGTATCTTTCAAGTCATCTATGATAATAATTGCAATTTACATTTAATGATTATCCTTTATTCATCTGGCACTTTTGTCCTAAGCTGCCTACAATGTTATATTTTTACAACAACCTAATCACAATGATGTGTCCATATATACAGAAGCCTATTGTTATGGAGCAATTCAGAATAAGTACTTTGCTTAAGGGTATTCAAATAAGTGAAGGGATTTGAACCTGGGACCAAATAATCATCAAAAGATAATCAAGCTAATTTATTCTTATGATTATATGACTAAGAAATGTCATGTATTTCACTTAATTTAAACATCTCAGATGTTACACAATCCATCATCCAGTGCATCACTGTGAAAAATGGACTGCAGTGTAAATTCCATTATACCAAAGTAGATTTGTATTCAAAATGAAACTAACAGAATTTTTACAAAAATGTTTTACATACTTAACTAATTCAAAAATTGACGGGATGAAGTACGTAAGACACATTTGATGACAGTCAGAGGGAATTAATGGAAAAAGTGTCCCTGAGTTTGTCTTAGGATGCACCTTCAGTGGTGACGGACTGAGCTGGTCTGCTGGAAATTCATCCTTGGAGAGGTAGGGCAAAGCCGAGCGTGAAAAAAACGGTAAAGAGGGAGGCCTGCCATGCCGGTGAGTACAAGTTCAGCTCCTTAATATTTCTTTCATGGCATTTTCACCCCCCGAAAGCCATCTATCTCCTTCCTTGGGAATTACCCCGTTCTTCTGTTTATCCAGCTGGATAATCAATATCAGCAATATTTACACATTTTTACTACTGCAGACCACTTTTTTGCTTCTAAAAAGTAGCAGTTGATTTGTTTTGGTTCAATTATCCATCTGACTCGTTGCCCTCAGTCCCTGTTCAGCTATGGAGATCCTGAAAGGAGATCATATGTGAGCAAAGAAAAAAAGACTGATGGTCAAATAAAATTTCCCTTTACATATTTTGTTAATTCAGGATGCGCATAGATAACTGCTTGCGTCAAACATATAAAAACATATGAAATATGTGTACACTGTAACATGTCAAGTTTGACCATAGTAGCTGGTATTAAAAAGGTTCCATGTCTGTGGCAAATCACACTTAATGTGAGGATCATACACAGCATCACAACCAGTGGGATAATATGAAAACTCTGCAAACGTTAAGGAATATGATCATATTTTTTCAAACACTTGATACAGTGAACGATATCTGTCTGAGAAAGAGCACGTTTGCCATAGTTGGGTCATCATGGGAAACTTCACTCTCACTTATTTCTCTCAAACAGCCCAACTAACACACCTTTATACTACATGTATTGAATTAGCCAACACTTTTCTCCAAAGCAACTGACTATGTTAAACAAGTACAATTATTTAGCCGTTCAGACAACTTTCCCTTCCGCTTCAATAATTTAGAGTAAGCACCTTGCTCAAGAGTACTACAGGTGGAAGGAGAGTGGAAGCCACAACCTGTGGTTCCCAACGCAGCCCATTTAACCACTACGCTACCAGCTGCCCTGGAGAAAGAGCCTGGAAACGTGAGCCTGCTACATTTTTTTACACCACACAAAAAAAGACAAAAACACTCAGCTCCCCATCTGGTCTACATAAAATATATATATATATACACACACACACACACACACACACACACACACTTTCGGAACCGCTTGTCCTATACGGGGTTGCGGGGAACCGGAGCCTACCCGGTAACACAGGGCTTAAGGCCGGAGGGGGAGGGGACACACCCAGGACGGGACGCCAGTCCGTCGCAAGGCACCCCAAGCAGGACTCGAACCCCAAACCTACTGGAGAGCAGGACCCGGTCCAACCCACTGCGCCACCGCACCCCTCCTACATAAAACATGCAATGTTTGAATTTTTCTTGTGTGCTACTAACTCAACAGAAGTGCTTATTTCCTGGTCTAGTACAAAGCACAAGTGTTAAGGTGGCCTTATGTGCAGTATTGCTCCTTTTCCTTTGGCACGTGCTCAGCGTAACAACGAAAACACATTGTTGAAGGTTGTAAAATGGATCAGCGTTCGCTAAACACACAAGGGATTCTATTTAAAGGATTCATTCGGTCTTAGGAGGAGTGTGGTGCAAACTGATACCGATGACGTAGTTGCTGACTTGCAAATGTCAAGTATGCAGTAGCATTTACAATTATCAGCAATTAGCAGTCACTCAGGAGGTTTCCACTGAACACTACATAGTACTTACAGTTGCTGACACTTTTTCACCCAAAGCCACTTACTGTGTTAAACATAGTGCAGTTCACTATCTACAGCAAATCAGTCAACCTGTAGACCAGAGGAAGACACTACGGGCAATTTAGAGCCACTAATTCACTTGAAACACATGTCCTTAGATTGTGGGAGGAAACCAGAGTACTCTGCGAAAACCTATGGCCACTCCATACAAAGCAAGTGGGGCTCAAACCCACACCGTCTCACACTGCCCAGGTGGCTTCGCCGGGATTGTTAGCTTCTCTCCTGCCTTCAAGTCCGATTCTTGTTGGTGTGTTTTGAGGGACGGCCTTTCTTAGTGTCTGGTTGGTGCGATGTGGGACATTCACCTGGTGTTCCACTTCCGGAAAATTCACTTGGTATTCTGCTTCCTGAAGACTGAACCATCAGCGACCAAATGGAATGTCAGAATGCAGATATTATTTTTTCCTTGTCTTAATTTATCCACTTGTATTACCGTCATTTCTGTAGAATTCCATTTAGTCTTTATTTTCTCAGCCCAAATGAGGATCCTTTAACAGTGGATTTTAATCAGAAAATGTGACATTTACTTTAAAGGTTCTCATATACCGGCGAACTGCAAAGTAATTTTGTCCTCATTCGGGAAGTTAGTTTTCATTTGTGTAAACGTGGAGCTCTGGCAGCACAAGGATTGAATACTTGATAAAATATAGGTAAATATTTCTAAATATAAATAGATTAATAAAAATAAAACTGATTTTTATTTCTAATGTAAAAACAGTGCCACCTAAAAATAATTAATATGAGGCTTCTGTGTTTCGAAATAAAATGTCACCGAGAACAACGTTTACAAAATAGTCCTAAAAAGGAGGGGAGGCCAAACTTTACGGATGGTAAGACTTGCTGGTCTGAAAAGGTCCCTGGAAGATCCCCTCTTTCAGAAATAATTTGCCAACGAGCATAGGCAAATGACTAAAATAAGGAGGTATTTATCAGGTATCTTTGTTGCCATCAAACAATTGGATTGTTTCCAGTCTTTGTTAACCTGTGCAGTGAAACAGACCTAACATTTCAGGCATTTCCAGTAATGACATGTGGAAAAAAGCCACCAATAAATTATAGCATTCATGTATTTAATGCTTTGAAGCTGTTCAAAGTGCAAATTATCTTTGGAGCCCATGTAAAATAAAATGTACTCTCTGATTTTCAGAGTAATAAAGTGCAATATTGTCCGTTATATGCAGCTGAACTGAAGCCAAAACAAAAGGGTACAAAGAAAACAAAGTGGAAGAATGATTGTATTTATAATATTGTAAGGACATTCATCCTGACAATATTTCTTTTGATGAAGCAGATGAGCCAAAATTACATGTTTTCAACTAGAGTCAAGAGCCAGAAACAAATTGAAAAAGCCACCATACAGCTGTGGTCTTTGAGATTCTTACATCTGTATTTATTCCTTTGGTAAATGATAATTAAATAATTAATATTGCATCATTCTTAAAAATGGTGGGCAGTTAGGATCCCGTTATGTCGATAGCTGTGGCCTGAAAACCCGATGACTTAGAAAGAGGGTTCAGAGAAAAGACGTTGAGCAGGTTTCCACTGAAACAGGCTCTTCAACTTGCTGATTTGTCATGAGCAAAAGCGGTTAAGGTGACAGAGGAAAGAAAACACCCACAGCCAGGCGGACTGTAGACAAAAATACAAGCATTTCAGCTGTGTCTGTCTATAGATTCCACGTTCAGTTGACATAGGACAAGACACTCTGCATGATTTTGTTGGGGGTGGGGGGATGGGAGGGCAGTATGAACAAACATAAACACACGAAAAATTACTTGTATGTATAAAGTGGTAAAAAGACAAACAAAACAAAGTCATGCCATCTTTCACTTTATTTTCACATAATGCGGTATCTGTGATGCTCACCAAAACATCTCCGATCAACAGTCCATTGCAAGGCACCCCGAGCGGGACTCGAACCCCAGACCCAGCAGAGAGCAGGACCAGACGAAACCCACCATGCCCCTGCCCCGCTGCCCCCTGCTGCATGCTGCGCTCATTTTGCTTATTTTCCAAAGTAAGAGGTGTCAAGAAAGAGCTTTAGACTCAACGTTTAGAAGAGGCCAGCAGACATAGTATGTTGTGTCTGTTATTTTCTGCATCAGATTAAATTTAAATGTTTTTAAAGTACAAACTAATTAGTTATATATTCTCACAAGAGCAAGTTGCTCACTGTTGCTAAAATTTAAAATCCTTCAAAGACGTAAGAAAAATCTGCACAAATAAGTAATGTGCCACCACAGGACACATTTTATTTATTATATTATATTATATTATATCCCAGGAATTCATAAACTTGAGACTGCAGACTTTCATGAGAGTCCTTTTGGCTGCCATCCTAACAGATGGTAACCAAAATGGTTGTTTTTGCTCCCACTGTCATATATAAGAGAAGAGGTGTGTCGGTGTGGACACAAATAATGTCTCGGGAATATTGAGTGTCATTCCTAGAAATTAATTTTAATTCAATAGACTGCACTTTTGTAACGATCAGAGCACGGAGATAAACCCAAATCAGATTTGCATCGCATATGCATGGGCCCCTAAACCAAATCTTGAACAAAACAAAGAAAATGATAAATAAAAATAAAAATAAAACATAGCAAATAAACTAATTTATTGTAGGACAGATGCATACGGTTTTTTTTGTACAACCATCTGCAGACAACATTCATTAGGGGACGGTTATAGAAAGGATTTATGCTTGGTTTGAAAATAAGCAAACAGATTGTGTAACTTTGGCTGGTGAGCGAGGAGCTCACAACATGGTAATTTACTGTTCACGACCGGTTTGTTTCACACACTTGACATTACATTTACACGACTCGACTGCCAATTTTTATGCTTTGTGGCTTCATTGGTTTCACCCTCACACAGGTCACCCTGTGACCCTAGCAATTTTGTGCGAACAATGCTTTTAGAATAAACTTGAGGCAGCGAGAATCTTTTTTCCTCCTATCAAACAAGAGAGACGCTTGATTAAATACCACAGTAACATGAAGTCCAAGAGGAGTATCGCTCGAGCGTCAATCATTGACATTCCGTTCAATAACATTTTCAAATAATTCTAGAGCTTTTGCAGAGCTGACACACACAGCACTGGAGCGCTACTCGTTCTTGAGCCTCTTTCCATCATCACTTTCACACGGAGATATTGCACACATGTTCAGAAGGCACATGAAACACTCGCTACAGGATACATTTCAGAAGGAAGATAAAAAGAGAAAAAAACTACAAAAAACTATGATTTGGACTCTAAACTTAACAACTTTTGAAGGCATTGACTGCAAACTCTCTGTTTTCCATCAATGTACACACACACACACACACTTTCTGAACCGCTTGTCCCATTCGGGGTCGCGGGGAGCCGGAGCCTAACCCGGCAACACAGGGCGTAAGGCTGGAGGGGACACACACACACATACACACACCCAGGGCGGAACGCCAGTCTGCCACAAGGCACCCCCAGGGGGACTCAAACCCCAGACCCACCAGAGAGCAGGACCTGGCCTAACCCACCGCATCCCCGCGCCCCCGCCCCACGAATGTACATCGAACTGAAATATATAACCCTGCGACAGCACGAGGGGGCCTTATGTGTCTCCGCTTTGTTCTCCAGAGTCTCAGCTCCGCAGCCTTTCTGGGTTCAGCTGCTAACGTCACACAGGAATTTAATAGAGCGGAGTGAAGGGGAAGCCTCGAGCTATTTATCAGAGAAGGATTTAAATACAATGTACATTTTCATTCTCTGATCTTCACAGCACTGATTTCATAGCTCACTGGCCTTGAGCCGCCGCCTGTATGGGCTGTGATTCCATGGACAGGTAAGGATGCCTTGGGGTAAAGAGAATCCCATGCATTTTCGCTAATAGGAACATTGGATAAAAGACCAGTCAGCTGACACTTTTCACAAGATACACCACACCTGGATGTGGACACTTTAAAGTGGCTGCGTATGCAAAGCATTTAAGGAAAAAGGATTTGCTTAATCCCTGTATTTGCGTGAGTTTTCTCTGTATTCTCAGATTTCACACCAAATCACATGACGTTTGGATAAATGTGTAACTCCGAATTGTTCTTACTGCGGGACACTCTGTGTGTGTGTGTGTGTGTGTGAAAATAGTAAGTTTTGGAGAATGCGTCATGATATTGTTAGACACCCTACTGCAAAAACTTGAAAAGTCACAAAATTAATTACTTAAGATGATATACCATTTAACAATTTAATTCAACAGCAAAATGATGTCAAACTATCACATGACATACTGTAAATAAAACCACTGCTTTTACAGCGAGGGACTCGTACCCTTAAAGACGTGTCAGACGCACAGTACTTCTAAAACATGCACTAATTATAGCACAGTGTGTATTTGCTGGAAATTACTATATGTATGTTAATATGAATATGAATGTTAATCACAGTCCAAAAGTAGAGTCTCCTTCCCCTCTTTGAGTCCCTGGCCAAACCCACCCTTATGATTTGGGAGCACAACTCAGTCACCTTTTGCCATATTACCAAGTCCCTGACCATAATCTGTCACCCTTTATACACACAGTATTGTACCACATCCCCCCCACCCATGAAAACACTGCAGACAGTTTCAGGAGATGTTCATGTCTTTTTGGTAGCAGTCTTGACAGTGATGCCACAGATGGTCCGAGACAGCGTGCTGAACACTGGAGAGTTCCCCCAGGTCACACGATGGTTAGGGAACCACCCCTCGAACCCCCAGTGGCAGACTGAGCATCAGTAACATAAGAGCCAACGAGAACAGAACGCAGGACTATGTAGAGGAATAGACACAAACACAAGCTATTTACAGGAATCCATACCACCCCTCCCCAGCGCTTTTACTATATTTTCAGCTGACAGAACTGATGAAATGTATCAGTAATTGTCTGTGCAGTGGACTTCGTGCGCATGTTCAGAAACAATCGCGAAGATCCAGCCATAACATATAAAAGAGTTGTTCTCGCTGGTCTGATGAGCACATCCTCGCATAAAAAGGGGGCACATGAGGAAAAGGGCAGATCTGCTGCCTACACGATGGAATGCCACTCTGAGTTCTCGTCTTCAAATGTCAAGGTTCTTGGAAGATATAATAATAAATGGTTTTTGTTTACAGGCTGGCTCCAACCTCAAAGGCTAAAATAAGTAGGTGTCTTGTTATTATTTCCCTTTTCACTGTCTGGCTTACATTTACATTTATTCATTTAGCAGACACTTTTCTCCAACTTGACATCTCAGAGAACCATACAAAAAGTGCGTTACAGCAACGGAAAGGATACATTTGGACGCAGGCACGTAATTTTTGAGCCCAGTCCATTTGCCACATACTTCTATATAAGCCAAAATCAATTATATAATTTCTGAATTATATAAATTACAGCAGTGCGTGCATATCTGCTTAAAAACTTATTTAGACTCTAAATTTTGCCTAAAACAACATTTAAAGTTTCTAGGACTTTTGCAATAATGTCAGATATTTGAATGCTAAAAAAATATATTGTAAAAAGTTTAAATCGATATACAATGGCATATGCACATTTATGCATAAAATTGTTGATAATAGTATTTTACTGGTGCAGGTAGTATAACGGTTAAATGTGGTCTTGCAAAACTCCCTGCTACTGATCTCGTCCTTGGTGAGAATTTATAATTAATTGCTCCAATAAAATACCATCCATCGTCAATAACTGCTTGTCCCAAGTGGGGTCACGGCGAGCCGGAGCCTTCCCACCAACGGTGGGCGCAGGGCAGGGGTACACCCTGGACGCTACGCCAGTCCATCGCAAGGCACCAAGCAGGACTCGAACCCCAGACCTGCCAAACAGCGAAGCATTGGACAAACCTGATGTGCCCCCCCCACACCCGGTAAAATACCCACCTGTACAAATTAGTACAATATTCAAGGACAATTTGAATAGTTTCAGCTCAGCAATGGATTATGAAATGAAATAATTAATTTGATGTAATTAAAAAAGGATTTTTAATCGGTACGTTATAGGAGATTGTTGACTATTCAATTAACTCAAGAAAAGCACGTTGAGTAACTCATAGGCCATCATGTCGTAATTCCAGATCTCTTTGTTCTTTTAGACTCAGCTGAGAGTTTAATCAAGTCTATCAATGAAAGGGAATCCAGAGAAAATATCTTTTCTTCCCCCAAAGTCCAGTCTGTATCATTGATGGTCATCTACATTTACATTTACATTTATTCATTTAGCAGACACTTTTGTCCAAAGAGACGTACATCTCAGCAAAAGTACAATTTATGCATTACATTAAGAGAAGGAGACATAAGCTGCAGACATGAAAGTCTCAAGCAAACCTAGTTCGTTACCTACCACTTGCTACACCGAGGTTCATCGATCGAGTAGGTAATGCTATATTTATTTCCCAACATCCAGGTTATGGTTTATGTCACAGTAGCACAGGCCGCTATGAAAATTAGACACACAATGCAGTCTGATTTGCAAAATTTTTTTTTATACGCTATACATATATGCAAAAGCCTTGAAGTGAAACATTTCAAATTTTACTTAAACTGTTCAGTGATAAACAACGACACTCCAGCGGTAGATAGTTTGACTTATTACATGTAAGTGAGTCAAAGAGGGAGCCCGGGGCATTCCCGTGCAACCGAAAGGAACGTAATTTGGAAGTGCAATAGTTTGTGTGCCGAATTCCCTGAGCGCCGTCACAGTTTTTGTTTTCTAACAAGAAGCAAAAGTAGCAGGAAAAAAAAAAACAATGACATTTGTGGCAGATGAAGACAATGTGCGTTAAGTGTTTAGTTCTTCATACCACTATGTGTTTACTTACTGTTACATCAGTACGCTCTAAATATACTTTGTCATGTGTATCTGCAGAAATCTGCCAAAATATGAGTGCAGATTTCAGAATAGTGCCCTTTCATGAAGATTTTTTGATTTTCAGCGTGAGAACAGCAAATTGCATTGGTTGCTTTGTAGGGAAGTGAACATACAAAACGCATTCCTGTTATGTCTATACTTGCTACTTCTATGCCCTGAACCCTAGAACCTCATCATATTTACTAGGTGCGGACAATTACTGCTGCATCCAGATGATCATTTAGTCTCCATTACGCTTAATTCCTTTGGCAGACTCGCCATTTTTTCTCTCATTCTCTCTCAAAGTGTCTGTCTCTGTGTGGAAAGGGATGGGGAGGGAGAAACAAATTGCCTGGTCTGCATGTTTGTGCTTTCATCATTGCAAGTATAGATGATTTATAAGCACCGCATTCCAGGGTGCCACGGGCTGGTCAGGCAACGGAGAAGGATTTCCGTCACTGAGGCATAAACCTGTCTTGACATCAATGTGGAGAGATGCATTATTGAGATGCAACTTTGCAGGGAGCAAAATTAAAATTGAGTTCCTGCAAGTAGCACACATCTGTTATTGCAATCTGTTAGCGAATGATTCCGTCTATCTGTAGATTTTCAAATTATATCAAATTATCGTCCGTTGGAAAACAATAAAATCAGATTTTCAGAAAACACAGAATTCACTTTCCCCGCACTACTGCCACGGCACCCCAAGCAGGGCTTCAACCCCAGACCCACTACAAGGGCAGTCCGTAGACAAACCCACCGCGTCAAACTGCCACTCCCAGCCCCCCCTACCTTCGGCATACTTTTCCCTCAATTTTCCCACCCTTTTAGTTAGTTAGTTATTTATGTACACTTTTACAAAGGCTTTGCACAGCCTTATATGACTCGAAATACATTTGTGAGAAGCGGGAAGGGAATCTCGGCCTGTGGATTCGAGTGCGAACTACCGGTGTCATGCAGTACACAACCCCACAGCACTTTCAGATTCACCTACACAACACGTGACACGTCGAACCTGTTCCCTTGTCCGTTTTTGTGCACATATTCTCTGTGGTGAAATGCATCCTGTCTGTATGTTCACAGTTAATGAGATGGAACAACCGGTGCAGAAAGCAAAGTGGGTGGTTGGCAGGGGGACGCCTTGGTCACACAGGAGGACGAATGAAAGAAAAAAGCTTGAATTAAGTAGTTGCAATGAAATGGGATTTTCTAGTGTTTTCCTGTTCAAAAATCTCCATATCATTTCTTAATTCAATGTCAGAGGGGTTGTTTGCAGCTCACTAGCTTTTTAAACTACAGTATGTGTCATTTGTGAGAGCTCGTGTTCCTGGCAGGCTGCCGAGACAGTCGTCCACGATGAAATGACCACGCGGGTTCGTGAACGAAAGAAGGTGTCCAGCACTTTCACTGCCAACTAACTTGGAAACTAGGCAGTACAAAGAGAAGTGCTATTGTTAATTATTCCCCCATCATCAGCATTATTGTTATCATTACATTAACCTTTTGGGGCATGGGAAAGAAAACGGTGTGTGTTTAATTGCATCCAGAGGGATTTACAGTATCTGTGCTGAGCCGGATGCTTGTTCCAGTAGCTAAGATCTTCTCCAAGGCTTTGACGTCTGTCTTCGAACCTCAAGACATGTCACAATCTGCTCCCTCACCTGTTCTCTTTGACACAAACACGTGACTAAAAGTTTCAACAATGAAAATTTCTTTTCTGTAACGGTTTAAGGAAAACAGCAGCTTCTAGCAGTATTTTGTGTTCATAACTCGTCAGGATTTGCAAACAAATCCATTCCAATAGCAGGACATCAGAAAATAAACTGTGACGAATGGCAGGGAAATGAAGGCTTTTCCTATGGACATACAACACGGTGAGACATCGGTCCGATACAAAATGTATCTTCGTTGCCTTTAGTACAGGAAGTGGGACTTGAAAATTCAGAAGACAGGGCAAACAAAATGTTTCAACAGCAAAAATCAGACTAAGAAGAAAACGTGCTTTTAAAGAACACAAAAGTCTCTTTCGGCCATTAGTAGCAATGCCTTACTTCTGCTCTGTCAAATGTTCGCGTTGACAAACAACATTTTGATCAAATAAAATCAGCTTGTGCTTCAAAAGGTATTTTTGCATATCAGAAGAATACAATTACATGGATTTAAATTGTGTTGCACTTCCTATAACCATTGACATTGGTTTGATTTTTGTAGTCAGACAATTTAAGTGCACTTATTTTTTCGCTTGCAATATTATTTTAACTGAAAGAAAATCTGGAAAAAAAATCATGTTATTCATTAATACCTGAACTCTCAGTGAGGCACATTTTGGAATAATCTGTTTCTAATAATCTGTCAACTGTTTTTCACCTTAGATGTGGTCAATTTTGGACATAATAGTGACACTGAAATTGTACATACAGGGTGGATATTGTTTGATTTCTTAGTGTCAGTTCCCCACGAGCAACAGGTGAACAGGTTTCGGAACAAGCTACTGTCCACGTAGGCGTGTTGTTTCTGAAACGACTTTGTCATGATATTCTCTGGCAGTGTGCAAGATTCTCAAGAAATTGTCAGAACTCAGTGCTGCCCACAGACACCGAGTCTTAATGGAAAAGTGAGTGCAACAGCATCTTGTGGACAGCTAGTCTGACAGCGAGAGCGCAGAGCAAGAGCTTGTCCCACTTGCATGGGCGCGGAATGAAAATATGAAATGCAATGCTAATCAGATATAGTTTGGGAGTACAAGAAGAAAGTTGCAATGGTTATGATTTTTTCCCACCTATTTTCCAGATCTTTCCGACAACTTTAAACCAATACAGGGATAGCTACTTTGTCATCCTGGCAAACTGCCATGGTAACAGGACAATTATCATTGGCAAGATCTAATACACACCCTTAACACACTTAAAGCTAATGAAACAAGAGGGGAAATCAGTCTTGGCACTTCTCATCATCTTGTGAAAACTAACATATCTGATCTTGCCACATTCAAAATGCTCTGTTGTGCAGCCTTGCATTTTCTACTGGAAGCACCATGTGTCCCCTTCTAAAGCAAAAACTTCAGAATTTCACTTTGGACCTCACCCTGATCTAATTAGAATTGCTTGTTGCCCTCTGCTAAAGTGTTTCTCTTGGCAACATTAGAACCGACACACGGTTCAGTTGGATTTACATGCCAAAAAAAGGATGAAAACTCAACAGGATGGAAGAAAAGTGCAAGGTTTCCAGTTAAGTTGTGATTCCACTTCTAGTAATCAAGTATAAAGCGACCTGAACAAAAGGTCCACCTTGCTGGCCTTCTTTTATATGTGCTTAAAGACTCACAGGAGGAATGTGAGCACAGATGGTGTTGGGTCAGCCATGTGACGATGCCTTGGGGAAGATTACTGGGTTGTGTTGCTCAACACTGAGCGACAAGGGCTTGAGACCACATCTACCCAAAAGATCAGATTCCAGATTTAGCCCTCTGAACTGCACTTCAGGGATTAGGGCAGTGGTGCACAGATATAACACAGAAAGATAATAGAGAACAGGTGAAAGTGAAGAGCTCTCACGCAGAACCGAGGGAGCTGGGACGGCTGGACCCAAGTGCAGAGACGTTCGTCTGGAGTCAAGGGATCAGGTAAGTTCTCGGTGTCGGTGATAGGTGAAGAGTCGATTGATCGGTGGTCGGGGTCAGAGTGAAGATCCATGGGGTGGTCAAGGGACAAAGCGAAGGGTTGGTCGAGCGGCGATCGGCGTTGGAACGAGGATCCGTGGACGTGGTCGGGAAACAAAGCGAGGGGTCGATAACCGGAGAATGTGAACTGTGAACTAGAGAGCTGTGTGAAGGAGACGTCACGAGGAAGGGCGGTTGTCCCTGACGAGATTCCGCAAAGGTATGGGCGCTGAGGAGGGTCTTTTAAAGGGTGAGCAGTTAGCCAGGAACTGGAGTCAGGTGCTGTCAACTGGGTTGTGGGCGTGAACGTGACAAGAGCAGACAGATAAAAAGATGTTTTTGTCTGTCAATGCAAACTATTCTATTTTTCATTATATTACAAAACATTTTCTTTTAATAGCCTCTACTCAAACCAAGATTATGTAAGAAAGGGAAACATCATCTTAGCCTTATGTATGGTAATTTGCACTCCGGTTCTATTTCAGTCCAGCGTTCATTTGTGTATGACATGAAAAGGATGTGCAGCACTATATTAGTCCAACATTTTGGGGAGAATGAGTGTTCCAGTTGCCAAAAACTGCCCCCTTGGATTTATTCAGTTAGCTGATACTTTCTTCAAATAAACTCACTATGGTTTACAAAGGAGTGTAGGGCATGTCTTTCAGGTGAACTGGGAACAAAAATGACCCTCTAGTGTGTGTCTGATTGTGTTAAATTGCTGTAATGTGAATTGGTGAATAATTGCAGGGAGTTTACTGTAGTATATGTAATACAGCTTGCCATTAACAAAAGTTTCAGCTAGAAACTACTAGTTAATAATTATTGTATAAAGCTTTAAAAAATTAATTACTGTAAATATAACTAAGAGAAAATTGTGCTATTTCAAAGAAGACTAAGGTCAAGAAAAATTAAACGTTACTCGTGATGTTTGACATCTTAGTCCTGCTAAAAGTCTGGTAAAATGTTCACGCTAAGACTCATAACTGTATTCTTGAAATTTCATTTCATATTTGCAGTGTCATAAACACCATTCAGCGAAACATAACATTTCTAAATCAAAACATTTCTTCAGGCTGCTGTCAAAATGCAGCCCTGTGCCATCATATCGCATTTCACCTCTCAAAGTATATGTGATATTTAGAGTGTATAGCTTAACTCAAGTGTTATTTAAAAGGCATTTTTTTCAGTTTAACATTTATGAGCATGTTCCTCATGCTTAAAAGGATGCAGCAGTGGCCTCCTGAGACCTAGACCTACATTTAATATATTAAATATTTTAAATCATATCATCCCACCCCCCTAACAAACACTCAGAGTATAATGGAGCTCGTAAGTATCGTGCATTTGAGGCTCACAACGAAAGCAGGCAAAGGTGACCTTGGTGATTTTGCATTTAAATCTCATTATGAATTAAACAACAATGTGAAAGCATTCATTATAATTGTCCAAAACAGACTATAAATAGCAAGAGGAGACCCTAGGCTTCAGACCCAATTAAACACTGAAATATTATCAATTACTCTAAACAAGAGAAAGTACTTCAGAAGAGCTCTTGGCAAACTGTAAACAAGTATGTATGAAGTATGAAGCAAGTATGAAGCCTCAATGAGATCAGAATGAATGTGCAAATGATAATTAGTAAACAGATGCAAAAAAATTAAAAAAAAAAAAGTACTGCCTGATGTAAGAACAGGAAATTTGTATATCTCAGTCACAAATGATAAATGTGTTTATGTGTGTTTATGGTCAGATGGATATCAGGGTGAATGTGGTGTTTGCGGGGCTGGAGAGAGAGAGAGAGAGAGAGAGAGAGAGAGAGAAAAAAGTTCCAGTCGTGTCTCTAACAAACCTCCAGAATTTTCCAACCCTTTGTTATGAAGCTAGTAATGGCCATGTAACACTCTCCATACTGAGTAAATTGGGCAAATAATTCACATATGTGAGTTTCATTGCACTCATTCAATGCATTTACAGGCAGACAGACACAGGTACATAGAGGAAAGAAATTGTGCTGCAGCCCGTGATCCTCCATGATACTGTAATTTTGCAAAACAAATGATGATTTCCCTGAGTCAGAACCCATCGATACATTTTCCAAAATTATTTGGCCAGCACGGACAATACAAACATACTGCAACTCATACAGTGGAGTCGTGCACTGCAGCTGTGTGCCCTGGCATCATCGTGAAGGTGAGGTTCGCTTAATTTTATTCATTTGTTGCACATAGATAAACCATCCAACTGGCAGAGAAAAAGAGAGAAAGACAAAGGAAAAATATTGCAAAACGTATCATACACACATTGTCTGAAGCCGCTAGAGAGGAAAGGAACACACCCAGGATGGGACGCCAGCCCATCACAAGGCGCCCCAAGCGGGACTCGAACCCCAGGCCCACCGGAGAGCAGGCCTTGGCCAAACTCGCTGCGCCGCCGCGCCACCACGCCCCCCTCTTTTGCGAGCACGTGAGTGTGATACGTTGCTGCTCTCCATTCGGAAAAAGTGTCTTTAATGTCCCCTCTTCAGCACTAGCGATTGGACAGCTCCGCAGTGTCTTCCAGGATGTACGAAGAGCGGCTCAACGCTACGTCTCGTCGGTTTGTGCGCCTACAAGGAAACGCGCACTCGGTATTTTAAGGTGGTTCCAACACGTTGTGCAGAAGGGAAGTACTGAAAAGGCACCGAAAGTACGTAGATTAGCAGAAAAGCCTTTCTCTGACACACGGGCAGCGTTGTGATGAACTGGCGTGGAGACGGGGAAAATATTACTGTGACAGACGGCACAGAAGGGAGGTAGTGACAGGTGTCATCCTGCTGGCCTCATCACATGATCACAGATGTTTGGAAGAGTGATCCGGAAGCCACTTAGCTGTGTATTGAAACACAGGGTTGCAGCTGCTTAACTAAAATCTGCTAGGACTTGGCTCAATTCCAAGCGCTAGTGAATGAATAAGTCACTTAATCACCCTACAGTGAAAAAATACACACCAATTAATCCCACGCGTGAAAGGGTTTCACAATATTATGTGTACACCCACACTACAATACCTGCAGTACTAATGAAAAGAGACCACAAGTTACATCAAAATTACAGCGTGTGTTTTGGAAGACTGTGTATGGTAATACACCGTTGTACTTTCCCAACATTGACAGGAAATGTATGGGAATTTACAGTGATGAAAACAGTAAGACATTAATTCTCTACCCATCCATCTATCCATCTATTTCTGTTTCGCACGTTTTAACCTCCCACTAATTCCATACATCATTACGAGTTTATGTCAGCGATGCTTTCAATCCACAGCTCCCTTTGTTTGGGACCCAGCTGAATCAATAACAGTTGAGATTAATACATTTTAAGCTCTGCTGAAATCAAATGGATAAAAAGTGACCACTTTTTCCTAAGACCTTACACATCCTCGATAATCAGTCCAACGCTTCTCTCGCACATTCAGTGCTATTACAAAAATAAAGAAATAAAATAAGTAGAATCACAGAGATCACCATCATCAACTGAACTGTAAAAAAAAAAAAAAAAAAAAATCATTTGTTTATATTCTCATTTGCATGCCGTAGCTCACAAGTATAACTAACATGTGAACGACAGCTCATGCTCACATGCCGAGGTAAAAAGATGTCACACTTCCCTCCCGGCAGATGCATCTGCAACCGAACGCACCCACGTATTTCTCATTCCCTACCTCCCATGCTTGACACTTGAGTATTCTGGAGTACCACGCCGATTGTGGGCAATGTCACACATTTCAGTTTTCAAGTGTTTTGAGCTACATAAAAAAAGCATGACAGTCTCACTCACGAACAGTTTAAGATGTTTTTATTTTAGGGCTGGCTTACTTTAACGCCTTCGTTGCATGAGGATTTGAATCCAGGCACATGGAACGAAACGCCTGCACCACGGTGAAGTTGTGAAAATTTCTATCACATACACAGACATAGTAATTGTGTATACATGCGTGTGTTTGAAAGTGTTGCATGTACTATATGCACACACGCACACACACACACACACTTCAAGATTGAAAAAGAAAAGTGTGATTGTCTGATGAACAATTTTTTGACAGGCTAAGATTTCGGGCCCACATCACTGCTATTCGGACTCGTGTTTCCATCATAACTGTGTTTCCACCTTCCATCTGACTTATTAATATTGACTTTACTGCTGCTGGGACTGCTAGACACAGCAGTGATTTCCCTATGTGTCCCGCACTGGAAATTGTTCTACTCCTGTGTTGCAGTGCTGTTCTTCATGGGCTTCAAGGTGTTCTGACTTATTACCTCGTGTTTCCTGTGTAACAATTAAAAGATGTTTTGGCAAGACATAATTCATGAAAATTGATCATAAACCTTCTTTGACTGTACCTGTCGTGTCCTGTTGTATTTTACATGGAGTACCTTGGGTGGATTAGGCATGAACACAAATATAAGGTTAGCTTCTGATGTTTTCAGCCTCTTCTAACTACTGCGGTCCTCAAACATTCATTTTCGCTACAAATGTGTGGAAAATGCTGCTGTCATATTTTGCCAGTGAATACCTGCTTCCAGCTCTGCTCCTCTGAACTAATCCAGCATCTCCGATGCTGCCAAGGGAATGAAACCTCAAACATCGGGGGGGATGGAGGTGCAAGGCCTGTGTGGTTTTAAACAGGATCGTGTCCTAGAGACATGCGAGTGCCTGGATCATAAAACAGATGGAAGTTCTTCCCCCATTGCCCTATAAAAAAGTGTAGGGAATAAAAGAAAGGACAGAATATAACACGGGTAAAGGAAGAATGGCTCCTGCTAAACCAGTACTTGAGCTATTCAAGAACTTCGAGAGAAGCAACAGGAAGCCAGCTAAAGAGCTAGAGATACTGCACCAGCTGTACATAGAAATATTAATTGCATTGTACGTGTTTGAAAACAAACTAAACGTTGAAGGGAATGTATTTGACTAGATATACATCAAGAAACTCCAGGGTGAGATGCTTATATTTCCATTCATTTGTCCAGAAACACTTACACTGTCAGCTTTGTACAAGAAGTTACCGATTGACACCGAGGCAGCTGAATGTGAGGAATGTCTTGCCCAAGGCTACTGGAGAGATTTACTGTTCAGAACCTGATTACTCAAGGTTACTAACTTTGCACTTGAAATGAAACTACCTGAATTCCTTGTGACAGCCAGTCTATGAGGGAATTTTATCCTCTGACTATCATTAAATGCATGTCCAGGTTAGGGTTATGTTGATCCTGAGCCTATCCCAGAGACATCCAGCTCAAAGCTAAACAGGCGACGCGCTGCCAGTGCGTTTCAGAGCGGCCGCAGACATCCGCGCACTAAGGGCCGTTGAGGGTTTCGAATTCCCCTGAAAAACAACTCTCTGGACTGTGGGAGGAAACCAGAGCAGCTAGAGAAAGCCCACACAAACATGAAGAGAACATACAAACAGGGCAGAGCCGGATTTAATCCAAAACACCAAGAGTCCGGACACTGTGCGGTTGTGCCTCTACCTGTTATGTCAGCATGATTCCCTAAGAGGAAATTTTGTTCAAAAAATGTAATGATGTTGCTTTTGCATTAAAACAGCTCACAAATCTGATATAATTCCAGCTGAAGTATGAGCTGTGTTTGACCTACTAAAGGATCCCCAAGTATCTCTCCTCTTGTCTCTCTTTATTGGCTTCCTGTAGCTGCCCATATCAAGTTCAACACCCTGGTTGAAGGCTAGAAGACCATGAACAGGTCTACTCCCTGATAGGTGCAGGACCTGATCCTTGCTATACCCAAGGCAGAATGCTATGCTCCTCCACCTCTGGCAACGTGGTATTCCCACTCATAAAAGGTCCAAAATCAAAAGCCTGAAGATCCTTGCTTCTGGCTCCACTGTGGACGAATAAGCGCTCTCATTCACTCAGAACTGCTGAAACCCTCTTAATATTCAAGAAGAGTTTTAAAAGACATCTCTTTCGGACCCAGTTCTGGCACCAAGTGGTGGTGCTGGACTAATTGACTGTGAATCATGTATCAACATGTGCATCTCTCTGCGGGTGAAATGCTTCTGTTTACTTGTAGCTTCATGGTGCTTTGGAGAAAAGTCTGCTAAATGAATCAATGTAATGCCATAGTGAATATTTTGATTTTGAAATGTCAAGAAGGACTCTATTGCTTTTTTGGGAATGCAAAGGTTTTTTCCCCCCGTCAGCAGTTGACACTATCGGTGAAAATTTTCACACGCACGCTGCAACGAGAGCAGACTGTCTGCTCTGAGAAACATTGCAGTGATGTTGTCAGATTTATATAAAATGTCAGGTGGGGGGGGGGGGGGGGGGGAGTTTCTGAAAAATTAATTTCTTTAAGATTTAGGCATCAACATCCGGAAGGTCTTTTTTTTATCACTTGGTCTGTTAAACTTGTTAGTTTCACATTCGTGTTGTGTCAATTCTTATTTTAATACACAGAAATGTCACCGATTCTCCCTCAACATTCGTCCGAAGGTGGACTGCTCACACCGGAAGTAAAGGACACCATTTCATTGCAGGGTAGCGACATGGACACTTCACAGACGGAGCTTCATGCTGCGTAAATAAGTGGGTAAAAAAATCCCCCCCAAAAAAAAAAGAAAAAAACCTAAGGAGCTTTCTGCCTCGAAAGAGTAACAGATATCAGTCACACTTCCCTACAGTTACACGGCTGCTACCAGGACTTCTGCCTCCACCCTGCGTTTAATTTAAGCCAAACTACGTCATGAGTAGCACTGATGAAAGACAAGCACGTTGTGCCCTTTTTGAGAAGCGATTGCTCATATGAGACTTCGCCATTATCTCACGTGCTGAAAAAAGCGCCCGTAGCCTGTGCTGCGGTGACCCGCAACGCGCTACAGGATCCGTGCGTCGGCTGTCTTAGCAGCCCCGCACATGTTAATGGCTTTCTCGAGCGTGAGGTCTGGAAGCCTCTTAAACATCGATCATTGATCATAATCTTGTGCGAGATAATGTACTGCTCAGCTGTAGCTCACGGTATCACCTACTGTGCCTGAGCCCAGCAATGTTCGTTCACAGCAGGGGAGCGAAACATTTATACTCCGACCGAATGCTGCAAAAACACACTTTCGTAGAATGCCAGCAAACTTTTTCCGTACAATAAAGAGCAAGTGCAGTAAATATGACTGTGGATAACTGGAGCAATACTCTGGCCGGAGTACAACCTTCGATGCTGCTCTCCAGCCTGTCCGGTCATCTATCTGCGTCTCCGCAGAACGCATTTTCATTCCTCTAATATTTGTTTATTTCTAATCTGCTTTATAAACAGGAGACAGATAGAGACGATATAAAGAGAAATGGCAAATATGTCCACAGAAATACTGTAGATCGAGGGCTTCTGGTCCAAAGAGTGCAATTTTGCTTCCTCAAAATGTCACGCTAACAAGGGAAAAAAAAAATCCACAAAATGAATATATGTTTTCCAGATTCTCAAAGTTTTTACTGCTGGACATTCAGGCTCAAAATGCACAGCCAGTTCTTTGTTCATCGTTTCTCAGTGCTGTGCACGCGAATTCTGTACACACCGGTTTTTGAACTGGCAAATATACGGCACTCCACTAACGCACACCATGAATTAGAGAGTGAAAATCTATCTCTCTATTGCATTTATTCCTTTGGCAGATGCTTTTACCCAAAGATACTAATAACTGTATAATATTACACAGAGAGGTCAGAGGTTCACCGATCCAGACAGAGTGACACAGGGAACTGGGGACAGCAGTTAGTGAAGGAGATTGTTGATTCGAAGTATCAAGTGCATTCAAAGAGAGAACTCAATTCATCATTGAGGACACACACACACACATTTTCAGAACCGCTTGTCCCATACAGGGTCACGGGGGAACCGGAGCCTACCCGGCAACACAGAGCGTAAGGACGGAGGGGGAGGGGACACACCCAGGACGGGACGCCAGTCCATCGCAAGGCACCCCAAGCGGGACTCGAACCCCAGACCCACCCGAGAGCAGGACTGTGGTCCAACCGACTGCGCCACCGCACCCCCTCATTGAGGACAAATGTTTCAAAAAAAAGAGTCTTAAATGTGAAGTATGAATTTGCCCTTCTGTATCTTTGGGCTGAAATATGAATCATTAAAGCACGTGTGCAACGTACTCTTATTAATTCAGCAATTCATTACGTGTTCATTAGGTGGACAAGCCGAGCCACGAAAGTTCACATGCAAGGTAAGATAAGCAAAGTTCCTTGGCCTGAATGCTTTGAAGAATTAAGGTTTAGAAAGCTTACCGAAGTTTCGAACGTTTGGAACCATCACACAAGCAATTTGGCTGAAACAGCTGTCTGTAATAGGTCGTTAGCTGGAAAGAGGTGGGAATCAAAAGTGTTTCAAGCAACAGACATGCAGTCTGAAACTTATCTAAGAGTTAAATTCCACCAGAAATGCTAGCGAAAGGCTGGCAATTATGAGAATTGAAACTTATTGCAACCGTATTCTACTGAGAACATTTCTTTAAAGAATCCGAAATGAGCTAAGTGGAAGCTAGTATTTAAAATAGGGTTGGCGGGGAAGACGATAAGAGTCATTAGGCTCAGGAAAAAGGCCAGCCGTTCAAAGTGAACTGCCCGCTTGTTCCCCTTATAAGTGAGAGAAGAGTGGGGACTGGAAAGGTTAATTAGTCACAGCAGGTAGGCTCCAACCTGGAGTGTCACCTTGGCAAATTGGCAAAGTGCCAGTGTACCTCTGGCTGTAGCATGTAATGTCCAGGGACTTTTAACAATGACCAAAGGATAAGGCGGGGAGAAGGGTCCTCAATTAATTAACACTCTACTTTCAATTATTCTGCTCATCAGGGGGGAGAAATCTATCACCCCTTTAGACATCAGGAAAAACAGCCTTCGTCTGGATTCACACAAGGTGTAGAAATGATCCGGCGACGTCTGAGCACAACTGCAAGCACAGCAATCAATCAAAACACAAACAGTTTCAGCAAAATGATTGTCCGTGGCTCGAGACTCAGATACCTACAGACACACACACCAGCTAACTTTTAATCTAAGTTTGAATAGAACGGACAAAATAATCAATCATTTGTGTTATTAATGTGTTTGTTTTTTTGATGGCAATATTTTTTACATAGGGGGGCGCGATGGGTTGGAGCGGGTCCTGCTCTCCGGTGGGTCTGGGGTTCGAGTCCCGCTTGGGGTGCCTTGCGACGGACCGGCGTCCCTTCCTGGGTGCGTCCCCTCCCCCTCCGGCCTTACGCCCTGTGTCGCTGAGTTAGGCTCCGGTTCCCCCGCAACCCCGTATGGGACAAGCGGTTCAGACTGTGTGTGTGTGTGTGTGTGTGTGTGTGTGTGTATTTTTTACATGTAATCTAACAGCTGACAGGTTACTGAAACATACAGTAACTGTAACTCCTATAGTGGATGTTATTTCAATGTTTATTGTTGTCAGTATTTATTCATCTTAATCCAAAGCATCTTGCAGTTCTTTTACACAAGTGCAATGGAGAGAGTCAGAGTAAAGGACATTATAATCATATTGCAGCAGAAGTTGGATTCAAGAAGCACATTGCATGGCAGTGACTGTAACTACTACCTGCTACTTCTAGAACAGATTTTGTCTGACACACCAGTTAGCCCACAGTGGCAGCGTACATCTAATATGACATTCGTTCATTGTTTAAATCTTCTTTCAAGCTGTTTCAACGCTAGCGGGGGGGGGGGGGAAATTAGAGATGAGCAGCTTGATTCTTAACATTACCAGTACATTAACTCGAAGCAGCCCGTGGCAACAATCAAACCCATATCTCTTACACTGAAAGCAAGCGCCCTAAACACGTCACCAACAGGCTATATAACAGCTTTATGTCTGAGGGATAGGGAATAACCTTTCTTAGAGGAGACAATAATGTAGGGAAATAAAAGTCTCAGACCTGCAGAGCTCTCAGTTCCTCTGAGGGCAACACAGCAAAGCAATTCAGGAAAGGATGCAAGATGACTTTCCAAAATTATTCTTCTCTCTCTGGTGAACTGAGCCAGGGTTGGGATGTGCTGGACAGCAGATAGAATGATTTCTCTGAATAGCTGACCACACGTACATCATTATTTCAGCTCAGCCGCACCTTGAAATTCAACAACAAAGTCGCTTCATTTCTAAATCATAAACCGTGAGTCTGAATTATATACACAGAGGCTCCCATATAACAGAGACGGTAAGAGAAATAGCATAAAACATTGTCTCACGCAAAAGGCCACACGATATGAGCAGGCTGTTCATTATAAGCAGCAGCGGTGAATCCAGGAGGAGCGAGCAAATTCTCGGCCTGTTTTTGATGGATGAAGCAATGAAGCAACAAAGGAAGGAGTACACAAAACATGAATTTCACTTCAATTTTGAATTTGGGATCCTCAAAACTGTATTTTTCCTCCCGTTCTTTTCTCCGATTGAGCCAGGGATGAAAACAGAATTTATGCAGGTATCAAGCAGCAGTTTGTCTTTCTGATGGGAGAGCAGAGATGCTGCGTTTGAGTAATTGAGAATTATTTCCCATCATAGCTCCTGGAGGAGTGTGCTTGAAGGCGGGGAGGAGGAGGAATGGGATACACCGGGCTCTAGGTACTTTAACGAGGGGAGCGGACAGGTCTGCTGTTCCCCCCATCTACCGGATGAACCCAATTCCCGAACAACTAGAGGAAGAAAAGGTGGAGGGGTTTCAGGACCACGGACAGCGGCCAACTCACTTGACGACCGAGGCCAGGGGCGGCGAGGGGCGGCAAGGGGCGGCGAGCAGCAGCCAGGCACTTACAAGCCCAACAAGCCTCTTTGACTGAAAGGAGCAACAGCTGGAGCTGATGAACAAGGTTGGAGCCCACCAGTCTGTCTAATGAGCCTTTCGGCAGAGGTGACCGGCTCCGTTCAGGAAAGTGAGCACTGAGGAAATTACTCGTAACGGTAGCCGTGTGGGTTTCCCTTCTCGGGGGCGAAGCGGTACCCCCCCTTCCCTGGGGAACATCGGCTCTGACCCTCGTGCCTGAATGTGAACTAGGCGGTGGAAATGTCGACGCTTTTCAGTTCATTTTTTTTTACACTAGGGTCAAGTTTCTGTTACTAAAAATACTACACTGCCTTCAGGGTAACTGTCTGCCAACATACAGTAGGTCTCTTTACTGAAACCTGAACCTCACAGTACAGGTTGTCTGCCACCAAAAATACTCTTTCTTCCACTATTTATTATTATTATTATGATTATTATTATTCCCCCTTTTCAAATCAAAGCCAGTGAAACATGAACTGGCCTGCTCCAAGTTTGCTCCCTCTGGTAACATTCAACATGTGTGATCGCAGAGCAGCAGTACAGGTCACAGCTCCAAGCATTTCAGCCCTCACCATCCCAGCTTTTCTGCAATTTACAAGGCATTTTCTGAAAAAAAAATCTCCCCCATGACTAATTAATTATAAAGGGAAGAGGGCGGAGAGATTTTAATTCTCACCCCACATGTTCTTTTAAAGGCTAGTGGATTAGCCGGATTGTCAGATTAGCTCTCTTCGCTCACTGAGTTGCAGTAGGAGTCATCTTTCAGAAAACATTAATGTTAGGAGAAAAGTGGGGTTACACAAGTGCGGAAGAGTCCTTCCCATGTGAGAATTTTAATGAGAAAAGCTCCTCAACACAACTGAAAAGCTGAGCAGTGCAACTTGTTACATCAAGTTGAATCAAAAGTTATCAGCATTGTAAAAACACTATGAAACAGTAAAATGCATCATCATTATCTCAACACCTAACACGTCTGTGCTCTGTGATGATAAAAAGCATGAGCTCATTGAGACAAAAGCTCAGCTTTCATCAGTATAGAGTCTTTTTGCACAAAACGATCAATTATGCTAGTCCAGGACATGCGATCCTTGCCGTTGCCACTGAATTCCAGACCATTCATGTCAGCTCTTTCCTGTTGTTGTTTACATTCCCCTCTCACACCTACTGCTGCTGAGCCATTTTCAGCTTGAAAAGGTTTCCTTCATGGAAAAAGATTATGTACCTTTTAAAAGCTTTATTTGCTTGAGTGCAATTACAATGTGCAATAGACTCTTATTGTTCACATCAAGATTTCTAACATTGTTACTTTTCTCCTTAAAAGACATCATTTGTTTGTTTTTTTTTTTTTTTTGGCTGACGGTTTGTTTATGATGGTAACATTCCATACTTTCTTGTAGAACCTCACAGCTGCCAGCTCTGGAGATATAAAAGCACCATTTCCATTATATAAAAAACAACATTTTGTCAGTTGGGACTAAGGTCTTCTCATGTTATATGCACAACATTTTTTCCTAGACTCCATGGAAAAACAATAACTACCTAAAAGCATCTGTGTTTCTTTTGCCCCACTAAACAGAAAGCTTCTTGAACCTTCCACTGTTGGCAGTTGCTTCTTGTCAAAACCTAGGACCGAACTCCCTTTCAGCTGCCCAATTTCCATATGCCTGCATAATGCCCAGTTATTCCGACTGTTCTCACACTGGCACCATATGTTTCACAGTTCTATGATACTGCCTAACTCAATTCATTGCAATGTAACAAAGAAAAATATCCATATTGAATACGGAAGTTACATAACATCATTTGAAAGGCGCCCGATAGATTTTTTTGAGAATTTACCGGCGTCTCTATAAAACATGCAAAATATGTATGAACTTGAGTTTACAATTCACCACCGATATTTCCACAAGAGGGGGCGCGGTGGCGCAGTGGGTTGGACCGCAGTCCTGCTCTCCGGTGGGTCTGGGGTTCGAGTCCCGCTTGGGGTGCCTTGCGATGGACTGGCATCCCGTCCTGGGTGTGCCCCCTCCCCCTCTGGCCTTACGCCCTGTGTTGCCGGGTAGGCTCCGGTTCCCCGTGACCCCGTAAGGGACGAGCGGTTCTGAAAATGTGTGTGTGTGTGTGTGTGTATTTCCACAAGAGTCCAGGTCCAGCGTTCCGGTTCGGGTTTTCATCACACCTCCAGATTCAAGTGTTACCCGCGGACCCATGTTTTACTTTTCACCTTTGTGACAATACACTGTGTGTCACTGTGTCCTGTGTTCATCATTCCACCTCTACTTTACACTTTACACCGTACAGTTATAAATTCACTCTGCATGTGGGGTCGTTATACTTCACATCCGTGTTTCGACTCTTGTCCAGATGCGACGTACTGAACATGTGCAAAGTCTCTTTGTCTCCATAGACACTAGGACTTTCTTCAATTTAGAAAAAAAAAAAAAAGGTCTTTAGAATATGTAATCCAAAGGCTGATATCTGTTAAGTGTTGAAATTTTAAAAATGTGGTCAAGGGTCTTTAAGAAACACATCTTTCAAATACAGTTGATGCACAAGTTCCTAACAAGGTTACTCATTTATGACCCACTTATGATTGTTAAATTAATATCTATAAAGTGTGGGCACATTGTTACGATGATGATGATTCCTGTGTTATGCGCGTTTTTTGGGGGGGGTCTTAACACATAGCAGTCCGGAAGCAACCGTTGTCTTGACGCTGTGAGCACAACTACGTGTTCAAGAAGCTGAAACATAAAGTACCAGTAAGCCGTACCAACAGAACACCTTATGCCTCATAAAACAAGAGTTACAGATATTGCACAGGTTAATTCCTGCTCTGACAAAGATGACAAAAGATCACCAGTGAACCTCACAAAGGGAGCAAAGAAAGTCAAACAGAGCTGTGAAAACCTGGTCCACTGATCATGTTAAACACAGTTTTCATAATTGAGCTGCATGTATTTTATCAATGAAGAATGGAAGGGTACTCACTCACTCACTCACTCACTCACTCACTCACTCACTCACTCACCATACATTACAGATATTTTGCACCAAAGAAAAGTTTGAGGACACCTGGGCGGTACTTTCAGGTATGAGATGAACAGGAAAGAGGACTGAAAAAAAAGTCACCCACAAGTGTTGCAGATCTCATACAAGAAAAAATATCAGTTGATTGACAGCACAAACTTAACCGAATACTTCGGTGAAGAAAAAAGTTTCACATAAAGGCACTGAAAGACCTGGTACTGTAGAGAACACATATAAAAAAAGAAAGGAAACCTTGTCTCGGATTTTACGGTATCCAGCACATAATCCAACATTATCAACTCAAGTGCATCACTGCTTTCAACCACAAAAACTATATACAGAGCCAGCAGAGAAGCATCTTTAATACATGTCTGATAGTCTAGGAAATTATTTTATTATTTCTGTACCCCTACGCATTGTCTGAATATTTTCTATTTATTTCTTAAATTCATTTTCAAATATTTATTATTAATGAGAAGGAAATAACATTTGCAGGAACACATTTCCACATTTAAAGTGTGTTAAAATGGTCCCATTTAGCAATGATTTCATTTACTCTCTCAGCTGTTTGAAATGCATTATGAATGATGTGTGGAGCCTACCTGCATTTCAAAACTGTTCACGCAGATGAGCAACACATACATTTATATATCAAGATTAATCCTAATTCACAGCATCCTCACATTCAGATCATCATATCAGATGTCCAGGGCTTACAGAAATCTATACTTAAGTAGTGTAACTAATATATCCTGCAAAAAGGATTTTAAGAGAGAATAAATAAAGAAAAAAATTACCTTGGTAAAAAACAGTCACAGCCATATGTAATACTGTTACTAAACTGTTTACAGAGCTTAGTGGTTTTAGCAAAACAGCTCAGACTAAGCACCTTGCTCAAGGGTACTACAGTGGGAGCAGGGATTCAAACCCTGCATCTTCCAGTTCCACTTCAGCAGCTCTAACTGCCTCTTTGTTACAGCTTACAGAAATATGTGGTGTTGTGGCACAGCCTGTGTCCTCTGAAAGGAAACCGTGTAGCTTTTGAGAAAAGCCCCAAAAATAAAGAGTGGCGCAGGACAGCGGGACGGGAGGACAGGAGGACACAGGGCTGCACTGAGCAACATCGGGCAGATAGGGGGCAACGAAACCCCATCACTTCCAGAGGGTGACGGGGTCTAGTCAGCGTGGCCAACTAACGAAATAAAGCTTAATTATCGTCTTCTTCTTGGAGACAATTGAAAGATACACGCTCGTGAGTAACGTCATGAGCCAAAGTGGTTTCACTGAAGGACCCCTGAGTGCTGAAAGCACTGAGTGACACATGGGTGCTTGGATTAACATGGCACAAGGTAATACCGTGGTGAAACTGTAAAGAGCACAAGTGGGTTTACACACAAGAATGTGTTTCGCCCATGTCAAGAGTCAGGAAACATGGAATGTTTATTTCCAAGGAGATGCCCTTGGACCAGCTTTATCGCCAGTATTCGTGATACACGAGAGCCACAGAGCACAAGGGCTCTCCAGTGCACACACACACACACACACACACGTTTTCCAAACCGCTTGTCCCATACGGGGTCGCGGGGAACCGGAGCCTACCCGGCAACACAGGGCGTAAGGCCGGAGGGGGAGGGGACGCACCCAGGACGGGACGCCAGTCCCTCCCAAGGCACCCCAAGCGGGACTCGAACCCCAGACCCACCGGAGAACAGGACCAGGTCCAACCCACCGCACCACCGCACTCCCTGCGCTCTCTGGTGCAATTCATGTGAATTTTAATAAGGCTAGAACTGCGTACATGGTCACAACATGCAGTCTGTGGAGCAATGATTCCTCTGCCACACACTCTACTGCAGGTCCTCACAGAGGTCTTCCTGGAACAGGCCATCTTACTGGGTTCTTCTCGACTCCCACGAACTCGGCGTGCGTTGCTTCGCCCTCATCCTCCTTCGCCATCAATCTACGAGAGCTCCGGGAACGGGAGCACATTGCCGACATTGCTGCGTCTCGCAAACGAATTCACGCCCGCATCGCGTACAGCCGCCAGCTGTCGGCTGCTTCACGGCCACAGACCTCCAAGTGCAGCCCGCCCGGAATATCCGAACGAAACAGAGGTGCGTTTCACGCGTGTCACGTGTGGCACACAATGCGATTCTCTGTGCGCTTCACAGCATTGCATCGTCACACCTAATTAACAGGGCGGCACAGTGTCGCTGGAGGTCTTGCTGTTGTACCCTTAATCCCCACAGACAGAGACCTGCAGACATAAATCAGTGAAACCCAGGCGTTCTTTACGTAACATTTATGTGAAAGCAAATGTTTTCTTAACTTCTGCGCAGTTTGACCGAACGTATCGGAGACTGCTCACCTACGGATGACAGTAGTTACAGTGAATTAACGAAATGTATGCTCCATTGTTACGAAAAGATTTTTTTGGGCACAGCTGTTGCCGGGGACAGAGCACATAAATCAGACAGTGTCCCTGAGCGCTGAGGACAAATGGTCAAACAGTCCGTCTGTCCTAGTAGTCTAATACAAGTGATAAATGAGCAGCGTTTCATAAATGTTACTCAAAGTTTAAAGACACAGACGTTACCAAAATCGAAGGTCCGCGCGTAACGCCGCACCGAATCCCTAACCGTGATTTCTGAAGTGCTGCCCTAGAAAAACACAGATTGCACAACTCATCTCGCCAAGCAGTCACAGGGTTACGATCTCAGCTTCGCATTATATTTAGTTGGAACCAGAGCCGGTAGCTGTTCTCATGAGGCGCACATTGGATCCCGAGCCGCTCTCAGGAGCCGCTCTTGTCCTTCGGTGACGATGACTTTTTCCGACACTCCCGAAAGTTCCCCTGTCCGCACCTCCCTCAGCATCCAGGAAGGAAAGTTCAGAAAATGTCGCTTTCGAACGAAACTTTGAGCCGTCGAAGCAAAAACCGAACTGTGTTTCGGCCGAAGCTGCGGAGCACGCCGCCGGTTCATGACCGTTACGCGTTTGAGCAGAAGATGCGTTTTACTGGGTGTACGGCCTCCTTCCAGCGGAAAAGTTCATGAGAAATGAGTTCTGGGATGTGTGAAAACACTTTCGAAACTTTTTACACTGTAATACGTGATCACCCTCGCTAAGTCCTCCGTGTTTTTCCCTTCAGTCACCCGGTTCTAAGTACTTCCACCTTGTGTGTTCAGCGCTTCCGTGACGCAGGCCTGTTCTGTCATTTCCTAAATTCCTTCCAGAAAAGTTCATCATCATTCAGTCCTACCGAGACACACACCTTCGCTCACTTCTCATCGTCGCTGCTACTTCTCCCAGAAAGAAGTAGGAACGTTAGGAAAGGTTTCCTTTACGGATCGTTGCCTTGTTTCTACTTACGGTGGAAGATGTTAATTTGTTTCTCACTGAATATACGTTAATGATTTAACAAATAGTACATATACACTATAGGAACACAGTGACTGTTTTGGCATTATGATGTGCTTTTGCTGAAACATGAGAAAAATTGAAGGAAAGGTGCTGCACAATGAGAAATGTAAAACACAAAGGCATTAAAGTTTAATATTCTTGGCTTTGTGTGACGAGCTACCGGGGACGTTACCTTCAGAATCGGACTTAAGTCGACATTTAATGACACATTCATTCCCCATAACCTCAGTTGCCAGTTTCAAATAGCTTCTATTGACAAGCGACCTTGGAGAAATCGCTTCTGCGAAACAGATAAAGCTTTTTGTTTTATGCAAGACAGCTTGGAACTACTTGTTTCAAACCTACTTACTTTTTCCCTATTTTGTTTGACGTGTTTAATCTAAGTGAGGGTGTGCAGTGTGTGCTGTGACTTATTGCACACGCTCCCTTCCAGCGCCTGGCTGTTGGTTTGTTATTTTAGCTTTAGTAAATAACATTTCCACCAAATAAGTGCGTTTTGCCAGACGGTTCCCCAGGCGAAGGCTTTTATTGAAGTTTGAAGTAAAGTTAATTTGGTTTTACTGCATACATCAGTCATCCTTCTACACGCAATTCATATGTTTGAATATATTGTGCCATCATTCCCCTATCAATATCAACAAAAAATATAGTAATATAATGATTGACGTACAGTTGAAACTAAATGCGTATTGACTGGTTAGAACAGCCGGATAAGATATAGATAGCAATCCTGTCACTTAGGGTGAAATGTTTTTACAATGTTAAGCATCCTCAGTTTAGATCCCGGAAAATTTACGATGTGCACGAGCATCGCCCCGCATTGCGTGTTTAGTAATACGAGCACCGCTGATGTAAGCGCGCTCCTATTTTCCTGAGATGCAGGTCACACCGGAGAAAGCGTCTGCTAAACGCAATAATGTCAATGTACAAGAAGTGACATGTTACGAAAGGGCCTAAAGAGGCTAGCTGGCGCTCGCAAATAGATTACAAATAAAAAGTCCGTTGAGTTTCTCATTTCAATTTTCTCAAACTCACAAAATGTCCATTTATGAAAAGACACGTGGGTGCAGCCTTTTCTCTTTTTTCATTTTTGTTTTCCTTTTTACGCCGTACTATAAATAGAGGCGAACTTGCGCCACATTTTGTCAGATACGGATGTCAAACTGTCGGGCAAGAGAAAATGACTACCTGTCTCTGATGCAGACACAAATCTCTACGCTCTGCTTCTGAGATTAATAAATGACAAGTCTTCTCAAGCCACTTTGTGCTCTGATATCAGGAACTCGGGGGAGAGTCGCACAAGAAAAGCAGAGCTCTACTCTAGTTTGGAAAAAGAATGTGCCAAGACCCTGAAATCAATAAAGCGTTTACGTAGCCGTGTGTATTCTTTTGGCTTGACATTTTTTGTCATCTTTCTCTTTCATTAAACAGATTAAAACTTTACAAGTAAGAAGAAATTCACATATTTAAACAAGGAAAAACAGGGCGAGTTTTGAAACGGGAACAAAATGGAACTCGGGAATATTCCGATAACCCACACCGTATGTATGTATTGTATGTACGGTATAATACAGCGACGTCCGTACGCACTCATCATGTCTCGCATGTGTCCCATTTGCCGCGTTAAGCTTTTCTGGATGCGGCTCATCGGTTCGGTCAGGGGAAAAGCGATGCTTTCTATCGCTGAAGGCTTATCGCCTAATAAAACATTGTCCCAGTCTCTCCCTCTCGTCCTCATTCCCTTCTTCTCTGGAATCGTCGCCCGGAGGAAAACGTAGCACAATAAAAGCGAAGTGAAACTCGAGTCCTCGTCATCCTCATCGTAAAAAGAAGCAGGTCGCCGGCAGATAGTGGCTACATGGGCCGCCGCGCACATTTCTCATTACTCGAGAAGCTGCAGCAGAAACGCGGGGTAAATTCCGTGCCCTCGCCGTGCAATAAATACCTTTGCGCAACGGGAACGATACGGGTGGGCGCTGCCTTCGAAACATACCAATGACGCTCGAGTTCTTTTTCTAATCTCGCGCGGGACACACCCGTAAGTGCACGTTCGCCGTGGCTGCGTTATCGAGCACTTCGCGTACGGGCGACGCGTTCGGCCCCTAACGGATGAACGGCTTCGCGGCATCAAGCGAGAAGAAGTACGAGAGCAGTTAGATCACAGATGCAATAGCGGGATTAGCATTTTAATCTGCCCTCTTCCTTGTTTTATGGCCCAGCGTACACAGTGATTTCGAAAGGATCACAGTTGTGCGGAACACCCCTGAATTACGTTGTTAGATCACCCCCCCCCCCCCCCCCGCCGCCCCCTTCGAAATCTGTGCTAATCCCCTTAAAAGAATGGGATTACAACGGCTGTTACTGCTGTCCCGCTCGGTCCACGAGATGTGGTGTGCGACAAGAGCACCGTGCACCATTTTCTGTCATTCTTTCCACTATGTGGCTCACTGTTATCCTGGAATCACTAAAGTATGGACAAAAGTGCAGAGCAGATTACACCGCAGCTTCTGTCTCTCATGTCATCATCATGCAGCTGGAAAGAAAGAATATTTATTCCTCCCATTTTGTCCCCCTTTGGGTTCTTCTCTTTTATTAAGTTACACTCTTTTAAAAGGACTAAATCGGTTTCTGGTTTCTAAAGCTCTGCATGGTACACATAGTAAAGTCCTTGGTAACTGTGCAATAAAATACGCATTAAAACCAAATTAAAGCGACAGTATGTGAAATGTACAAATGTACAGCCGCAGGAGCCTATTGCTATTGCTGGGAGTAAAAGTGAAATCATTCCGTCACATCTGTGACCCGTTCCAACCGAACCGTGACGTCAGGGGAGACTTCTTCCCTCTCTCCTCTTCCCCGGTTTGCTTCCTCCTCCTGTCATGTTACTGTGCACCGTTCAGAGCGCATCTCCACCTTGCATGTACATTGGAAGCTCTTCCTCATCCCAAGTGTGATAACAACATGATCAGCATACCCCCCCCCCTCTACAGTTACAGTATCAGTGAAACCATGTGGCCGTTTCCCGTTCCAATGGTGCGCGGGAGAAACGGTAAACATCATTCTGGCAAAACGCCAAGCCGGAAACACCTCCGAGAAGCCCCCGAACAGGAGAGCATCTAAGATTCACTAACGTTTATTCAGAATATGTGTGTCATTCAAGTAACAACAGAACATTTTGTATTTTTGGGAAAGAAAAAAAACAATATTTGAAGCACGAGTGGATGCTTTGGTGCCGTGCAGCTCCGGGATTGTGGCTTCAAATTTATCTTAGTTTGAGAGCAGAATTTTTCCTGATGCTCCATGGCTTTTCACTGGTGCTCGGGTTTCCTCCCACACACATTTAATATGTTGACTCTAAACTTCCCATAGTATGCTTGTGTGTGAGTGATTGATCGTGTTTTATCGCCTTCGTAATTGGCATCCATTGTGTTTCCTTAAAAGAAAAAGTGACGGTAAAATGCGTGCTTTAGTAAAATTCTTCCACTGTTGGGAAGAATGAATGAAATGCTGAACACACAGTTTTAAAACAGTCTGTTCATTTTGGTTATTAGCTGTATAGGTGATCCCTGAACTGGTCATTTAGGAGCAAGTGGAAAAAAAGCAAATATTTGTATAATTTCTAATTTTCTATAATTTCTCAACACTTATTTCAGTTGAACACTGAAATGAGGGATATAGGAAAGTAGCACAAAGCTTAATTTTCATTTCAATAAATGACATATGAACAGAGACATGTTCATTTAGTGTGAAAATGCAGGGTCCACATGAGATCACCCAGGACAGTTCGGAGCATCCCGTTCACACGGCAGCGGGCGGAAGGAAAGTCGTGCCAACAGGCCCAACGCGCCCCATTGCCAAATGGTGAGCCTTGCCCGTGCTTCTCAGAATTTATTTCGATTCTCAGTTACCCTCAGCTGGAAAAGTGCTTTGTTAAAATACATTAATGGATGGATGGATGTTTAATAAGTCATAGAAAATTGCTCCTTATGGATTCAGGCTCCGTTATTTCCTGTTCCTATTCATCAGGTAATTGTTACACAGAAATGCAAGGGTGAATCTGTCAAACTAAAATGATAGTTTATAATGGAGAAAGGTTATGAAGTAATTTTATTTTTAATTTTTTTCTTTTTTTTTTGCTAAGCAATAATTGCATGCCTGATGATTAGTGAAATTTTCTCTCGTGAATGGCCGGGGCCAAATAGGTCTGCTTGAAAATTGTTTGCAAATAAAATATAAAAGATAGGGCCACACCAGCTTCTTTTCTGGGAGTACGAGACTGCGGGTCACACTGAATTTGGATCTGCATTGAACACACAGGTTCATTCGTGTATCCTGTAACCTACAGAGTCACTTCTCAGTGTCGTTGACCGATCTTGTGACTTAGCGTAACTTTCAAAGCAGCACGATGACTTCTTTCTTTATGAATTCACCGCCACACTTTTCCACAACACTTTGAGGACATACAAAGTACTTATCGCTGCAGGTAGCCAGTAAATAAATTAACATCACGGGAGGAAAAAAAAGAAAGAAATAAATTCCATTCAAGGCTGATAAAAATAGGAAACCGGGTTTTAGCTTTGATGTGATTGAGAAGAACGGAGAGTTTCCTGGGAGTACGAAAAAGATGCTGCGATGCGCGTGTCGTTCACACGATTGTCTCGACATTGAAGTGACAAACACACGAAACTCTTAAAACCAGGACAAAGTGATTAAATAGCACGCAGCTGACGGCAGCAAAGACTTCCCGGATCCCAGACTCCTCATTCATGCTGTCCTATGGCACTATTGACAGCCTCAGCCAGAACATCTTATTACTTCTTCAGTCGACACAAACATCTCCTGCCCTGGGAAAAGGCCACTCGTTAGAGGAAAAGAAAGTTTTAGAGAGAAAGGTGGAAGGCATTTGCATAAACATTGTAGAAAACCACATCAGCAAACAGCTACAGTATGTTCAGGCGAAGGAAGGAAAAAGAAAGGATCGGGGACACGGCTCTGCAACCCATGGATCCCGACAGCACTTGGCATGCGTGTTGAACTTTACATTTTGTTGTGCTGCGATACAAATGGAAAAAGGTTCCTGTAACAATGTATTAATGCAGCCAGCAAAGGAATATTGAGGGCTCATTTGCTAAATGCAAATGCAGGAGTGGCAGCCGTAGTAATTATTAGTAGTGATGGTAAAGTCGTGGTAATAAAAGCGAGTGTAATGACAGAAGCCTAACCACAGTACGCGTCGCAGTACGGTTTCGTGGTGTGCGTTGTAAAGCAATACATTTTTTTAAACCACAAAGCTCACGGGGCTGGTAATATATCACCATCTTGGGAACTGACAGAAAAGTGGAACTGGATGTGCTTTGAATGAAAAACTTTTTAAGCTTTAATAGTTTGCATTGTAGAGGTTCTGAGGCTTTCAGATAAATAATAGCTATGTGTGCTTAATCCTGCGCTTAATCAAAGTACACATCCTTTGCTGAAATAAGCTATATGTTGCTTGAAGGATCTCCCTGTTCATTGGAATCATGTCTTTCTGGGATGAACATAAATCTAACCTCAGTTCCAGATCATGGTAAAAGCACAGCTGTGCAATATCATGGTAGTGTGCAACCGTCCTCGTATTTTGCCAGCAACGCACTGCATCTGTTTGCTACCGGAATAGAAACGATGCTCTTTGTCCAGGTTCCTCAAATCAAAGCATCCCCAATATGCCGCCTGCCATGTTTGACCTATTCCTCATTTCTGTAGGCTCCGGTGTTTGATCACATATCAAACAGCATCAGAAATACAGAAATAGAAACTGTGCAGTTTTTTTTTTAGAATGTTTTTTGAACAGCAATATGAATATACTGATTTCCTCTGCACACAATTCAAAATCTGCAGGGAAAAAATAATAATAATAATATACGCATATTATGGTGCAAAAGCAAGGGCGTGAAAACAGAAAGAGACTAAAGAGCAATATCACAAAAGATTTCACTGAGCACATGCTGGTTTATAATCATTAGGTAACAGTGACAGAAAGGAAGAGCAGAAGGAAGAATTTGAAAATTATTTGTTATATGTACTTCAACATTGCACGCACGCACGCACGCACGCAAACCGCTTGTTCCAAGTGGGGTTGCGGCAAGCCAGAGCCTAACCCGGCAACACAGGGCACAAGGCTGAAGGGGGAGGGGACACACCCAGGACGGGATGCCAGTCCGTCACAAGGCACCCCAAGCGGAACTCGAACCCCAGACCAACCAGAAAGAGAGCAGGAACCAGCCAAACCCACTGCGTCACGACACCCCCCAATCTATAACATTGCGCTACTGTTTCGTCCTTAAAAAGTTAACCATTTCATTAGTCCGTACGTACTGGTTATGTAAAAACTTTACGCAAGAACTTACTACATTGTATCACAGCGTAATTTTAATTACTTTTAAACAGAGGTACTTCTTAAGGCTCCCTTGGGAGGGGGGGGATAAAAGAATGCACATGCACAAACCAAATATAATCTCTTATCAAACACAACATTGTGCCTTTTCAATAATGACATAATTAACAATTATAATTTCATCAATGACATCTTTCCTGGAAGCAAAGCAATTTTTTCATGAAAAGAGCAGAGATTTAAAATGTTCCCTGTTCTAAATGTCATCATCGGATTGTGGCAGACCGTAAAAAAGAACGAGCTCCTCCGTCCGTCCTCCCTTCAGAGAGAGAGGGCTGTCTTATTAACTGGCTGTTTGGTGCTCGTCACAAAAAGAAATAAATCACAGTGAAACTGAGAAGAGCAGTTAGTGCACACAGAAACAGGCCAATGTGAAAAGAGTTCCACACAGACACACAGCAGTCACTAAAACTGTGTGTCTTACTGTTTTAGAAGCAAGCATAATGACACATATGCGCACACACACACACACACACACACACACACACACACACACACACGCCAGTGTCACTGGAGAAGAGGAAGAAAAATAAAAAATCTGTCATATTAGTCCTGAATGTCAAAATACTGCCTGAAACGAGCTAAGATCAGTGTTATTCAACTTACTGTGCTTAAAATACATTTGAATAGAACGTTTTTGAACCTAAAATTTGAATGAACTGTGTAAGATTGACACTACGTATCAGCATGTGGATTACTTATTTACTTCTTTATTTATTTATAATCAAATGCACTTATGTTTCATACTGATCAATGTCTTTAGTCTGAGCTTTCGGAAATGCTGAGGTTTACTTTTTGTGTTTTGTGTGCATTCGAGAATGCAGAGCTACACAAATACCCTCAGCATTTTTTCTTTAATCACAGACATCTCACTCAGAATCAAAGAAAAACATGAAATTGCGCCGCCCACAACTATGTGCTCTATGCGGGAAATATTATGCTACGAAAGGTTATTTTACTGCTCTCTTCCTGTATCTCTGTGTTCATAACTAAAAACAAACTCTTATAAGCAATGAATACATTTTTATGATTATTATCAGTAATAATAATGTCTATGTTATGCCATTTGTTCAACATGGGCAGATGCTGGACTGTCAGTTTTTTGAATTTACACGCCGTCAGCTGGATTAGTGCTGATGTGAAAACAGACCAGAGAGCAGATTTTCCCCCAACACTGGAATCCTTGGCAACAGTCAGCGATGCTACATTAACAGGGGCGGTAAAGTTGCCCGCGATCCCTGCGAACCCCCTGCCAAACGGCACGATTAGCTGGATTCACACACACTGTGCGCGCACACGCACACGCACGCACGCACACTGTACACACACTGTACACACACAACTGCACTTCCACCCGTTTCCCTGCCAGCTGCTGCAGCTCACTCACTACGTGTTGGATATGAACACCAATACCGGCCAGCCAAACAAATTGAAAAGCTGCATTGCACTTTTTTTTTCTTTTTAATATGGGAAATTGCTGAATGAGCTCCTCCTGAGACAAGCTGGAAAAGCTGATCTGAGAAAAACAAAATGGCAAGTAATGTATATGACAAAGGAAAATAAGAGGTGGCTAATTTCCAGAAAACAAACACAATTCCATGTCATTTTCTCGTAGCATGACCTTGTTCAGGCTGAATGGAACTGCCGGGCGCTGTTTTTTTTTTTTTTTTTTTCTTAAATAAACAAAAGTATGAATCTATGGCTAAAAAATAGCCTGTTGATGGCTGTGTGCAATTTTTCTTAATGTTGTATAGAAGTAGAACGAAAGAGTGAAACAGCAGGAAATAGAAGTTTCTGCATAGACCCGGTTGGTGTTACAATGAATTGGTGTGTCCCTGTGCGTGTCAGTCAGAGCAAGTCCGCTTCTCGCAAATCACAGCAACTGCTGCGAAGGAGAACCACATGTTATGATATGTACGTGAAATTAAATGATGCCTATAGACAGACATACACAGACATTTACATAAAAGATGTTAAATATGAACGGAAAGCGTCGCTCATCTTTGTAAAGCTCACAATTCAGCCCACAAGCTCTGAGCTGTTTCTCCCGTTAGCAATTATACGCATGCATACAAAAGGCCACCACTTTATATGAGAACTACAACACGAAATGTAATAAAATGGACTTTCTCTCTACCTTTACTGCAAAAAGACCACCTGCTCTTGTCGCTTTAGGAATGGCTGACTCTTGCATTTCGGATATAAACCCACGCACTACTGCCAATTTCTCCCTGAAATGCATGTCGTTGCTACGTCATTGATCAGGTATTAGTTATTTCTTTCGTATTTTTTCCATTTAAAACATTAAATGCTCCATTTCGGTCTATGACTCGGACAGAAAAGGTGGGTTTCAAGCCAATGTTGTTGAGAGGCAAGAAGAAACAAAAATCTCTTGATTAATATGAAAGCAGCAAGATGAAGAGAGAAAAGGTACTATTCACCATGGTACTTCAGAGGTGATCAAACCACAGAGCTCACTCTTACCACATAGGGTAACAATTGCAGGACCCCAAGGAGCATATTAATTGCTTTACGGCGCCGGTGTGGTGGGAGCCGCAGCTTCTCTCATTAGCTCCTCCGTGATCCGGCTGTTTTCCACACAAATGGAAAGGACTGCCAAGATCAAGCGCCAGCAGGAACCTCGGTTTTTTCTCCGGAAACCCTTTGTTTTAACGCTCCCCAGCTCTACTCTCTTGGTCAAGTCACAGTGTGTCAGAGAAGCTAATTTGAGGCTGTGTCCAGGTATTAAATCTCACCAAGGATTACCTCTGTGGGTAACTTTTACTCTTACAATTTAGAGTAACTACCTTTCCTCAAGGGTACTACAGCGGGAGGTGAGGCTCAAACCCATGACCTGCAGGCGCAAAGGCAGCAGTTGGACCCGCTACGCTACCAGCTGTCCCTGAGGGCTGGACTCTCAGCCCAAATGAGAAGAGGGCAAAAGAAACTGAAAGAAAACAAGAAGCTGTGATGCTTCAACGCTCCTTTTAAATACACAGCATGTACTTTAAGCCAGAGTAGGAAGTTCATCTGAAGAGTGTCACAATAAAACTAATCAGGTATTTGCAGTCCAGCAAGCTGTCGTGAGCTGATATTACTTGAATTTCATTCAAACTAACAGCCCCTAATACAGTATAGAGGGTCGTAGCAGATGAACCAAAATCGTTCGTACAGCTGTTCACACACACCGAGGCTTTTGTTGACACACACTGGCCTTCATACACATTGGCTATGAAATCGATGTCTAGAAGAGCTGTTTCTGCGATGCGCACACGGGTCTTAAGTTCATTGTCCCTGTACCCGAACAGTATTCCGGAGAGTTCTTCGGGATGTCCCCAAGGGGCTTTTCCCAAAGAACGTGGTAAGTCGTACTTCATTAGCTGTCTTTCGTTCTGCCGACAACTTGTCTCTAAGTGATGCTCACCCCACTCCCCGCTCCTGATCCAAAACAGCGCTACACATCTGGTGCTCTGTATCATCAAAATGGTGTGTGTGCTTCTTAGAAGAGCTGCCTCCTGCCTCCACTGGGAAACTGTGTGTCTAAGATGAACGAATAATTGAAGGAGAACGAAAGAAGGGTTCTCTAATTTTTGGTCGAGCAGATATGAGCTTCAGTCACCCACCATGTCAAGAATTTGCAGCAGTGATTTACTGTTAACTGTAAAAAGTGAAAGCCGGTACAAGAGTAGTATGTCTCACTCATCACACACACACACACACACACACACACACACTTAAAGGGCTGGTTGCTAGGCAGCAGGCAGCTTTTCCACTAGGTATCAGGTTCACTGATCCTAGGTTGGAGTCCAAAGAAATTGTGAGGAGGTCAGACTACAGTGGTTTACATGAAGGTAAAATGTTTATTTTCCGTTGTGTAACTTCCTTCAAACTCTGGTGAAAACTGCTTCCAACTCTATTTTTATTGTGGGTTGGACTGGGTTCTGCTCTCCGGTGGGTCTGGGGTTCAAGTCCCACTTGGGGTGCCTTGCGAAGGACTGGCGTCCCGTCCTGGGTGTGCCCCTTCCCCCTCCAGCCTCGTGCCCTGAGTTGCCAGGTTAGGATCCGGTTCCCCACGACCCCGTATGGGACAAGCGGTTCAGAAAGTGTGTGTGTGTGTGTGATTTGGTAAGAATAACGTGAACAAGGCCAAAGGAGGTGAATTATTTCAATTTCTAACGCATCTTTCTCTTCACTTTTTTGCAGCTCAAGCAATGACGTGTTGGATGTAAGTTATGTTCAGAGATCACAAGCTTTTGACAAACTTGTGAAAGTAGACTGCCCTCTTTCTTTTACAAATATCATAAACCAACAAGTTTACACTTACTCTAATCACGCGTGTGTACGTGACACGTGGCAATGGTCTAATGCATTTATTCTATTACAATATTTAGTAAATGAAAGAACTACACATCCTACATTTGCGTTTAATAGTCTCACACTGTATGAGTCTGCGCTCGAATATTTCTTTAACCTCTTGCATTTTTGAAGGAACCGAAGAATACAGAACTTATACATATGCATGACATAGGTTAAAACACAGATGGGCTGAAGATGAGAGTACGGCATCCTTTGTGCTACAGTTGAATACTAAATTACAAAGTAAAGGCACAAAAAAGAAATGGGAGGATGACATGGGGGAAGTTATTAGGATTTTTGAATTGCAACAGAACTTCGACACAGGGGAAATGAAAAAAGAGATTAAGAGTAAGGTACATTAATCAAGGCAAAATAATGAAAAGCATCTTTTCAGTTCTGAGCTGCTGCACTATTAAAACATTTCCATCCCATCATTCTATTCCACCCCACATTCACTTCACACTCCACTCTCCCTAATTCTCATTACAACACTGTTTCATACCTGAGAACCAAAAGCCCATCGCTCCAGCAAAAAAATTAAAAAAAAAGAAAACCTACACTAGGTCTTCTCTGATGTTTCTCTGTAAGATAACAGAGGTTTCTTTATATACATTTTATATATATATATATATATATATAATATATATACTGCGAAAAGCACAAAATGTAGTGGGGTGATGAGCCAGAGCCTATGGGGCAACATACGCTATCCACATTCTCATCTGTGTGATTTGATCAAAAGACGAGGGAAAATTACACGCGTAACCTTTGTAAGTGATAGCAGTTTGTATTTCAAGAAATACAAAGTTATTGATTCACCTTTTCATGGCTATGGGTACTTTCACTAATACACATGAGACTTCGCAAATACCGCAATTTTTTTCCCCAAAACTGTGCAGTTCATTCAATGAATAGCTTAAGCAAGGAAAATGATTGAGGAAGTCATTTAAATATTCATGGGGATTTTCAAGACCAAAATAAATGTGAACGTAAGAAATTTTTACAGAAACATTGTTTTATATATTCTCCACTGACATTGAGTCAGACACTAAATACTAACACATTTTTATAGCTTCGTAGTAGCATTCTGAACTCAGACTGCTGAGATTTTAATTCTGATTGTGCAGCTCTTGAGATAACTCTCAGAAAGAAATCATGTCTGTTAGGATGGAAGTGCCTAGAAAGTGTCAAACTTGAATTGATACACGTTCGTGAGAGCATACAAACGGACACCTTCATTCGGTGAAATGAACAGAATACTGTATCTTTGCAATTGTACTTCAGTCGAAGAGGCATTACTGTACAGATAACGATGCAGCAGTAGAATAAATTCTTATGATCCTGACTATAATGCAAAGTGAACAGGACTGAAATGAAAGTGTTGAGGATATGTGATTTTTAAGAAGGAGAAACTGGAGGAGACGTGGAGAACTAGTGAAACTTAGCCATATCAATTTTAGCATTTGCTCTGATAAAGAAACCAGCACTAATCTAGAGACAGCACATCATTGTGTGGCGAAATGCTTCCAATAAATGTGCACCTCATTGAGTCCAACTCTGGGGTAACGGGGATGTAATCCAATAGAAATTATAGCAACTCTTGGCTGCAACAAATCTTTAAAAGAGTGTGAATGAGAGTCATTATAAAGCAACAGTAAATGACTCCACAAATGACTTCCATGATATAATAGTTTTATATATTACCACTTCTTCATACAGTTAACAATGTAAATGATGCAACATTTAAAGATAATGGTGTTCTTTATGGCCGAATATAATCACTATGCATTTTTTTTCAATATTTTCTTGGGTGCGATTCAGTCCTCCATCACAAAGGGGAAGATGCACAATATCCTCACCGTGGGAGACATGACAACAGCCACGTCAACAACACTGACAGCTTATTCAAGTAGCACTAATATTCAGTCAGTCTCATCAATGAGGCAAGGAACGACATTGATATTTATGTCAGTTGACAGCTACAACACATCTAGCTCATATGTGTTAAAAACTGCAGCAACACTGGAAATGTGCATATAAATGCCTGATTATAAAGCACTTTGTCTTTCAATGGCTTCTCAATGCCATGACAGCAGGTAAAAAAGAGGTATGCTAAAAACGGTATAAAACAGCTCCAGTGTTCTAAAATTCATCAATTTCATCAGGCAGCTGTTTCACTGCTGCTTCTAACACTCAGTTATTTACATCTGTGCCTATGCTACTACTGCCTTTGGGGCTCTTTTCAATCTAGATATAAATCTCAGGGGGGGGGCACCACCTGTATTCTCAACCATGGATTCGATAAAATTAGGTGTATGCTTGCGTCCATTATTAAGCGGTTCTACGATGTGACGACCCTACGCACACAGTCCGAAACCACCCGGCAACGCAGGGCGTGGGACTGAGGGGGCACACCCAGGATGGGACGGGACACCAGGCTGTCACAAGGGACCCCAGACAAGACTCGAACACTGCCCTGAGAAATACTGTCCTTCCGAAATCTGTACAACCTGGAAAATGATGATGGAGTGACAAAATCACACATTAAGTCACCTTCATTAATGTGAATATTCACTTAACTACCAGGAAGAGTGAACAAGGTTAATAGTAAATATTAAACAAATGGTCCTTTTTCACATTTGTGTAATTAACAAATATCTTCATAAAGGTATATTTAAAGGGGGGCATTTAAAAAAACAAAAAAACTCCCCTTTTAACAAACCTTTATGAAGGTATGATATTTGAAGTGAAGGACTCAAAACAAATGCTGCAGTCAAGCTGGATTCAAAGAGGCATATTCTGGGTATTTTTGGGGAAAGAGGGCTCTGATATAAAATGTGGGATAAACCATCACAAGTTTTTCTACAAACTTGTTCAAAATTTCCTGGATGAGATTATTTGATGGAGAACAAATAGAAAAATGCTCTTATCCTAAGTCTGCAGGTTATCCCACTTCATGCTAATTTCTAAGAGCTCACATGGCTGCTGCTCCCAGGTTGGAGCCCTTAGTCCAGAAGGTGCACATGGTGTCACGGCCATGAGCAATATGCACTCCCTGTCTTGTATGAACCATGTGAGGAAGCAGCTGAGGTTGAAGGTAGGTGCTCTGGCAGCTCTACTGACAAGGTTCTAGAGGTTGTCATGAGGGAATATGTCAGTAGAGATGCATTCTGCTCTGCATTCATGGTGGGACAATGCCTCGGCGGTTATGCATAAGGCACGGAGCGGAGAGGCCTCCGAATGGTACAATGAGCATATGAACATCTGAACAGTTCATTTTGTTTGTAAAATTTCACAGCGGCCACAAATGTAATATATTCTCATAAATGGGTAAAGAAGCTGTTCCTACTTGAAAACGGTGCTCACAGTTTACCCAGAACTTCTAGAAGAGAATCAAGTGCCATGAAAGAAATGATCATGTTTCAGCTGATTACACTTTTTTCAAAATGTATTATGGTTAATGAGGTAAAGAATCACAAAGACAAGGTATTCGAGGGGTGCTTCTCAAAGATACATGGAACATAGAATATTTGGATAAATAAATATTCTTTATAAATGAACCATTCCTGTGTTGTAAAAGACCGCTAAATTGAAGTGAAGAACACAATTTTTGGGAAAATAATTGCAGCTCGGGGGGGGGGGGATTGAAGATTTAATACTAGTTCACTGTGGATCTTCCCATATAGGGCCAAGGTGGAATAATAAATGATTTATTAATCTAATTATTGGACATACTTTCATACGTCGTACTCTACCATTACCATCCGTTAAGACATTCTCTACATTTGAGCTCTTGAAACAACTACACACACACACACACACACACACACACACACACACATACACACAGTAAAATGCCATGTTCAGCTGAGCTCATGGTGAGCACTTGTGGTTATAATAATGGAAGGTGAAGAAAATGTACCGTTGCCTTCTTCTGCAGAAGCTATGAAGAGCACACTGAACGGGATTCAAACCAACACCCACGCACATGAGGCCCTGTGAGGCAGCAGCATTAAAGCTCCACCTTCCATGTAGCAATATGGAATAAGTTACGATTTCAGTGATACTTACATAAAAAGGTCCACTTATTGTGTACATTCAGTGTCAAGTGTGACTGGGGTATCATTCTCAAATCATACATTTCATTAGAGCAGTCAGTTTAGAGAATCTTCCAGTACTACTGAGTTCATTCATTAGTCACTGTCTGGTGATACTTAGGGACCATCTGACAGTGCAGGAAGAAAAGAAACATTCATATTAAACCATAATGTCTGGATGTGAATAAGCTGCTGTGGCCAATGGGGAAAAAGAAATAAAAAGGTGTCAGAAAAATGAAGTTCAGTTCTCTACTTTGTATGTTTATACACTTGTTCAGTAGCTCTTTGATTTATGCTGACTTGTGTTTCCTTGTTTAAGCGTTTCCACTTCTCTCAGCATCTAGACAAGCAAATAAATACTGTGTGCCAAAACGGGGTATTGCTGTAACTGCTCATCTGCTTATTATAATGTTATTCAAAACAGTCTGCAACTGGAAATCATGAACAGTTTCTCTAGTGGACAATTTACTCAAATTGTGCTGCACCGAAATTCAGTGTTAAATTCTCACTCTGCCTTCTCTAACTTTCAGATCTTTCAAAGAAAAATAATCATAATCTCTACAAGTTAAGAAAAGTTGTAGCCCTTCAAATTGTTCCCTTACATTTTACCCAACCTTTTCTTATTACAAGCGTAGATTGCGTGACCCTTTTGTCCACAGCAACTTACAATGTTAAGGTGACAATTATCACAGTTACACGCTCACAATTATTTACCCAGCTATACAACCAGGTAATTTTACTGGAGCAGTTCTGGGTGAGTACCTCGCTGAAGGCCACTACAGCCAGAGGTGGGGGGATCGAACCTTACATTTGGATCTAAAGGCAGTAAGCGTAGCCACTACACTACGAGCTGTCCAACGGTGGTACGACCCACGATACTATAAGCGTAGGATGTGCTATAGAAAGACAAACTGAATGCTGAACAAATTCCAGTTAATTTGTCATTCCTCTGAAATATACATGTCTTACTGTTTTATACTGTTAAAGGTAAGAGTGCATGATAGACATTTACAAAAAGCAGATAAAATATTTTACGCAGAGTCCATACTGTCACTCCCAAATAGAGTTATGTGCATTCCCAGATTGTGAACAGTTCATGTTTCCCTAGGTTTTTGATTTCTGCAGATTTCCATTTACAAAAGTTGTAAACTCTACAACTATGATTAAAACGTAGAGAGTTACTGTGATAACATGATACACCTTAGCAGACCTTTGGCTTTGGGTGTTGCCGAGACGAGTGAAATCCAACACACGTTCTCAGAATAATAAATCTCTCAGACGAGAACCACTTGGGAGAGAAGAACAGAATCTCTGCGCTGCTGATTATACAGGCAGGTAAAGCTAATTTCACACCTGCATTCACTCCAACTCATCTGACAATTATTTCACTAGAAATGTCAAGTTCTCCATATTAGTATTCACACTGGATCAAAAGAACTCGGTTTGTAATCCTTTGGGCTGCTGTGTATGCAAGTTTTTGTGCCAGCTATTACCATGAAATGCATTACAGTATGCAGCAGATATTTGTCTCGATAAAATTGTAAGCGATAAGTGTCACAATTAAGTTGGCATGACCTCTTGTCCTGGAGGAAAACATGCAATATTTAATATTTTCTAATGAATAACCTGCTGAATATTTGTCTCAGATTCGAACGTGTAATGTGTGTGTATTTGCGTGTGTTTCTTTAATACACTATTTTTTATAAAATGAATCGGTTTTATTCAATTTATTAGAGCCACAGATTTGCTACATTTCAGGTGTAGTGATTTACAAAAGAATCCTACATACTGAAATCGATTTTTTTTTCTTCAGTGATACGGCACTGTTTGTCAGAAAAGACTATAAATAAATCATGTTTGACAGTTTGTTAGTTACAAAGTAACACCTATTAGGTCTTAAATATTCTTTTAGCTTACATTTTTAGAGGGCCATATACATGCTTTTTCAATGTTCACGGTTCTGTTTCATACCTTCAAGTTAGAATGCCAACCAGAATGCAATATTCTCTGCAAGTACATGTCATATGAGATCTCTTTTTTCCTCCTGAACTGATTACTTATAATGCCACCAAAAATAAAATAATTAGAAATGCTCATTACAATTGAACAGATGCTCTCTGACAGCTAAGCAGTCTGCACAGATACAGTCATAAAGAGACTTAGGAGAGGCATGTTGAACTGAACAGTCACTGTGAATTCATAAATCTTTAGCCACATAATAACTGTTAGTGCATAATGATATATTCATAACATGAGTTCTTCGGCTCTGTCTTGCATGCTTGTGTGGCCATGCCAGTGAAGCGTCTTCGATTTTAAATTTAAATGGGAATTAAATTTCTGAAGTGATGGCAGCCTGGGGACTGTCTAAGGATTCCAGAAATAAGAAAAGCGAGCAACTCAGCTAAGTGAAGGGAGGCAAGGAGCATGGAGGCCAATACATGAGCAGCGCATCAGATCAGCTTCAGTCCAGATCTCATATGCATTCAGCCCCATCTCTGCTCTCCTGATTTCCTCTCGTTGTAATCAACATTCCCATTAATGGTACTCTCTCCCTCTCATCGCTTCGCCTTCCCTCTTTTTCTGTATTCCCCATCCCTCTACTTGTAGTCTCTCTGGTCCTCCTACAGATTAATTCTAAGGACTCTTTGCATACTAACAGAATGTAATTTATTGTCTCCTACAACCTTTTGGAATGAATGTATTAAACAACCATACTGCATTGATTGGTTGCATTATTCAGCTAATGAACAATGTTAAAAAAAAAAGCAGTAAAGTAAAATCAAACAAAAAAAAAAAAACAGAATATGAATAACACGCAATGGTTGGCTACACAGGCAATGTCTATTATAGAAAAGGCTCACCACTCTCATCATCATCATCATTATCACCACAACATGAATATGAAAATGCTCTATACTCAGCTAAGTTTTTCTCACTTTTCAAAGTGAAACAAACTTCCAAAATGAACATCTCTAAATATTGATCGACAGACACATACGACCAGAGCACGCTGGCCACAGAAGCAAAAATTTCAGGGGTACAGAAGGTCAGAGAAATTAAAACAAGCAAATAAATGGTTATGATTCCAACTGGAATGTGGCACAGCCACCCTGCAGGAGGGAGGGGATTTGAGGAGGATGGACTGACATGCGCCTGTTCCTAATCACTTATCCTATGTAACTGCTCTCCCGAACAGTAAAGGGACCGACAACTCAGGACCAGAGCAAGAGTGAGAGCGAGAAGACAAAAGGTGACCCACAACCCTAACCCTAACCCTAACCTGAACATAAGCTGAATGCCCCATCCTTGCCCCTTCCCTGCACACAGCACAAAAATTAAAGCCTGCACCTTTTATCATTTACCCAAGTCTGCAGCATGATCTCCACTACATGGAAATTGTTGCCAGTGAGTTTGCAAGTATGGAATGGAAAAGCCATTGATTGATGAAATTGAGAGACATATACACACACACACACACACACACGCACACTCAGGTGCCTGTCATAGTTGGTCATAGCATGTCACTGTTTTTTTAAAGCACTCACTTATGTCATGTACACCAGCAGAACCAGGGGTTACTACTTACCAGCGTTCTCCTTACCCAGGCTCATGTTTTTTTTTTTTTTTTTTTTTTTTTTAACTTTCTGTCTGTGTCAACCTGTCTGAGACAAAGTCAGTTAGTTCAACACCATCATCTTTGCCTGCATACATTACATGACCAATAGCTGCATGTAGAACTGACACTTTTTTGGCTTTTTCTTTATTTTTTTACAGATAATGTATCAAAGTGTTACAGAGCAGATAGATCAGGAAAGAAGTGGGTGTGAAAGAGATGTATTTTGAAACTATTCTTGTATATTGTGTATTGCATCGCATTGTATTGTATCTTGTATTGTTGTCATAATGTTGACAGGGATTCAGCAGTTCTTCATGAGAAAGGGAACTCATTCCATTACATTGGAACTAGAATTGAGAACCTTCAGGCTCTGGCTTTCTGCAAGTGGCCAGATGTGGAGAAGTGTAGCCTTCTGCCTGGGACATAGCAAGTAATGAGATCCTGCAGGTATCAAGGAGCAGATCCACTGATAGTCTTGTAGGCCATAATCAGACTCTCAGACTCGATGTGGGCAACTACAGGAAGCCAATGGAGAGAGATGAGGAGGGGAGATACAAGGAAAATGTTGGCAAGTCATACATAACATGCAGCAGCTTGATGGTGGAAGCTAGAAAAGCAGGCAGGAGGGAACTGCAGCAGTCCAGGGAGGATACAACCATGGCCTAGACCACAAGCTGTGTATAGATTGTTGTGAGATAAGGGCAGATCCTGCTGATGTTGAGGAGGGCATATTTGCAAGATCAGGTTATGACTTTGACGTGTTGAGAGAAGTAGAGATTTGAGTTGACTGTTACTTCCAGGCACTTAACCAATGAAACAGCTGAGATGAGCGAGTTGCCTGGTATGGTAGAGAATTCCCTACAGGTGGACAGACCTCTAGGTGGTGAATGATCTCAGACTTGGAGAGGCTGAGTTTTAGATAGTGATTAGTCACCTAGGTAGAATTGTCTGCGAGGCAAGCTGTGATGCATAAGGGTATGTCTGTAGCAACGGGGGAAGACAGAAGATGGGCATCAACAATGAAAGGATCAGCACTTCAATGGTTTGAGTCTGACCCATCAGGTAGATCTTCCATGGTGGTTTGGCACCTGTCTTCCTCTTGGTCTCTCCCAGCTGGCATTACCCAGGGATCACTGCTGCTTCCCTTGTCTCTGTCATCACCGCTTACTAGTTTTAATATCACTGCTATATAAGAAAGAGACAAAATCAGGATCGGGTGGCTTAAAATGTCAGTTGTGCAAAGAGGTTGAGCAGAATGAGGATCAAGATGTGGGAGGTCCTTCTGGCCACGTGGAAATCTTCTGCCACTGCCCAGAGTGCAGTCTCTGCGGAACATCCCATCATGAATCCAGACTGGTCACAATCAAGGACATCATTCTTAGCAGGGCATCATTTTAATCACTAATGTTATAAACATGTAGGCCCCCATTAATCTACCACTCATTATTATACTAGTAAATCTGTAACTGTAGCACAAAATCAACAAATTAAATTGGATGATTTTAATCGAGTTCAGGGAATGTTAGTTATAGCAGGAAATACTGTAGGTAGTTTGGTCCCTAAATGATGGAAACCTTCCACTGAAATGTAAAAAGCAGGTAAAATAGGCAGCTATAAGAGTAGATAAATGCAGTCCCAGCACAGCTAAACCAAATGAAAACAGAGAGATTAATGTTTCATTGGGTGCTGGATGAGAAAGCTGGAGGGGGAACACAATCCTGTATGAAGAACAAACAACCACTTTGATTATCAAATTGTTTGCTATCAAGCCTGTTGTTCAATTATTCAGGATTATTATCATCATTATTTTTTCTATAATTTGTTTTCTATTGTGTTATGTATTGTGAGTTGCAGAGATACTGAATAAAGAAAATGTATTTCATTTGTTTCTGTGACATTTATCTCACATGGACAGCTTGGAAGTTCTCTGTACACAGAATTACTCAAGAAGCTACACTGTGCAAATACACCTTCTGCAGCCACGTAGGAGAAGATGTCAGTAAATCATCACTTCTGTGGCCCCCAACACTTCCTTTGGCTCAAAAACATACGGCCTGTTGTGTTTGTCAGCAGAACACTTTTATTAGTCTTTCACACTATAGTTGGGATTCTTGCAGTGTGGAAAAAATTTCCTGTCTCCCTGGAAAATGTGTCTATTTTTTTTTTCTTTCAAAGAAACATTACTTCATAAGTACACAAAACAACTAATTAAGTGCTCAGAATGAATGAATTTATTCTCTTTGAACAGCCGTATTGTGCAAACCATGTGTAAATGGATTTTGACATAATTCATTTATTGGACTAAATGCTTAATCCACCTGAATTATACTCACTATAAATACTATAATTAGGAATTCAGAGCATACTGTATGTGTCAAAATCTCAGGCTCAGGAAATGAGCGTTGACACTAAACATAGTATTAAAACTCACCGATATTAAAAACTTTCAGACACAGAGCACGTTAACACACAGATTCGCACAAGCGACACGAAACAGCCACACGCCATATGCACTTGTCTCGCCCGGACACCCAACCCAAATCAGCACGGCGAGGTCTACGAGGAGCCGGTTGACCGCCTTCCCGTTGCGGAATCTCTCCTGAGAGAAGCGTCCCCTCTGCGCTCTCGTATCCTTCTTCGCCGTTTCTGTTTCGCGCCCGTCCCCTCGTCGTCCCCCAGCCCCGCTCCTCGACTCCCCGAATCCGACCGCCTGCTTCGTCCCTCGACCGCGACTTTGGATCCTCGCTACCAGCCCGTCCGTCCATCGACCGACCCCGCGCCTGTCCGCGACCGCGAGTACCTGCCGGATCCCTCCGAAGAGACTAAAAGATCCTGCACTTGGGTCCAGTGTCCACCATGTCCTCTGTCCATCCTGACAGCACTGTACTCACACAGCTAAAGCACGAAGTCATACACTAATAACTGTACTGCATCCGTGGTTCTATACTAGTGTGTGTGTTCGTTGAAAGCTGTTAAAAGCTGTCAGGACCTTCTGGTGGAAAAAGTAACATTGAAAATTCATTCTTTGTGAAAGAAGATTTATTGAAGCAGCAGTGCAGGAAGAAATGACTGGTTGCTTTGCTGTCTCTAATGAGAAGAGCGCCGCGGCAGCAGGACTCAGTATGAAGCTGGCGGAAGGAGTGAGACACTGTTAATTTCATTTCTTCTCACGATAAGGGAAAATGAAGAACTTTTGATACGAAACATTTTATCCTTCCATCTTGTTGTTGATGTAAATCATAACATTTATACGCCTGTAGAATTTGATTTTCTTTTCTTCATGTCTTAACTCCTTTGTTCTTCCATGTACACAGCAGATAAAAAAGCAATGAGGAGAATAGGTTGTATGAACAGGAGTCATGTTCAAACCCACGGCTAAACACGCAGCGGAGGTGCTTCAAGGCACCGGTGACGTCCACTGCGTCACCGTGCTGCTCAACTTGAATGTATCCATAAAAGTCCAGTGTAAACAAAACACAAATTTATGCCAGTGTCACATACAGAGTACTGGGTAGGGTAGAGTGTGTTGATATATCGATGTATATATATATATATATGAGAATCGTTGTGGAATCACACACTGTGATTAGGGATGGGTTCTTCAACCTATCATTTAGACATGAGAAACTGTGAAATATGAGATGGAGGCAGTATGCACTGAAAAAATTAACGTAAACACAAATGTATTTTGTTTCAGCATAATCATATGTGACAAACTGCAAAAATGCAGTAAATTGACAAATTGACAAATTAATATGAAATTAATTGCTTTTGCTCATTGCATGCTATTTGTAATTTTTTGAAATTACAAGTATTATGCAATATATAAAAGCAATTAATTTTTCTAAAAAAAAAAAAATACACTGCATGAGATTCATAGTAAAAACACTGCATGTATCTCTAGTGTGGGGGTGCAGTGGCACAGTCCTGCTCTCCGGTGGGTCTGGGGTTCAAGTCCCGCTTGGGGTGCCTTGCGACGGACTGGCGTCCCGTCCTGGGTGCGTCCCCTCCCCCTCCGGCCCTACGCCCTGCGTTGCCGGGTTGGCTCCGGTTCCCCGCGACCCCGTATGGGTCAGGCGGTTCTGAAAATGTGTGTGTATCTCTAGTGTTTTCCATGTCATTCAGCAATGAGGAAATGAAAACAATGTGCACAGTTCTAACATCATATCAAGTTTTTGCCATAACATACATTTATACTGCTATATATACTGTAATGTCCATTTTAGTACTTTTAATTTCTTAATGCAACTAAAAGCAGAGAATTTAAGATGATAACCACGACTGCCTCGATAATATTGGTAAATGTAAAAATATTAAATACTGACATATGCTGAGGTAAACGGATTTATTCTGCATAATCCCTGGAACTAATTATTCCCAGATTATCTGTAAGAGATAAAGGTATCAGAAAAATTTAATTTAATTGCTTGTTGTGGTTTTTTACCTGCTGATTTTACACAGCTCATGAGAGATGAACGACTTGCCGCAGAGGGAGACGGTGAAATACAGGTGATTAAATTTCATTATTTTAATTTTATTTTACAGGCACGTAGCCATTTGTGCAGGTTTGCCTGATTTATCAATGTCAGTGAAGCTTTGAGGCACCGATATCCCTGCTCCTTCGGTAGAACCTGGGAACACCTTGCAAAAAGGCTTTCCAGATCACAGGATGAGCACATTATTGTGGAAAGTTTGTTTTTAAAAGAGGAGACAATTCCACGGGAGAGAGTAAAAAGTTGTACACTGTTTCCCACAGTTCTATAACTTACTTAATATTGGCTTTAAAAAATCATCGGTTATATCATCAAATGAAAGCTGCGCACCTTTCATTGCACCTTCGCCAGCGAGCGCTGACAGGACATCAGTCCCCCAGGAACACTTTTGTCACAACTGTTTCTGCTTGATGTGTCATTTTGACAGAATTGCAATCGCAACAGCAAAAATAGCAGCTCTTAATCGCAAAACTGCTGACCAACTTATTAAGACAATTTGCTCATATTTTTCACAGTGTAAAAAAATTTTTAAATGACCTACTTGGGTGGTTGTTGTCAACAAGCAGAGATACATGATGTCGAAGGTCTGAGCAATTCCAGCAGCAGGATTCCCCCAGGCACGGTCCCAACATGTGTTTCCCCAAGACATTAGGCTCATCACTGACGATGTCACTTCACCCTGACATCTTTGATGGTTTCAAAGAGTAGCTGAGCTGATAACCGATAACCAAAAACGGACAGCTCTCAAAGAAGCGGAAAGACATACATAGGACCACGAGCTCTTAAAATCCTGGAAGGAACATTTGAAAAACAGGTATTTAAACCGGTAGGTAGTCTGATATTACCTGTCAAATATTGCGCTCGAATTTCGACGCGCTAATCTAACTCTGCTTCCAAGTACCACACTTCAGTACAGAGACGCCAAATCCACGGTCCAAACGGCTTTCCACGCGCTCCGTCGCAGCTCTAGGTGCGGTCACCACGCTATGCGTACCGCAGCGAGCAAAGCAGCGCCGTAGTGTGATAAACAAGACGGATAATTCACGCTTAACACTATAAGCAATATGAACACAGTGATGCAAATGAAAAGTCTGCACTTTGCAGTTTCCGAAAAGTCTCTGAGTGTGGCTCCAAGTTTGAAAGTGAGTGGGAACTCTCTTAATCCTCTTTAGCTAGATTTAGGTGGCATTGAGTATGGGCTCTGGCCCTTTTTTCTCGTGTATCGCTGTCTTATTAATCCATTATATAAAGACAGTAGGAAGAATAATTTAAAGAAAAAATACTTATATAAGAAGTACACACACACACACACACACACACACACATCATCTGAAACTGCTCGTCCCATACAGGGTCGCGGGGAGCCGGAGCCTAAGCCGGCAGCACAGAGCGTAAGGCTGGAGGGAGAGGGGACACACCCAGGACGGGACGCCACTCCGTCGCAAAGCACCCCGAACGGGACGTGAACAGCAGACCCACCGGAGAGCAGGAACCTGTCCAACCCACTGCGCCAGTGTGCCGCTGCGTCACCACGCCCCCCCCCCCCCCACATATATGTATTTTTCTTTTAAAATCCAAGAGAAAAGAATTCACACTAAAGAATTTATAGAGGGACAATAAATATCTGATGTGAGATTGCTGAAAGAGAGCATAAGCAGAATACACGAAGGGTCGACACTGATCCTCAGGAATATTCAGTCCGCCGTCCCAGAGGAAACTTCACCGGGAAGCTCAATGCATAGAAATATAATGGCCTTCACCGCACGGCAGGCAGCCCCTGAGGTGCTGAACTTTGACATGTGGCGAAAAGGCTGCGAGACAAGGGATGCGGTCAGTATGGAGAACACCTGAGCGCTCGAGTTATGAGACCACGGAGCGCATGGTACACGCAGCAACAAATGTGTGCTCTGCAGAGAGTTTCTGACGGATCGAAGTGTCAGAAGGCACAGAGAGGGGGACACATTAACGCACGTCTTATTTATCTCCCGGAGCTCTCTGTATGGAGGCCCGGCGGCTGCGGACCACGAATAACGTATGCTGAAAGGACGCCGTCAGGAGTCGCACCGGATCGTACTGATAGCCAAAATTACTGTGAGCTTCAGTCTCAGATGATGTGGTGACAGTGCGATCTGAGTGTGATTTGTCTATTGCGCTGACGGGATGAGCGTGCGTGTAAAAAAATGCGCAATAATACTGCGCATTCTGGCACGATGCTTCCCGCACAACAGAGTATAGCTGCACCCGCTTGCTTCATTCCTTCCTGCTCACTTTTCCCACGTGCAAACGCTTGCGATATTTGTATTTCCATAGGAGAAAAAGTTTGTATCGAGACGAGGCAAACGTTACTTTGGTTCTCGCAGGATGGTGAAGGGCATCGTCTCGTTATCGGAAGGTTTCCCATTCGGCTCCCAAGAGACTCCCCGATCACGAGCATGCTCAATGAGAGCATTGGGCAACATTCACAAATGCGAATTAATAAAGAATTTTTGGATGGAAACATTCGGCAAGAGTGGACAAAATGATATTTCTGGCGGCGGTCGCCTTACGCTGAAGTTGCCTCGGTTTGAGCTCAATTGTTCCTAGAGCCAATTGTTGTCCACTCGGCCAATCATTTCAATGACTACATCAGTTCCGTTTTTCTAGTTGTTGGAGACAGAAGTCAGCTACTGGAATGTGCTCTGCGCTCTACTGTCTTCGCAGATATGACGTTTTTAAATATTGCAGCGATACAAATGGCATGACATCCATGGCAGATACATCGAGATTTTTTTCCATAAAACATCTAAAGTAGAAGAGTCAAGGTTGATTTAGAACAACGCTTTGTTTCTCGGAGAAACAATAGAGCAGTGAGCCGGTCCTGACAACAGCGTAAAGTGTGCTGTAAATCTCCAGAACACCGGCTTATGAATATGCAAGCGAAAGCAGTCCTTGAGCCAAGCGCAGCATCTGCTGTTGCTGAGAAGTGACAATGGTGTCACACGACACTCCGGAGCAGAAACACCGAGAACTGCTCAGAACCCCAATTACCGTTTCATTTTAAATGTGCACATTAGCACTGAGCCCACTAATATTTACGAATCAAAGGTTGTCCAGGGGAGTAAGAGAATAGCAAACAATGAACAATTACTGTTTTTTTTTTTTTTGTTTTTCCAGGTTTCATAGGGGTTACCTGCTAATCTAAAGCAAAGAGCTTTTTTTCCGAGACAGATCTTTTAAGGGTATTTACAATATTCAACTGCCTTGCTCAGGTATACAGTAAGATGACTCTCCAGGACTTGAACCAGCAGCTTTTCCATTAAGCCATTTTCATTCGTATACTTTCTTTCTTTCTTTCTTTCTTTCTGTGTGACTGTAATATGATGTATAATCAGGCTCTGAATGCAAACACTGATTCATCCATATAGCATCTCTTGAGTATTTCCTTCACCGTCAGCTTACGTCTTCTTGGATATACGTATCAAGGTAACCGAGCACTGGATTTAGGCATAATTGCACATTCGTTGCAGAATTACTTCGGAGGTGTGCAGAGGTCTGTCTCATTTTTCATGTGAATCTTCATACCTTTTAACAAAGTTCTGAAGGTTAATAACCAAAAGTTTTATCTCAGAGAGTTACAATTACGAGTTCTATGGAAGGGCTACGACAGCTTTTAGGATTTAACATAATGATTCCATAGACTCCCCGTTCTATCTTGGATTATAGCCTGGACTAAATTTATGACCCCTACCCTTTTCTTTTTTCCCTCTCCATCTCCAAATTTTTTCATATGCAACACTTAGCCCCCTACTATAGTCTTACTTGGTATTTGCAGATGTCCCCAACCTTTTTCTGCTGCACATCTTAGTAAATTGTGAAACAAACTGCTAAGCAACAGCAGAACTGCAGCAGCACTGATGAACGTTCACATCTTCTGGCTGCATCAGTCACCAGTGCAACAGTGTGAAGGAGTCAACGAGAGTTTGAATTCCAATGTCTATCTGAAGACTGACTGATCTGCTATAAAAGCATTAAAAGCAGTTGATTCATTAATGCGAACAAAGTGTTTTCCTATGATAATTATGAGAGGAAAATTGTGAAAATCTTTTCAGAAAACCAAGGTCATAATAAAGAATCAAGGACTGAATTTAAGAAGTGCTTTAAGATTAATGCTACTAGTCGATGGAGGAGCTAATCCTTTTTGGTGAAACCAACCCCAGGAATTGTGCTGTCTGTAAGTCCATGAACACTGCAAGGAATCTGCATATGTGAAACGAGTGTGCAGGAAATCCCTTCATTTCAAGTCCAATATGAATAAATTGAGCTAGAGAAGCTCCAGCTAATGGGACTTAGAGGCATGAAAATGTAAAATGCTTTGCAAATTGTCAGTGTTCATACAAAACCAACAACTATAATAATGATAATAATAATAATAATAATAATAATAATTTGTAGGAATTAACTGAAAACTGCAGCAAACCTGTAGGAATTCAAACAAACTTGACATCCAATGCATGTCTTATTACTAAAAATAACTACTAAAGGAAATATAAACTTAACAGTTTTCTCTCCTGCGTGTGGCAATTGCACAACTATGGACCATTCCCAGCATCAGTTACTGTATTTCAGTATTCTTTTTTTCAACCTCATCCATTTTTGTTTTGTTGTTGTTTTCCGTTCCATGACACCTAGCAATACAGAGCAGCACAAAATGATTATTTCCCACAAATGCAGTATAGGCTATACATAAGAGTTTAAAGACCACAATCCAGCACACAAAAGCAGCCCTTCAGTGCTCTTCAGCAAATGTGCACTTGACCATCTTCCTCAACCCTTCCTCTGCTGCTGATGCTGCACCCTGCACCTGTTTAGAAACGTGCACAGAATGGCCACTACTAATCATGAAGAAACGTACAATCTGCACATTTACAAAGTGGGTATGTTGTTGCAAATATGCAGCACTACGACTTTTAAAAACTGGTATAGCGAGTAAATAAAGCAGGTGACACTGCAGTCAGCGTTGATGCCTTGGAACAACTTGTGTCAGTACTTGTGCCACTGCACCTTTGGTTCCCCAATACTGGACAAGTTGACACGGCACCTGGTGAAAAACAGAAGTTGATCGCCTTCAGAGGAAAAAAAAAGTGACAATAAAAATTTGAAAGTCATTATAATGTCATTATAATAATAAAAACTGAACGGTATATCTTACAAAATCTTAACATGAGTAGCAATATGGAATCCTACAGTCAGGACCCCTGAAAATCAGACCCGAGTTGAACGAAGCAGCACCACCCAAGGAAGCACCCAGCTGCATCACACACACACACACACACACACACACACACACACACACACACACACACACACACACACACACACATATATATTCATGCTGCTTTTGGGAACCTCACCCTTGCTCAACAGCACAAGCCTGCGTCCCTTTTACCTCCGGACGTGACACCTACTGCAGAATGGTACAGTGGAGGTACAAGTTTTATTGAAAGATTTGCAGAATAAATGGCTGAAAAATAAAAATCTAAATATGGTTAAAAAAAAGTCTGAGAACAATTGCTTAAAATAAATCTTAACATGAATAACACATAGATTAGATGTTACCAATCTTCAGTTACCTTTCAAACTTTCTGTCTGAAAATAATTCTTCCTGACAAAAACCAGCACCGCTATGGACAACCACAGAAAATGTAAATTACACTAATATTCACGGCTACATTATGACTGGATATTATTACTGACAGCAATAATCCTTACAGTAATAGAGCTGCACAATTCTCGGGATACGTAGATGTTTCACGAAACATATTTTGTTTCTTTATTTCATTTTCTGAGCAAACATCTGGTTTTATTCATTTTTCATTATAAAATTTCTGACTTGTTTTTAATAAAGAAAAGAAAACATAAGAGTGTTCAGCACTTCCGAAAGTAATACGGTGACAATAATACAATTTAAGCGGGATAATTATCGTTGCCTATTTACAGAGATTGGCTTGGCTTTAATGAAATTACGCAAAGTAGGTTGCATTTGTGATACGAAAACAAAAAAGTGTGAAATCCACCATGGCGATTACAAGTGATGGCAATGACTCAATGTGAAAATTGGATACAAGGGATGATTTAAATGCGAAACAAAAAAAGGACAAACATCCTCAGTTAAATATATGTTGAGATTCAAGGACATAAGTAGGATATCCACAGCCCACAAATATTTGTGGGTGTTTAACTTAATAATCAATGATCATCTCCATAATTTATTCATAAAGGAATTTGAGATTTGTTCTATTTGCTACTAGAATCAGAAGTAATCAGGGCGAAACGGAACACTTTTGTGAAAGTTTCCACTGCTGGAATTGTGCAGCATGTCCAACAATAGACTGAGAAATAAATGAACTGGGATTAAATTCAGTGCTATTTCTACCCCAGAGAACGTTATATGTCTGCCTGTCTGTTAACCGACACAGGAAAAACCTCCTATCCGCTGAAAACGAGTGAAAATCATCGTAAATTACGAATTAGACATAATAGGTTCCAAGACATTTCAGTGAAAATAATTATTCAGAGTAGGAATCCAAGAATGGAAATTATTAAATTAATCTTGAAATGAAAAAACCGAGACTGAAAAATGTCACCTTTTTAATTCAAAGTGCTGTCCATTCACACCACGCACGACCATATATGACCACACAGATCATATGAGACCGTGTGTTGATATGATGGGGACCTACTGATGGTTAAAATGAATGCAACATTGTCATGAAATTGCTGCATTAGCAAATGTAACCAAAACATGCTGAAGGTAATAACCAATCATGTTTAACAGAGCGTTCGGGCGATTATGAACACATTTATTCTTTCAATCAATGGCTTAATTAGAAACAGTTTGTTCTGTCATTGAACTAGAATGTTCAGAGAAGCTGCGGTTATTCGTCGATGAAACAATAGCGTGCAAGTCTTGGCATTCTACTTAATTTTGTGTAAAATAAAATTTGATGCTACGTAAGAAAAAAAAAAACTCTTGCAGAGTGTGGCTATTTTGCAAAATTGATATTTGCCTAACAGGGGGGCGTGGTGGCGCAATGGGTTAAACTGGGTCCTGCTCTCCGGTGGGTCTGGGGTTCAAGTCCCGCTTGGGGTGCCTTGCGGTGGACTGGCGTCCCGTCCTGTGTGTGTCCCCTCCCCCTCCGGCCTTACGCCCTGTGTTGCCGGGTAGGCTCCGGTTCCCCGTGACCCCGTATGGGACAAGCGGTTCAGAAAGTGTGTGTGTGTGTGTGTGTGTGTGATATTTGCCTACTGATTTCAAGAAGAAAAATGTGCTAATTGCCTAGCCATGTGCAGCAGCATCACACATTATAAACATACATACAGAAAAACGTGTTTCACACAAAAGACAACTTTATGCATGTGGAGAGCATGGACCTCCCTGATGGTTCCTGCCATTGTTACATCTCCCACAGGACGGTGTAAATATGAGTATTTCAGCAACGCCTAGAGCAACGTTGAGCATGTGATGCCATCTTCCGAAAAGTGCCACGCTGCCTAAACATTTGTGTGTATTTCAGATCCTCATACTTTCACCCAAACTCTTTTTTCCTGAAATAACTACATGTACACCTTAACTTTTCAGCACCATAATCAAGGGACATGAACATTCTATAATCTGCATGTGTTAGCAGTGTTACACGTGCTCAGTAAAGCAATATTATGTGCGTGATTTGTACAGCATTTGTACAGCATTTTTTAACTATTATTTGCCCATGGTTTTACAAAACAGAAGTAAGTCAGGCTCTAAATTTTATAAGATCCAAATTCCATTCCAGCATTTCTGCTGAAGAATGTGTGAGAGGTGCTCTTTGGTGCAAGTTGGCCTAAATATTAAAATGACCCTCAGGAAACCCTCTTCCCCCATTCGGCTCACCCTAACGCTACTATTGTACACTGTGAGAAATTTTACATAAAATATCAAAACTTCATTCATCTTGCATCTTCCGAAGACCTTTCTAATGTATATAAGTAAAATATGTTTATTCTAAATAATAATTTACTTATTACCATCTGAACCGCTTGTCCCATACGGGATCGTGGGGAGCCGGAGCCTAACCCGGCAACACAGGGCGCAAGGCTGGAGGGGGGACACACAGGATGGGACGCCAGTCCACAGCAAGGCACCCCACGTGGGACTCGAACCACCGAAGAACAGGAGCCGGTCCAACCCACCGCGCCACTGCGCCACTGCCCCCCCGTAATTATTACAACCACCCAAGAATGATTTTGAAATACATAAGACTCCAATGCATAATATTAGTCTCAAAATTTATTTAAAAAATACTGAGTCGTGAATACTGATCCCACCCTGGGTGTGTCCCCTCCTTCTCCATCTTTGTGCCCTGTGTTGCTGGGTTAGGCTCCGGTTCGCCACGACCCCGCTTGGGACAAGTCGTTTCAGCGTGTGTGTGTGTGTGTGTGTGTGTGTGTGTGTGTGTGTGTGTGTGTGTGTGTGTGTGTGTGTGTGTGTGAATAATGGCCGTATCTGAAATGTTATTACTGTCAATAGGGGTATTACATCTGGCGCCTGTTCTAGAGCAGGTTCAGATGTGTCTTCAGCCTTCAATAGCATGTTTTCAAGTGCTAACATACCTAAGGTGGCAGATAAAACATGACCACAAACTCAGAGTTATTACACCTACTGGTATGCAGCCATAAATAGTAACACATTTTTTATTCATCTTGGATCCAGACACACACAAGCCATTTTTTTCAATCATTAAATGTCACATCACTACAGTATACTTCAGCACAAATGGAGGGAAACCTGTCATGCTGGGAGAAATCTTAAAATAATTCTCTTTTGTATGGAATGCAGAGGGAAACTCGGCAAATTGCAATTTTGGAAGAAATATTTCGCTAAAGGTTAATGGGTGTTTGGAATGGAATGAGCGTATAGGGGTCATAATGAATTAATGATTGCTAGAAGATTGGGTCAATGGATTTTTTTACTGACTTCAGCAAACAGAAGAACATTTAAATCATGTAGAAAACCGTGACACAAATCAACTAAGGTAAAAGTTCTTATTTTCTCCCCAAACCTGTATGTATCTGAAATAAGTACATAATAAATGATGATGTAATAAGACTGTACAAAATGCAGCAAGTGGCATAAATACGTGTAGGCTTTCGGTAGGATTTTTTTCTCTTGTTTTCAGATATGATAAACTAAGAAAAGGTCACAATTAGTCACAGACAAGTCGCTGAACGAGGAAAGTAGCACACGCTGCTTTCTTCGTCACAATGTAACGTGCTCTTTTACCACAATTGCTGATAAAATATTTCCGTTAAGGCCAAAGCTACTAGGTAAGACATGTCTATGTCTGAAGATGTCATTAGGTCACTGTACCGTGTTCTATTAAAACTGTTTTTGCTTGAACATCCCTCGCCGCAGACCCTCACCATGTGCAGAAACAACCACTTAGTTTTCACTGCAGATAAGTGCTGTTAGAGCAGTTTCACGATTTCCCTCACTCATCAACATTAAACTACATTAATTAGTACAGTTTCAGAACTCTCTTACTGTGTTTTTAATCTACTAGGGCCACAGTGGGCAAAAGCATCTCTGTAAGATTTAACTTTACATTTCATCGAATGTGTTGAGGCCTGAAATCAAATTCCATCCACTGAGTGCTCTGCATATATTTCTTTTCCTAACAGGAAAGTTCGAAAACAGTAAATGCAATTCGCAGGTCGCATATCACTATTTATGCCGTTGTCCGTTAAAGACTTATCGCAACAATTAAATGGGCGTAAGAGCTTGTCCGACAGGCATTGTGAAGGACTGCGGTGTACGCCGAGGTTCCAGAGCACCACAATCCTGCACTGCAGCAAATGAAAATCAAGTTGAAATGTTAGATCTCCGCTGTAGTTTTCGAAAGAAGCTCTCAGTTAGTGTTCCCCCTGCTGCACCGATGTGGATACCACACTGAGACAGGGCCATTCACAAAGGCGTCATACAGGATGCTGTTTGCGAACTCAAGTGTTCGAAAGTCCGTATTCTGGATACGCAGGCAGCGAAGTTCTCCATCCTTCTGGCACCCAAAGTACCTGCGAAGGATACGGAGTCTGGGAGACAAGAACTAATAAAGAATCCTGACAGGTAGCAGAGAGACTTTGACAGGCAGAGGGCTGACATGTGCATCCCAGTGGAAATGATATATAACCGAGGAGAAAGCAGAACATACGCCTTTTAATTGGGCGTCTTTGTTTATCGCTGCTGATCTCCACCAAAAACCACCTATAGTCTCTGCAAAGCGACCAAAGTTTTGTCTGTGTGCTGAAGTTGCGGGTTTGATCCCCACCTCTGGCTGTGGTGCCCTTGAGCAAGGTGCTTGCCCTGCAATTGCTTCAGTACCTTCGCCCGGCTGTGTGCCTGGGTACCTAGTTGTGGCCCTGTGATGGACCGGCGTCCCGTCCAGGGTGTGCCCCCCCCTCCCACCCTTGCACCCTGTGTTTCCGGGATTGGCTCCGGCTCACTGTGACCCCGCTCGGCTCGAGACGTTATTGAAATTGGTTGGTTGGTTGTCTTAAGTGTCACATAGAGGGCTCATCACCTTCAATCTGATCAGGTCAATGTATCAAAGTCCAACATATGCTTAGATTTTCATTTTATCCAACCAAAGAGAATTTGGTAATTTCCTTTATGGCTGCAAACCCAATTTCACTGTATGTTTCTCCACTCAAGCTCTCAACATAACCCATTTATCTCAATGTAACCTCATCAACCTGTTTGCGTTGGTTTTTACATTACACTGACATAAATCACTTCTATCATCAACTAATGCTGACATTTCAGGGAAGAAAAAGACCTGATTTCAACATCTCAGTAATCAATTATCTTCAGTATACTTTTACAGCTCGAAGTTGGAATCCAGAGGTGAAACAAGTGACCCTCTGGCCTGTTTTTTTCAGGTTTGTAATCTTCTCATTTGCTAAAACAGGGTCTACAGTAGAGACATAGTACGAAAGATGCAATATAACAAATTTCAGTGAAATACCAAACTTGCAAAAAAAAAAAAAAAATTATCTGAAATCACATCTATGAAATTTTTATTTTAGTTTAGCCAGTGAGCAAAAGAAAAAAAGTTGCACCTAAAACAACAGTTGTAAATAAAAACATATTATTACAAATGCAATACATTATACTGTTATACCACACACACACATTTTCAGAACCACTTGTCCCTTACGGGGTCACGGGGAACCGGAGCCTACCCGGCAACACAGGGCGTAAGGCCAGAGGGGGAAGGGGACACACCCAGGACGGGACGCCAGTCCGTCGCAAGGCACCCCAAGCGGGACTTGAACCCCAGACCCACCGGAGAGCAGGACTGCGGTTCAACCCACTGCGCCACCACACCCCTACTGTTATACCATTTACATTTATTTATTTATCACAATTAATTTCTTCAAAAGAACTTGTAATGAATACTGTGCAGTACTTAGGTGACACCTTTTTCATCCAGGATAAATCACAATGCCAGATACATTTCAATACACCCACTGTAGTCACTCATACACACTCCAGAGCAATATAACACACTTTTTCTTGCACACGATGGGCAATTTAGAGGCTACAATTCACATTCAGCACGTTTTTAGGCCGTGAGGGGAATTGCAGCCCCCGCAGGAGACCCACACAAACATGGGGAGAACACGCCAACCCCACACAGACCGAGCGGGGATCGAACCCACGTCCTCTCGCACAGCCCAGGCGCGCCGCACCACCGCACACCGTATGATACCCGTTACATACCCAAATATGAGCATGAGCATGTACATACTGTACATGGCAACACTTAGAATATTGTGAGATATGCCTTTGCCAAGGAAGCGTGCCAATCTAAAAGACACTTCACCTCCAAGAAACTCCGTCAGCGGTGAGTTGGGATGCGCTCCAGGTTGGCAGAGGCTCACATTCATGTCGAGGAAAGGAAGGTGGTTGGGGGGAGAAGTGGGAGACGAGCTTTACTCGACAGCGATTCACGCAGCGAGACTATTTTCTGGTGAGTAACGTGTGCAGCGCTTCTCTACACCGCTTCCTCAGGACAGTAGTTTGGTCACCAGCGACTTGTTCTGTAAAAACGCGCTGTGCTCTGCATTATTTATCGACATGAGTTTCAGCACTACACTTCAGCGTAATTCTTAAATACAGCACACGCCTTTGTTTTTTTCACGTGGAAATAAATGAACGCATGAATAACACATGGACCGTGATTTCACTTACACGACTTAACCTGATGGGAAAACGACAACTATGGTAAACTAACGGACTAAGTACGAGTAAAAATGACATTATACGTGGCTGTATGCTTTGGGGGATTTTGAAGGCCAGTACTGTACTCGATTACGAAGGTAGCTCTCGGCTAGTGCTCTCAGTCTCATATGAATCATTTAATGAAAATCCCTGTCAGAGGTGAGTAATTAAGAGCTGAGCTGGAACAACGACGAGGAAACCTTGTGGATCATGAGGACCTGCGTCCTCAAGCCCTTATTTAATTAAAGGCTTAATGCAAACATCCTGCCCTTTAGTGATCTCCAAAACATATTATGAGAACAGGAAGCTGGTAAAATAGACCAGCTTATTCATTTATCACCTCACTTAATTCAAGTAACACATCTGTAAACTCCTTGGAAGAGCTGCCAATGCACTTAATTATTTTTACAAATGTCTATGTGTTAAGGCCTTCATTTCTTAGGATGGATATGTAACTTCTTTGTGCAGCTCCATTTCTAATGCTACACTCACATTTAGCTGATGTTTTTCTCCAGAGCAACTTACCATGTTATGGTATTTACACTTATTTACCCATTTATACACCTAGGTAATTCTACTGGAGCAATTTAGGGTAAGGACCTTGCTCGAGGGTACCACAGCCAGAAGTGAGATTCCAACCTGCCACCTCTGGGTCCAAAGCAGCAGCTCTAACCACTATACTACCAGTTGTCCCTGGTTTTACTTTTACCATGTCTGCAAACCCATTTTTACTAAAGCTAAATAACTCTTATTCACAGCAAAATTCTGCAAAAATTTCAGTCTAACCTGATTTGTATATACAATTTCTCTCACGATGTTCCTTTACAGTGGCTAACAGAAGATCAGGTGCAAATTCAAAGAGGCATGAAACATGTTGTTCTATTAATATTATGCATTAGAGCCCTTCATCCACTTGGAAGTAAATATCGTAACAAGAGGTTGTTCCGATGGGCTACTGAAAAGACACATAAAAGAGGAAACCATTAAATATAATGAATACAGAGCACCAGCATGTAGTTTCTTAAAGACATATCTGTAGATCCATCATCATCATCATCATCATGTGTGAAATTTGCAAGGTATGATGGTAGGAAGAAAGACTGAAGAAATATCATGCAGATATATATGTATGTGTGTGTATGTCTACTACATAGATACATACAGAAAAAGGACATTTTAATAATTTCTCTTTGTTTTAAGAGCCTAGTGCCTAAGATCACTACTAAAGCCACTGCAACAAGTGTATTATGTTGTAGAGAAACAATGAAAAATGCTAATAAATCTCTACACAAATTGAACAAAGGGGACCGACATTGGCAATGCAGTACATGTACAGTGGAACAGTAAACACAGTATACACCGAGTACACTGAGCTCTTAACTATATGTATATAAGTGTTGCTGGGAATTCTCTGAGGTTAGGCATAGTTCACTGTTGAGTTATTACCCTTTCGTTGATTCATGTTACACTGATACCCGACGCTCAGTACGACTCACAATTCATTTCACAAGAACTTTCCAGCTAATCCCAAATGCAACCATTTATTTACCCATAATAGACGTATTTCAGGCGTGTAATACTTTGACATGTGATGCTGTGCCATGCTTTGAAGATATAAAAATGTTGCATTCTGATATTAATGAGACAGAAACTGTGGAAATTAGAAACATGTAAAATGTAGTAATGTGTACTGTAAGAATTTTAGCTATGAAAGAAACTTTTTTAGAACAAGAAGATAAAATAATTTTTCTTTTCCCTGTACATACATACTTGTTATAGAGCACACTGCCTATATCCCAGTGATGTAACTGGCTAAGTACTATATTTGTAAAGCTGTGAAATTTTTAGATAATTTTTCATAAGAATGCATTTAATTATTCACATTCAACAGATTGGACAGTTCCCTTTTCACACATTAATATTTCAACACGTTTCCTCCCCTTTGGCCATTTCATGAAGATATATCACAGTGAAAATATATTTTACAAAAATGGCCTTCAAGTGGAGTAAAAGCTGGTGCATTAGTCCAACTACGTTACAGTAATCCTAGAAAAATGCAAAAAGTACACCTGATGACAAGTGTAGAATGTACTGTTCTGACTCGTCAGAAGACTGTAAAACCAGGAAGTTTCCCTCTTTCATGGACTTTTGCATTTTAAAAGGAAAACAATCTTGTTTAACCTACTGAATAACAATCTGCTTTACTTTGTAGAAGAAAAAGTATTACATCACTTTCCTGCAAAGGAATCCAATAGTCTCCAATCTATCACTTTTATTTGCAAAAATAATCTCTTGTAACAGTTTATTGCTTTACAGTTATTTGCTTATCGCTTGTAATACAATTACTGAACAACAAATCATAATAATGAAAATCCAATGTGAACAGCACATTCCTGAAAGGGAAATATCTAATCATGCTAGAACACTAAAACAATACTGATAGAAATATTGTTTCAAGGAAATGAAAGCCATGTGCACGCTTCCAGAATTTGGAAATAACACATTATTGTAAGGAACTGTGGTATTTAAGATTTGATCCAGTGTACTACGTTATGCAATATTATTGTGTAGCTCTGTATCATTCTTCCTGAACAATGTAGAATGATAAGCAGAAAGGATCCATATGCACTGCTCATATACTAAGGTAAATAAATGAAAGAACGAAGAAATAAACAAAGCCAAACAGATAAATCGAGAAAAAGAAACACTCATTGACTTTCATTAGCCACTTGTATTGGTAGTCTCAATCCAAACTGGGGCAGGGGGGGTACACCCTGGAATGGACACCAGTTCATCGCATAATAGCCGCACACAAGCATTCACACACACTACGAGCAAATTCGAGTGTCCAAGTCATCTGGACCTGATGCCTTTGGGCTGTGGCAGGAAACCTTTGACGACACGGAGAGAACAGGGAGACTCCACACGGGCCGAACGGGATTCGAACCAACAGCGGAACACCTCTGTGGCCGTGAGCCTGCACGGATACCTGCTGTGGCACCACGCTGCCCTTTGGGAAAGAAACTGCATCACCAAATCATCCTTTCTTAATATTTATGGTCATCGCTAATCTTTAATTAACTGATGCCCTTATCCAAGGTTATTGAGAGTGTTACACTGTTAGCTTGCTAATTGTTTACCAGTGTATACAGCAGGGTATTCTTACTGGAGAAAGTATACAAGGGCTATTCGCGCTGGGGGCCTTGAGACAAGAAGGCAGCGGTTCTAACTGCTGTGTTACCTGTTCCCCCCACAACTACGGGACATGCACAGCGATAGAGTTGTGCAGCCCTTGAGCTGCTCTGATGAAGAAGTGCAACGAAGAACATGCAGCTTGCAAAGGTCTCCTGTGTGTCTGGACCCACTATTTAGACCCATGTGTTCACTTTGCATTCAGTGAAGTTCACATCAACCATCAAGTCATGTATCTCCTGTGCTGGATAGAGACAAGTGAAGATTATCAGTTGACACCCTAGGAGGGGTCCTATCTTGTACCTCGAAGAAAAGTATTTGACCTTTTACAAATTGCTCAGTCTCTACATACAAATGTCACCTGAACAGTGTGTTCAGAAATAATTGAAGACTTCATGTTTCTAATCACATTTGCTGTTCAATATTTGTTTCAGCTGAACAGTTTTGGTCCATCCAAGGCAACGGCAGCTCAGTACTCTTAACCTGAAAGGGTTCTTCTTCGGAATTCTTTGGAAATGCCTTCATAACCAGTCTCACACTGATGAGCCGCATCTGAGATCATCTCAGGTACCTGCGGTCCCTACCATGGTATATTAACACAAGCCGCTGTCAAAGTTTTGCTCTTACATACAGGTGGGAGCAATGCCTTACTACCCAAAAAATAAATATAAATAGAAATATAAAATCACGCAACCATTTCATTTGTATATTTATTACATGGATATGTGCTTATTTATATACAGTACATAAAACGGTTGCATGATTAATGCGCGCTGTTTTCCAGATTATTATAGAATTGCCCTGTGCCCCAGGAAAGTGCGCTCACTTGTTATAACGGAGCAGCCCTTTGCAAACACGTCACTCAAACACTCCTCGTCACCTCCGATTATCGGCCTGAATTCGTGCGCCACCGCCACCAGCTACGGTCTTGACCAGTGATGTGCAAACGGAAAACTGTTTTTGAGTTTTGACTAAAAAAAAGAAAATCCATTTAACCACCTTCCTGAATATAACTTCAGTGCATGCCGTGCATCCAACACTGAGCTGTTTAGAAGAAAAATGTCATTTTCAAATCACTCCTTGATCAGGATTTCTAAATATTTTTAAAGGTGTTTGAGTCCTACACTGGAAAACCAAAAGGAATACACGCTGAATCCCTAACCGGTTCCCCATTTAGAAAAAAAAGGAAATAAGAATTTAAAAAGAAAATAAAAAGAGCTGAACGCGAGTCATTGAATGTGGTTTAATGGAACTGCGAATTGGGTTATTAAATGTGGTAAAACCGCTGTCACGTCCAGATCTTGTTCCGTGAGCCCATGATGGGCGTCCAGGTGTAACGCACACACCTCGCATGGCAATCCAGTGCCTCGAACGGGACTCACCTTCCCCTAAAACCACCGAAACGAACAATCAGGCTGGACTCTGCGCATTTTTTCTGCACTTTGCACAATGCAGTTCCCCCTGCAGTATAGTGGGAATGCACTGCAATCTTTACAGTATCATTTATTCTCCTTCTGTTCATTAAGCCTCATTTTCTTCTATGCCATATACCCATCTGTTAAATATCTAACGGTTTCAGTGATATACTAGGACCTACACCTTAGTCATGTCTGCAACTGGGTCCATACATCTTAAACAGAAATGCAAATGGAGACATTGCCTCTCCATCCTCCTAATTGCCCTTTTGACAATCAATTAGATTAGATAGATAGATAGATAGATAGATAGATAGATAGATAGATAGATAGATAGATATGTCAGCAAAAGCAGGAGTGACCTAGGGCCCTAGCTGTGTACAAATTGGCCCTCGTGCAGAACACACACACACACACACACACACACACACACACACGTACACACTCTCGCCCAGAACCACGTCTTGAATTATTTATATGAATGTAAATCCTGATACATTTCCCGTGAGCATTCTAAAATGCCTATGATGTAATATTACCACATGTTAAATTATTGACACGAAAGGCTTTTCAGCAGAAATACATTCAGTAGGACGCTGAATGAGAAAACGCTCTGTCCTGCTCTAAGTGAACCAAAGCTGGTAATGCTTTTGCATAATTAGCACAGATACTGCAGCAACGGTATAATGGACTTTTTGCACTGTGAGATGTCTCGGTAGCCTTTAACACCTCCCCAGAAATAACAGGAGAGCAGAGGGGGGGGGCTCACCTGTCTTGACGAGGACGTGTAACCGAGTGGGCGTGGCCGAGGGCCTCTGCGATACATGAGCATGCGTCCACATTTGCGTCGAGTCGTGGAGGACGGTGGGATTGGAAATCAAAGGGGTGGAGGATGGCGTCACCGCGCTCGTGGACAGGGTAAAGGCAGCTGTAGTGGTCGCTGGGCCGCGTACGCTGCTGGTGCTAACCTGGCGCACGGTCGTGCTGCGTAGAGTAACCTGGCTGCCGGATGCACCGGGGCCATTCCCCCTTGTTGTACCGCCGGAGTGAATCCCTGGTCGAAATCCGTTCTTCCCCGTGGCAGCAGTGCTCACTGACATAGTGCTGTCAGAGCTCTTCGGGAAGGCACTGGGCTTGGAGAGAAATATGGGGTCCTGCCCAATCCCTTTGGCATCCACCAAATCGGTAGGAACGTAGTCCTGGACGGATCCCACCACAATCCACTTGAGCAGCATCAAGCTGAGTCCCAGGCCGATGAAGCCGATGAGCAGCGGCACCACACAAAGCCAGGTCTGCTGTCGGGGCCACAAGGTGCAAGTGCCACAGCGCAGATGCTCTGGCTCAGGGGGCGAAGCCTGGTCCCTACCGGGAGCCACCCCGCCCTCTTCTCTCTCCTCCAAACGCAATGCTCCCGACAAAGTTGGTCCAGAGCGCTCACTCATCCTGCCACCTCACAAAGGGTTAACCCCAGGGGCAGGTGTGGTAAAGGGCATTTGCAACGCAGAGCACAGTGACAATGGAGGAAGATGGGCATTGAGAATCACGGTGCTCATAAACACAAACAGCGAGGCACATGAAATCGCAGCCATGCAGACAGACCTCTGAAAAGACATAAATACACACGGGGGGGGGGGTCACAAGTAGAGCACTGAAGACAGAATAGAGGGAAAGAAGCCTCTGTCCAGGTTTAGTCAGTGCACACAGCTCACAGGAACGGAGCTCAATGGTGTCCAGATCCCAGACACACAGGTGAGTGAAAAGCCAAGGAGATGAAGGAAAAGAGCAGCAGGATCAGCAGAAGATGAAGGGTTAGAAAAGCGGTCATTTCAGTTCTGGCAGGATTGAGAGCATCTTTTTTCTGTTCAGCATTCCAGGATTTGTATTCAAAGAGGAGTGTTCTGGTTCCCTCTCTTCCTCGGCTTCTGGGTTTTCTGCAGCTCATTTTGCTCCGCTGAGTCAGCTCATTGCCCCAGAACCAAACGCCAGACTCGGTGCAGGAATAGCCAGCGGTTTCCTCTTACTCTAGAGCATCCTTTGGATTATGAGGCAAAAGCAAATTTGCGTGTAGTCCAGCAAAAGGGATAATCCAATATTTGAAAAAAATGAATAAATAACAGACAAATATTTAAAAAAAAAAAGAAAAAAAAAAAACAGCACAGTAGAATCAAGAGCAATGGAATGAGTCCAAGGAGAGGAGAGTCAAATCCATCTCCTAACTGATTCTTTTCCAGTCTCAGCACTTAGATCTCCGGCTCGGTCAGCTCACGTACTGCTGTCTGTCTGTGCGCTGTCTGTGTGCTGTCACTACATTCCAGCACTGAGAGCTAATCCTGATATTGGCACATAGACACGCAGAGTTAGTGTAGCTCCATCCTTCCTTGCTTCTTCCTTTTTTTCTACACGTCCTGTGACTGATTGAGGTTTTCTCTAATATCGCCAGATTGGTCCTTTGCCATGTCGTCCTCCGGCTCTCAGACGCTCTATTCAAAGACAGGATGCTGCCCGGTCTTAGTGATGCTTAGAGAGAGGGAGAGAAAGCCAGTAAGGCGGGACTGCATCTGCTCTCTCCACCAGCACTGTGAAAATTCTCCGCCTCCGTGAGACATAGCGGGCAGGAGAGCGACTGAGAGAGCAGAGAGAACGGAGTGAGAGAGAGAGAGAGAGAGAGGGAGGGAGAGAGAACGAGAGAGAGAGGGGAAGCAAGAGGGAGAGCAAGAAATAGCGAGGGAGGGAGAGAGAGCGAGAGAGAGTGAGAGCGAGGGAGAGGGAGGGAGAGAGAGCGAGAGAGAGTGAGAGCGAGGGAGAGGGAGCAAGAGAGAGCGCAAGAAAGAGGAGGGAGGGAGAGAGATGGAGAGGGAGGAAGAGCGAGAGAGAGGGAGAGAGGCAGAGTGAGAGGGAGAGAAAAAGAGAGAGAGGGGGAGAGAAAGAGAGAGGCGGGGAGAGAAAAAGGATACTGAGCTGAGCCAAGGCTCTGCAGAGTGAGCAGCAGCAGCAGCAGCAGCAGCAGCAACAGCAAAGAACAGTGAGCATCCTGCTCCTCATGAGAACAAGCAGGGAAGGGCCACAATGAAGGCAGTATCTCAAACTCCTCCTTCCAGCAGCTGCTGAGAGAGTAGAGAGGCACCGGCCTGGGGGTGGATGGCAGGATGAGGTATTTTCTGGAACGTCACTCTGAAAACTAGGATAGTTGAATATGCAGCCTACATTTCCTTAATGGATTACTTGAAAGCACAAAGTGTGATGTGCAGCGCTGCTCCCACTGTTGCCAAGAGAAACCAAACCGTTCTTTATTAATCCACAGCCGCATCCCATATATCTGTTGTGCAGCTTTTCATTTTTGCCATATGACACGGATTCATTACTTACGTCCAAAAAGGTGAAGCCAAAATGTCAAAAAGAGAAAAGAGGCAGGAAAAAATGTGAATCTGAAATGGTTGTTTAAAGACGGGAATGAAAATGCAGACAAAACTCTGTCCGTTGAAACATTTGTTGATAAATGATAGAAACGGCAAAAATCTCCTTCCAGAGAATTAATATTAGATGTTCAATTCCCATTAGTTCAGTAAAATTGGTCCAGGTTGTGGTCCAGTCTGAGCCTGTGCTGTGCAGCACAGTGGCTCAGCAGGGTTAGGGTTAGGGTTACTGTGGCTTCAACTGTCAGCTCTTTACATCTTTTCTTCCTATTTTTGGAGTGTTTCCACAGTAGCTTTTGCCCACTTTCCACAGACGCGCTTTTTCGGCGACTTTATGGCTTTCAGTTTCCTTTTGTATGGTGCCAGGTCTTTATATTTTTATTTTTTTCAGTTCTCCAGCCGAGGTTGAGAAGCTACCCAAATTATGACCGTTTGGACATCCCGCCCCAGTAAGTGGTTACCAAACATGGGTACAGAGGAGATCTCACAGTTAATAAAACCTTTGTTGTCAGCAGTCAGCCGAGCATTGTGGGGTACCAGGCATTAATTTTTGCAAATACACAACCTACAAATCAGATATTGGAGGATTTATTGCCATTTATCACGATTCAAGAGGAACTGCACCTGAAGAACTACATGTTGAACCACAACACAAAGCTTCTTGACTCAATGGAAAACAAATGACAAGACATGATAAAATATCTATGAAATGGAAAATGGGAAACTGATCTAAACAGTAGATATGATCTGAAAGGCTGAAGATAGTTTTCATAATTATGGAAACACTTGCTTCCACAAAATAATGGAAACGAGAAATTATCTCAGTACCATTGCGGGTTTGGTACACGGTTCTGGTACGGAAGGAAAGTATTTAAAATTTTATTTATTATTTCTCTTCTCTTTCAAGTGCTCTTAGAGAATGGAAAGGAAAAGAAAAAGAAAAAGAAAAAAAGTAAAAAGTTGAACATAGATGCCAAAATTGCTGAAAAATGTCTTGCCATCCAATGTGGTCTAGACACATGTTTTCATCATCAACATCACAAGGAAAAGCCTTTTCTCCGCTCCGCTCCACAGCAGCGGACAAAGCAACTTGGACAGTCAACAGCCTTGGCAAGCCTCTGCGTTTCTGTCTCCGCAGGCCTCCTCCCTACCCTGTTGAGGGTCACGATCAAACGCTTTCTGTCTCCATGCTGTGAGAAATTCCTTAATTGGAATGAGAAAGTAGAAGAGTGCGAGACAAAAATGTTTTGCAGTGGTGCGAGATTGCGGAACTACTCTCAGGCGAATGCAGCATTTGGAAAGGTGGCACATGAAGCTGGAAATGATCTTTCAAGGAAAAATGATCAAATGTGCCGTTTCCCAGTTCATCTCACACTTCACAGCTCATCATCATTTGTGCATATGTGTGGCATGTTGGACATTGAAGGTCAAGCTCTCGTCTATTAGCATTGCTGCATTTCTTTGCATCTCAACTCAAGTTGACAAACCCGACATCTGGTTTTGTGCTGAAGCGATATAGGCCATGTGGTGTCTCGGAATTCTGTATACAAACAAAACAATGTTATGTAGGTGGGGCTGGCATCCAACCATCCATCCAACCATCCATCCGTCCATCCGTCCGTGTGTTAATCCATCCGTCTGTTCAGTCGTCCATCCATCCATCCAGCTGTCTTTTCATCTGTCTGTCCATCTGCTCGTCCATCCATCCATCCATCCATCCATGCAGCTGTCTGTTCATCTGTCTGTCCATCCATCCATCCATCCATCCATCCATCCATCCATCCATCCATCCATCAGTAACTCATTTGTATAGTGCAGCATTGTGGACATCCAGAGCCTATCCCAAAATTTAATTTTTATTCTAGTAATACATTTACTTTTTTTAGTATTACAACTTAAAATTTTTGTTTCCTGGTAATGACCAGACATTTAATGTCACTAAAATGATTAAACAATAGGTTAAGGGTATATACAATCATTTTCAGATTAAATGACTACAGTTTTCAGGTTTCAGTAAGTCCAAACATACAGTTTTTATTCTTCACATGTAAATTTATTAATTTTTGTCTGCTGCATGAGAACTTGTGCTGTTTGAATGTATTCTGAAAGAAAGCACTGGCATTTATTGATCTGCCAAAACAAATCAATGTGCCTCTGAATCAAGGAATAAAAAAGTAGGTGTGACCCAGTGTGTTAGTGAATCGGTCGGAAGTGCATGGGTCTGAAGCTTTGTGTGTGTGTGTGTGTGTGTGTGTGTGTCTGGTGAGAGCTGGGGTTAAGGACAGGGCACAACAAAAGCACTTGGCAGTGGAGTAATACATTTCTACACTTATTTATATGGTCAGCAAGCATGTGACTCCAGTAACATTGGGTTTTGGTTCCTTTTCTTTTTTACCTTGGTAAATTGCTCAGAGCATGAATGTGAACAAAAAAGATATCACCTGGAAGATAATTAGAAAAATTAATTTCGGGGCAATTTTGAAGCATTTCAGCATAATACACATGTTGTCCTGTTCAGGGTATTTTTGCTTCCTGAACTATGTTTCAAGGAGAGGCTCTGAACCACCATATCTCTGCACTGGATGAGCAGGTACAATGGACAGAAGGGTGGACGCACAGCAGTATGTATATTTTTGTTCAGGATGTAAGTGCTTTTTCATGTAGACTCTGATGTTCTTGAGACTAGCTTTAATCTCAGCAAATCATACATTTCTTTATTTTTATTAAGATTTAGACGTGTGTGTTATTATGGCACTAGTAGCTAACGCTATGTTGGCTTATTCGCTAAAAATCTCTCATGTGCAGAGACAAGTGCAAGGGGCCGAGAAGAGAGCTCTGCAGCACCCCACAGCACTGCAGTGAGCAAACAGAGTGCTTGTCTTTCATTCTAGCAAATTGACTGAGCTAAGAAACAACCTGTCTGCTGAGACAAACACTGTTTTCAAGTCTCTCAGTACATTGATCCATAGTTCAAAATGCTGCATGAAAATCCAGAAGAAAAGGAGCAGAGGCAAAGGCATCATGCTATGAAAGAAACATGTTACTCAGTACTTACTAGGCAACACACAGATTCATATTATTATTATTATTTTGCAAATGAAGATGCTGGAGATCAGCCTGTCGCTCATGTTGCAGCTCATTGCTGATGGGAAAAGGAGGAAGAAAGCGGCAGCATGCAGTTCACAACAAAGAGGTACACGCATAACACTGGAGAGGTTGCTAGGGTCCATGGTAGGCATCATCAGCAAGAGCTTCATTAAAGTGCCCTTGACAGACTTTGGAACATATCCTACGATGTCTTCTGCAGTCTTGTTCATTAAAGAGAGGAGCTCCACCATTGACTTTGTGGGTAACACATTACGCAGGCAGGCGGATGATTTATAACTTGCAGCTAAAGTTGTCGATTCAGTGTGTGTAACTACAGGGAATAACTCGAGACATGCGTTATGTCAAGAAGAATCAACAGCAGAGAGGTCAGATAAGTATGCGCTGTTGCAGAAGCCTGGTGTCTCAGTGTGGTTCTGCTTTCTCACTGTCAACATTTTGGCATCCAAGAAATTCATAATGTGACTTTCTATACATCGGGTGAAGTTGCCAATTAGTGGTTCCATTACATCTGGTACGAATAGCACAAGAGAACCTCTGAGGACGAGCATTTTTATCAAAAATAAAACTGCAGTTGTGTTTTAAAAGTTCATTCTAAGCTTATAGAGTATATTTCCAGCAGTGAGGGTTTCTCTGAGGGCAAAGGGGAGTGTAACTCAGAAATGAGTAATCAAGCTGGCAACAAACTATATGTAAACTAAGTAAATGAATATTTCTGCCTCTAATACAATTCTGTACGTCAGAGGTTGCGTATAAGAAAAGCAGGCTGCCCTAATCCTTGCAAGCGGCCCGATTTGCTTTTCTTTACAGCCAAGCCCTTAATTACTCAGCCTTGATTGGGATTTTTATTCAATGCACCGTATGATTCAAGTTACATTAAACTGAATATGTTGCCTGGAAACTCATTATAGCTTTTAGAATTTACACTGTAAACTATGTAATGACCAGCTTAATGGTGTATATATATGTTTGACCTTTCAAATGAATAATGTTATATAATAGTGTTAATTAATCAATGTCTACTACATAACTCTAAAAAATCTAATTAATGACTTAGTACTGAGATTTGTTCAATAAATGAAATACTTGATTCTGCTCTGCTCCAGTTTCAGAAAAGGAATAAATGAAAGGAATGTGTTTCACTGAGAGGAACTGGGCATCCCATTTCATCAAAACGCTGATCAATGCTGAGGAATTCATCGTTCCACGGACACAAAAACGAGCACTGCCTGCAGCATACGAGGACCAAGGTCACTAACCGCTGTATTAAAGCTCAAAACTGATTTTCAAAATACAAGGAAAGCCACCCCTGCCCCCCGTGGCAAAACAAGTCATTTCCAGAACGAAACACTTGCACTTTATCTGGGCACCAGCTTGTGTGCTAATCTTTGAAGAGCCTTCTTTCGTGTCTGGGAGCATATTTTTACATACTTTCTGTTTTAGAGACTCCACACAATGAAACATGTTGTGTATTGTGGTAGCAAATTCATCAGGAAAGTCATTACTCTTGACTGTATTTGTAGAGATGTCATTAAAATTAAGGATAACGGCCTTGCTGCTCATTTCACTGATAGACCAGTTAACATTTTACCAGAGAAAAAAGGTCCAAGAGAGGAAGCTCGTCTAGGAGACTAGAAGCATCAAGTGCATTCATAACAAGTGAAAACATGAAAGAAAGAATAAATGTTATCATTTGTACAAATAATGCATTTCCAGAACGAAAAAAAAAACCCTCAATATTCCAGATCATGTAGAAGAGCACAGGTGGTACAGTGTGCATTGCAGCAGATGGACTGTGCATTGGGTTGTGGATTTACATCCGGCTATGTCCGTGCAGAGCTTCTATGTTTCCCCTGTGTTTGCGCGGGTTTCGTCCCGCAGACCAAACAGTATCTGTTAAAACCTGGTATAATCGCTCTTACTAGTTATATCAATGAGGCAGGAGATGAAGTGAGCAAATTTCTTAATGACTTCTGAATATGTACAAGGGGGTCTCTAGACAACCGGTGCACAGAGAATAGCTATCTCCTTATCTCTGTCCCAAGCGTAACATGAACACATGAGAAAAATGAGACAAACCATGCAGTCCATTCAGCTTTGGGACAGGAGCTCACAGTACATTCACAGGTAACAACAACAGCTCCCGCACAACCAGTACAACAATGGTTCTGATTTACAACAGAAGCATGTAGGTGGGGATGACTCAATTAGCACAGGTTCATTTGGTCTGAGCCAAGTATCAAAACGCCAGTCGAATTCACTTCTACAGCCGGTCATTCGTCAATTTACCTTCTTTATTTGTTGCTTATTAATGTCGACTTTTTACACGTTTTTTACGTCTAAATGTGGGCCATGTTATCAATGCAGATATCACAGGGTCATGACTTAAAGGAGTTTCGAGGTTACGAGAAGACATTCTCTCAATATGTCCTACGAAGCTGGTCCTATGACCACTGCGCGTGAAATGAAACGTGTGACTTCGCCGTATCTCTGAGTGACACAGCTGCATTACGAGGACAGGTAGCACCACGAATCAAAACGAAGATAACGGCATCATGCCATCAAAGATGGAGGGGGACTCTCTTTTTTCCCAGAAAATTCACCACTTGTCTATATGACGAGCTCCTCCATGCGCTCCACTTGGTGGTACAACCTCAAGCTTCTTTATTAACTGCACACAAGGACCTGGGGAAAGTTGATGTTTTCACATACGATTCACAACTGTGTTCTTCAATTGCCGACCAGTTGCGCTGATATCAATGAGGGTTTTATCACATTCACTCTTTCTTCTGGACCGTTACTTTAAATGTGATTCAACAACAGCCTCTTTCCCCGGCTGTGGAAAGGAGTAAGATCACTGGATTTTCTGTCCTCGTGCCTCGTGCATCTTAATGCAGAGTCCCCTGTTACGAGAGACATCAGCAGTTCCTTAAGCGGCGCAATAAGAGATTCCGGAAAATCTATTGCAGAGAAAATAGGGGCTGAGAGGACACCGTGGGCTTCTGTCTGTTTCTGTGCTTCCCGTGAACTGCGATGAACTCACCATGATGCTAAGGCTCTATCAAGGGTAAAATTGTAGAAATATTGCTTGCTGGGTCATGTGGCTCAGTCACAAGGATCACTGACATCATTATGTACACTGTAGCAGCTGGATGCAACTTCACAATCTCTTAAGATGACTTTCCGGCAAATATGGAATGTCAAGACACAGCTTGTGCGCTGTTCGCTCTTGGGTCCTCCATGGAAACTGCACTTGACAGAAGGAAATGCTGCTTTGCTTCATGGTCACCCTGTTATGCATGATCTTCCAGAACCCTTAGAGTCCACAGAGGTTCTTTCTTTAGACCTTGCTTTAATTGCACAGCAGAGAAGACAGTGGCAAGGACAAGCCATGATAGAAGTAAGAGAGATGAACTATGTGTGTTTCTTTGGACTGAACGGTGTGTGTGTGTGTGTGTGTGTGTGTGTGTGTGGGTCTGTGCTGAGCTACCTGCTCTTTGGGAACCTTGGCACTTGAAATTGAGCTGCACGCTGTACTGTGCAGAATATCGTGATGACAGTGCTCACCAGGACAGGTAGCTTTGCTGGAGCCGCAAAGGTTTATTGTGCTCTGTACAGGTAAAAGTGATGATTTATAGTGAAAAATGAAAACTTCCAAAGTCAAAGGAGGAAATAATGCACAAAAAGGTAACCTCAGACAATTAGATAATGAAAACTCTACTAAAAATAGCATTATTATTAAAAGTGAGATTATTGTTTATTTGTTTAGCAAACACCGCTCTCCTGCAGTATCAGCTCTGAACAAAAAGTTTCTCACATTTTGCTGTTTGAAGAGCGGAGCAGTGGAGCACTTCAGTCTTAGTACCGCCTGCACTCAGAGGGACTTGAACAAGAGCAGCTATCACTTCAAAGGCAACGGTTGTAATCGCTGTGATGCTCCTTTCCTCAATTTGTTTGACCGGGAAAAAAAAAATCAAAATTCAAAATTCGAAGTACAGTTTCTTCTGAATGTCTATCGCCAGCTCACCATCGTAATGTCGAAAAAATCGGAAGCTGAACCATCGTAAATCGGGGAGCACCTGTATACTCTAGCAGAAGCACGATGTTCACCTGCACAGATATCCTCATCCAACAAAACCGCGATGTTGTCACGACAAGCCGATAGCGAACTAACCAGCAGAACAGGATCATCGAATTTGGCTCCGTTTGGCAAAATTCTGCACAAGTAGCTGAAGTGTACAATTTCAGAGCTTTAACAGAACACAGGCGCAAAGCTCGTTGGGAGAGACAGGATAGAAAGGTACAGCACGACCAGATGAATGGATGTGAAAAAAAAAGGAACATCCCAGAGTGGACAAACATCTGTGTCCTGACATGACTGGTAGTTTCATCTGGGCCTTAAGCTACTTTTGTTGGGACATTAAGAGGTACATTTGACATTATTTCACAGCCTATGGCAGCCAGCAACAGTATTCAGTAAGAGTCCATTTTTCCTTTGTCCTCTTTATTTCCATGTGCTTTCTTTTTCATGTACGTACTGGTGGTTTTCAACCAAGCTTTACTTGCGTTATGTTTATATTATAATTTGTGCACCACAATTGTTTGGCATGAGCGCAATTTCAGGTTGGCACTGTGACACGGCGGCTAGTGCTCACGCCTCTCGGCAGCTCAACTGTTTGGATGCAGGTTTGAATGTGGCTCGGTCTCTGCCTAGTTTGTGCTCTCCCTGTGTCCGCAGCAGTTTCCTCCCACACCTTCAGAAGGTGCTTTGCAGCTGTACTGGTGATGTTAAAGCACCCCTTTGTATGTGTACCTACCATATGATGGACTGATGTATCCCCTTTGCGCCCAGCCTTGCACCCAGAGATTCTGGGATGGGCTTGGACCTCCCTGGGGAAAGAGAAGCAGTTAGTGAAGATGGACGGATGGATTCATTTAGTTTTAAATGCAAAGAATAAGTTGAGGAATTAAGCGATAATCTTGTTAAAATCAAATTCTCATAACTCGAATGGACTGTATCAGCTTTTTGAGCTCCAACTGGGCATGTATTGTTTGTGTTTTTTAAAATGTATACAGTAGTACGAGGAAATGAGAACAAAGGAAAAGCACAAAAGACCCCAAAACTCAAAGACATACAGTGTGCAGCTTTCCAGTCAAGGTACCTTCCAGTAAGATGGAACAAACAATTGGATTGGAGTTCAAGTTCAAGGTTTATTGTCATAAGTTCAAGTACCGTGTACAAAGCACTATGAAATTCTTATTTGAGTGCTTTCCCCCCAGGGGGAGCACAGTGGTGCAGTGGGTTTTCCCAGGTCCTGCTCTCTGGTGGATCTGGGGTTCAAGTCCCACTTGGGGTGCCTTGCGATGGACTGGAATCCCGTCCTGGGTGTGTCCCCCCGCCTGGGTTAGGCTCCAGGGCACCGCGACACCACTTGGGACAAGCGGTTTCAGACAGTGTGCGTGTGTGCGTGCGTGCGTGCGTGCGTGTGTGTGCGCTTCTCCACAGACTATGGACAAAACAATAGAGAGTATGATACAAAAACAAAACAATAAGTAATGCCAATAACAATAGCTAGCCAGAATACTTAAAGTGACAATGCAAGTGATGTGCCGGTGTGCTTGAATAGCGTAATTCTAGCTGCAAAAAAGGTGGCACATTGGTGAGTGTTGTATAGTCTTACAGCAGTGGGGTAAAAGCTGTTCCTGTACCTAGCAGCGCAGGTTCGAATAGACCTAAGCTGAATAAAACAAATATAATACTGCATCTGGAGAAGATACATCTGGAGGTTATAGTCACACTTAAAGATGAAAACAGGAGTCTCCGACACCAGAAATACTTTGCACCAAAAGTGTTTGTTTTTTCCATCACCGTTTGAGATTCTGAACTCTTCGACTCTTCTGAAAATGATCTATACAATATATTTGCGGAAGAATAAATGAAAACACTGCTTCGTAGAAAAAAGAGCTTCACTGTGATCTTCAGATGGAAAAGAGCCGTAAATTCAGACATTTCTGTATGAAGCAGTGGTTTGGCCTGTATACAAATGTGCGTTGACTCCATTCTCATCTCCTGCCTTAAGACGACATATACATTCAAGCACTGCTTAAAGCAGTGTGCATCTCTCAGTATATCGCAGTATTGTCTGCGATCCTGCATTAGTCTGAGCAATTATTGACAGTGAGTATAAATAAAGCTATATTCCATTTATATTTATATTTATAATGTATTATACTCAGTTGATCTGAGTTCTGTAACGGTTCGCCGCCGTGCTCCTTCAACAAGCCAGTGTGCTGGATCCTTCTTCGTATTCTGAAAAAACACTTCCTGGCTCGCATGAAGAACTCAAAGTGATACGGACCATTTCCGTGTGCTGATTTTAAGTGTGGGCTTCATAAATCCCGTGGGAGCAGTCTGAAAATAACCCTCTCTGCATGTACTTTCAAAAACAGGAGGCATTTAAAAAGCTTCACACATTTAAGAATGAAAGTGCTGCCCGCTACCGCTACTCCATTCTTGCATCGCGGTGAATCCTTGAAAGAGTCGGCGTCGAATGAAAAGTCGCACCTTGTTCTTAGTGGCCTGTGCGCCGCACGACCTTTACTCATTCCGTCCGTATCGACGTAGGTCGAGGACACGCATTCGGAAACATTCGTTAGCTCTGGACAACGTTATTGAAATGTTCGTGAGACTCGTGATTTCGCTCAGCTTTGGAACCTCTCGTGCAGTGCTCGTATTTGCACGTATCAACAACAACTGATATTTGAAAACTGATCTGGGCTTTATGCTGTTTTTTAATGAATTAAATGTTGTTTTGCAGAAAAGTGCCCACCGCTTCAATGAATTCAATTAAAAGTACAGCTGAGGTATTTTTCATTATCATTCTCGGGGAACAGACAGACGTTCATGTAGAAGTTACAATTTATATGAAATACATTAGCCAAAGAAATTATCCTAAGAGAAACGAGATTCAATTGACCCCCTGCTTACGAAACTAATTTTCACCAGAAGTTGCTTTGTTTAGCTAAATGTATCGTGGAGCAAACCAAGGAGCTCCTCAGAAATTCCACATGCTGCTCTTCCTGTAATGAACACGGTAAAAACGGGGTGACCGAACTCAGCCGGGGCGACACTCTGACAACCACGCCTCTCTCTCTGTATCTCTGTCTGTGGGCGAAATGCCCTTAGTCTACTTTGGGTTTTACGTCGCTTTGGAGAAAAACACGTGAATAGTGAATAAATGTGAATAGTGGACGGCGCTGCGGGGGGCCGAAGCTATCGGACTGTTCAAAATGGAGCAGAGCGGCGCTACTGACAACTTGTCTCTTTCTCCACCACCACCTCCTTCCGGTGAGCCGGGGCATCTTGCGCACACGCCTGGCTCTTCGACAGAGTTACTTAATATTTTTAGTACGTTAAAATAAACGTATAAATAACCACTGCGGAGTTATTTACGACATGTATATGAGACGCCTGGCCAATAAAAAAGCCTGGCCAGAGCAAGACCATGGTGTCTGTGCTCATCTCTGGCTCAGGGTTCCCTTTCATACCCGACACGTCACACAAAATTCACTAATAGCCAATGAAAGCATCAAAATAACAAAGAATAGCGTAACGTAACGTAAGCAATTTAAAAAATAATGTAAGTCGTTCCTTCAAGAACAAGTGTTTGTTGCCTTGGAGCTGGACGCACCACATGGAGAGGCAGGATGGCGAGAGGCGGCGCTGATACCTTAAAACCGGTCCAAGTAGAAGGCAAAGGACCATCGACAGCGTTTTCAGCAGCTCTTTCTCCGCTCCAAAAGCCAAGGCAGCGCTTATAGTTGGCTGTCTGTCGGCAAAAACTTGGCGCGTGATTCAAATTGCATTGCACACTTATGAAAAAAGAAAAAAAAATCAAACTTTAAAATGTAAGTAAATTAATTCTCAATACTTCTCAAAAATGGGAAAAAGTTTGTTGAAATTTCATGTGTATGGGATCTACTGTATTTGTTATGGGTCTTAACTACACTTTCATTTATTTATTTAGCAGACAATTTTCTCCAGAGTGACTCCCAACGAACTCTATGTAGTGTTAGCAGCCCACACACCTTATTCACCGCGGTGACTTACACTGCTAGATACACTACTTACACTGGGTCACTCATCCATACATCAGTGGAACACACACACTCTCTCTGTCACTCACACACTACGGGTGAACCTGAGCAAGATGTCGTTGGACTGCGGGAGGAAACCAGAGCAAACACACACAGACAACACGCAAACTCCACGCAGACTGAGCAGGGATTGAACCCATGTTCTCTTGCACTGCCCAGGCACTCTGAGACAGCAACGCTACTCACTGTGCCACCCAACCAATTTGCACAGTTTTGCCTTTCACACTTTTTTTTGTACATAAACCATTCTTCCGCCGCATCAAAGCTCCGGTTCGGGGAACAGCCGACATCATGTATTGGGCTGTCGGCCTGTGCTTCGAAGGTAGGTTCCAGACCACCGCAAGCTTGCATTCAAAAAGTGGCTAATGGGAATGGATGGCTGGACGGTCGGACGGACGGACGGACGCTGTGTTCGTCACTTGCTGTCTACCGCTGAGTGGGTAAAACAGCAGAGGTTCTCCCCAGCCACCTTTTCTCACAGGTGCACCTACAGTCAGTGAGGCACTTCCGGGGCCGGTAGCCGATCCAACGAAACAAGCTGCCCGTAAACTGGAGGAAGCAGCTGCCTGTTTTCATCCATCGCAGCTGCTTTCTGCAAATGACGGGCAAACTTTCAAAAAGATGTACAATGCAATATATAACGTAAAAAGGAGTATAATGCAAGACATAAATTATGGCAGGGTGTTGAGAAGGACAGCGTGTGTTCTGAAGCTCAGGTGCCGTGAAATAATCGAGGCGGACAAAGGCAATGACGTCAGGCGGCCGCATCTGCGCGCCTGGAACGCTTTGTGCTCTGCTGATAAGAGTTTATCAAGAAAGAAGTTTTGTTGTTTATTCATTATCAGGATTCTCTATGACATCACATGTACTTATCAAGATGACACACATGGAAAACACAAAGATGACAAAATAACGATGCAGTCATGCAGTGATACACATTCCATACTCGCCATTTTTGTAAAAAGAAATTGGCAGTTTCTTTTGTGAACAATGAAAAATGAAGGTGCTTAGCCATTTATGTATATATCTGTGTATATAGAGTATAAGTGGCAAGAAAGTGGTCATGACGTACCACATTTATGCTCGGGTTTGGCTGCGTGACCATATGTTCTCATTTCTGGCAGAGATCACGCGTTATGAAACTGTCCCATGACCTGGGACACTTTGTACACAGCCGCTGTGCGATGCCTTTACGCTTTGCTGCAGCCGGTACAGTGTAAGGTCAGCTGTCCCAGTAGTGACTGCTAAGCGTGATGTCCTGCCAGCCAGGAAGAGGCCAAGAGAAAAAAAAAGAAATAAATAAAACAAAAAGCAAAACAATATTAAACGGGATATTTATAAACTCTAGACCTTACATTCAGCTCTGGATATCGTGAGAGGCAAATTTTTCAAGTTAGCTTCCCATTTTAAGGTGGTTCTCACAACTTCTTTGAATAGAAAGGCCACCTGTAGCTTTTTGCATTTATTCATTTAACTGACATTTGTCTCCAAAGCAACTTACAATATTAAGCTACATGCAATTACTTACCCATCTGTACAGCTGGGTAATTTTACTGGAGTAATTTAGTGTGAGTACCTTGCTCAAGGGTACTACAGCTGGAGATGGGATGTGAAGATTCAAACCTGTGACCTTTGGTGCCAATCCAGCAGCACTAGCACTGTACCACCAGCTGTCCATACATGGTTCAGAAAATATGGACATATGGACACATTTATTTTTACCTGCTATATTATTTCTGAACATGTTGGATACGGATTTAATGGTGTAATTCTGGTTAATGCCACTATTACCTTCAGACTTAATTTAATGTTGTAAAATACAAGTGACTGCACTAATTGAATTATAAGCACTGTTACTATCCCTTTGCCAATTCTTGTTCCCATAACGTATAGGAATTTGCTGATAATAAAAATGTTTAAAGAAAGCTCCCTCTCCATATTTGCATCTTTTGGCTGATTGAACGAATTGTTCCTCTTTTCCGCTTCAAATGTTTTCATACTAGTGCAGATCAGTTCATTTCCAAGTATTACTCTAAACTCGCGCTAAAATTTAACCTGCCGAATTTTCAGCACTGCTTTTCAAAATTTCTCTCAGAATGTGGATTATGAAGGGGCAAAAGTTCAACACTTTCTCTCAAGCTTTTAAACTTTTATGCCCTCAAATCTTTTCATTTCCTGTGGCTTCATCTGTATGCTTTTATTTAATTTCAGAGGCAGCATTTCTAGGACAGTTTTTCAGGAAAATATTGCAAAAAGTGTCATATTTTTGGTTCTCACAAAAAAAAAAGAAAGAAAAAAAACAGGACAATATGTACAAAATTTGCTGTTTGCCTCTTTGGAAAAACGCATACTTGATTTTCATCCTGTGAAGCAAAATAGCCGAACATCTTACGAACGAGAACGCATGCCATTTTGTAACGCATCTTTGAAAAAAAATGATGAATGATGGCTACAGTAATGGAAATGACATTGGACACATGTCTAAGGCTTCAGGTTTTTTTTTCTTTTTTTTTCTTGATAACGTCTCCTTGTTTCCCATTTAGCACCACAGGCATGCTTGTGATAATGAAATAATTTGTGTGAGCTGATAGTCTGAACACAAAATATGAGTGCCACCTTCTGGTTTAGTATCCTCCGCAATTCAGTTTAATTCTAATAATGTCAATCTGATCTGTGCTTTTGTTACAAGAAGGCTGTGTGCTGGGGAACAGATCCATGAATTACTGTTCGTCCAGCACTGCTGCAAAATTGACTATAATCACTTTTGGCTGTTCCAAGTACATATTCACTGAATATCAAGTTGTTGCTAAAAGTAGCCCGTGCTCCTCCCTTGTGATGTCATTCTCAAAAGGGAACATGATGTAGCCCCAAAAGACAAGTAAAATATTAATTATCTGACACTGTGCAATTTATTGCTGCTGATTCTAAAAGCTATTTTAAATGATACAGTTTTGCCTCCTCTCAGTTTCAGACTCGGTACAGATATAATGTAGAAGTTTCAGAGAAACAAGTTGAAAACGCTGCACATACGGTACGTAAATCAGCTGTAGTGCAGTACAAAGTGTTGGGAATAACAGAGACAGAAGTGTTATATTTATGTACCATTAAAGCTACACAACTGCTCTCCTTTAGAGGCTGTAAGAATATATTGAGAAAGTACAGTAGGGCCTCAGCAGTGCTTTGTGGTTAAAGTGCTGCGCACACTAGGGCACCACCACCGCACCGCACCACCGGTCTTTCATGGGTCTTTGACCACCTGGCTGGAGGAGTACAAGTCGGAGACCCTTTCATTTTAATTGGGGGAACGACCCACTCTTAATCTCTCATTTGGGAGGTTACAGCGTAACAGCGGCCAAGGAAGTGAAAATCTGCCCGTGTGTCGGCACGTCGAAGAAGCGACGTATGAACTGGGGAGGTAAATGGGTGCTGTACAATTCCGACACTATTTCTATAAACTATAAAAAGAAGAAGAAAAAACTAAATGAAACAACAGAAAATAAAATGATGCGTTCAACTTGTAGCAAAGTAAGGAATGAAGGACTTGGGTGCACGGAGGTAAGAGCTGGGTTCACACGTCTCCAAGAACCTGAAGTTGGAGCAGCTTCTGCTTTCTCAGCTCTGTGATCTTGTGTCCTGTCAGTCGTAGCAGTTGTAAACGTTTTCTTCCAGCATTTGTCAAAATCTTACAAGCATTAAAGTCATTGTAACACACACATCATCTGAAACCACTTGTCCCATGGAGCCAGAGCCTAACCCAGCAACACAAGGCAAAAGGGATACACCCAGGACAGGATACCAGTAAGGCACCCCAAGCAGGACTCGAACCCCAGACCCCCCGGAGAGCAGGACCCGGTCCCACCGGCCGCACCACCGGTCTTTCGCGGGTCTTCGACCACCTGACTGAAGGAGTACAAGTCGGAGACCCTTTCATTTTAATTGGGGGAACGACCCACAGCGGAATATGTCTTAGAGTTTCAGACACCAGCAACAGTCCGCGGCTGCAGTGAAGGTGCCTTTCAGGCATGTTAGCGAAGACCTCATTACGCAACTGGCTTTCTGGGATGAATTGTGGACCCTGGCTAATCTCACACATATGGCCACTCGCCTGGATAATCTTCAGAGAGACAGCATAGCACATCATCCCCAGATCAGACACAAGCTCAGACAGCTCCAGATGTGTGCAAATTTGGAGACGAAACACCTAACACGTGAGGAACAACAGCATCGTCTGCGGGGAGCTCCTTGCCTCTTCTGCAAGGAGTCTGACGACTCGCATTCAGCTGTTCTTCGGCAGTCGTGTCAGTGGACCTTTTCTTCGTTTCACAGCGGCATGCTGGTAGACAAAGTTCACGGAGAAATTGCAACTATTCTAATATGAAACACCTTTAAAATTAAAATATAAGTGTGAAATTTTGAGAAATATTACACACACAATGGTAAAAATGTTTGCTTCTCGGAAAGTGCTACCTGAACGTTTCTATAGCCGCGACGTCAATGTGAGCATGTTTCTAGGAGTGAATCTTTAGCGGCGCCATTAACGTCAATATCACTCCATGTTATACACATCTCTGTGTGGGGATTACACACATTGTTGTAGCTAAAATGAAACCGTCCAAGTGCACAAGCTGAAAAGGGGAAATATTTCTCTCTAAATGGCGGGGGGCCCCACTTTTGATTCAGGCTGCCTCATTACTCACTGCTGGCGCTTGATGAACGGGTGGATCGAGTTCCCGGATGACGGAGCTCAGAACACAGCGCTGTGAAGTGGCTCCAACGGCCGCTTCCCTGCGGCACGGCCCAAGGCGGGGCGGTAACCGCGTCCACGAGTCCCGCAGCTGCCTACGCAGGCAGCAAGCAGCCTGGCGGTCGGCGCCTCCCTCCTCCCGTAGCGACCCGTGATGCCGGAATGGGATGGGCTCCCTGCTGCTGAAGGCGCTTCTCCTTCTTCTCACTTCTAACACAGCGGGGCCACTTTCTCACCTGTGACCACTGGACGGGTCTCTTCAGTTTGCTCCACCGACGTTGCGTCAATATTACATTCAAATCACTTTCTTGTATCCGTGTTTAAAGCCTGAAGGAATGTTTCGCTTTTAGATCATCCCAAAATCCCTCTGTACTGCTTTCTTACATTTCGTTCTGTTCATTCACATTCCTTTTTTTCCAGTTTTCAACAAATGTTTATAATGTATCATTGTCATTATTGTTCTTTGTTTTGATGTAATCATGTTTTTATTGTAGAAAGAGAGTAGTTTCAAGAATGTCCTTCCAGGAATTTAACAGTTTACTGCTTTTTTAGAAATCCATTGTCCAGTTTAGCTTTTCACTAATACAGCTGAAGTCCTTAACATGCATCACCTCCCAAAAGCAGGCAGATTGCTTGGAAGTCCGAAAACTCTGACCGGTTATGATATGTCTCTTTCGGGTGAGAACTTTTACTCCAACTCGCATGCGGAAATGATATTTCAATTACAAAATCCTTTCTGTCTGCAGATATGTCAACGAGAGCCATCCTGTGTCTCCATGGAAGCGCTGGGTGCAAGTCCACTCGGGGTTCACTCTGCCACGACCCCCCAGCACTCACCGCATCGCTGTCCAGCCAAAAGGACATTTGCTCTTTACATTTGTTTTTGCCAGACCCTATTAATTAATTTTTGGTAGATTCCACCTACACAAGAGGTGTAACGCTGGTTTCACACAGTGCTTATGGGGCCGCATTCTAGGAGAAGTTGCTCCATCTCATGAGGCAACGGAGAGTCGATGCATTTTCACAGAGATCTTCTCACGCGGTGACATCAGCTCTTGTAGCCATTCAGGAATATGAACATTTGCATTCTCGTGCCGCTCAAGCGTTGCTTTGACCCTTTGCGCGTGCGCACGCACACGCACATACGCAGTGTGTCTTGTAGCCACTGAGTATGAACTTCCACAAGATGTCAGTGTAAGACTACATTATATTCGGGCCCTCAACAATATTTCACTTTTCAAAAAAAAGGTCAAGTTGTTCTTTTTGTATCAGCTGTTACTATGATATGAAAGTGTACCTTCAACTGTTTCTCAGAGAATGTCAGACATTTCTTTCTTTTCTTTTACTTGTTCTGCAAATAGCTGCTTAGTTAAAAGCCAATAACTGGCTTTCTTTAGGTAACATCTCAGTGTTGCGTCTTTACTGATTGTTCATTTCTCAGAGTTCAAGTTGCAAGCTGTGCTAAAGGAATATTATCTACAATAAAATTTCTTTGCATTATTCATCATCTACCGTTTCAGCTGTAAATTTGGGGTCATACGTTATCACTGTGACATCATATTTAGCAGATTTCTGTTCATACCATTTATCAATTTAGTAGGTGCTCACATTTGTACCAAACTATCAGTGTGGAATGACCCAGAAGGCAATATGGTAGATATCATAGTAGATATTATATAGCACATACTGTAGTATAGCTGACCTGTTCTCTGGAAACTTCTTTGGTGTGTCACCAAGTTTGCGTTTTAATGAGATGCTAATGAGGTGAAAAGAGTGGGCAATTTCTAAGAAAGGCAAACGCATAAACGTGAAAGATGTCAGCCGCATTTTTTAAATAACAATCTCCTCCCGACGATCGCAGAGCTCAGCAGGGTCTCTCCTTTCCTTCTTTCAAAGTAATAATTTGTGCATCGTGTCTCGAACGGGAAAGCAGCAGCGCGAAGGCGATGGGCCGTGACAACGGGGACGTGAAAGATGGGTGTCCGTGGTGCTGAGCACAGGTGCTCTACTACTCTTCTCTTGAGCCTCTTCCTACCCGCACTTCGTCACGGGATTCAGGCGCAAAACCCAACACCTTTACGCAGAACGATTCCTGGAAATTTCGTCACCTCGACACCTCCGCATCATTTGCCGTGCGATTCCCACATCGCCGTTAGTCCGTTGCTCAAGGGCATGGCCGCAGGAGCGGTGATTCAAGGCAGAGAGCCCTTTGCTGCATGTAACATGTCTAACAGCTACACCATCTGCTGATTACTACACTGTAAGGTGGAAAATGTCAGAAAAGATCAAATCCCTACATCCAGTGTGTGTCCAGCGTGCTCTGCTGGCTGCTTGTTTCATACTTAACCCACAATACCATAGTAACAATACCGTTTCCTGTCCTCATGCAGATACGGTCTTCCATGAAACTGGCACGAAAGGAGAAAGGCTTCACAACTGGTGAGACTTGTGCTTTACTGGTGATCAGAACCACTGCCGCGCTGTCCGCACGTCCAAAACCAACTCGGTGTCTGTGCTGCGGAGATCTTCAGGAGCACGGCGTCCGTCCGCAAACCGGCAGCAACAGAGTTCATGTTCTCATCGCATTTGATGGATCAGAGAAATGCTACTTGCACCTTAATCCACAGAGTCTGCAAGATCCTGTAGTAATGCTCGTACGTGCATTTACAGTGCATGGCTTCTGTAAACTGTACATGCATGGTTGAGGATGACCAAGTTCTCTGTACTGTATTGTAAAACACAGTACTTCCCTTTTGGCTGCTCTGCGTGGCATTTTGAAAAAGAAATTCTTTCAGGAAGTGACGTTCCACCAAACGGTTCCAGGAAACTCACACTATTAATACTTTGCAGAGGGTGTGAAGTAGGGTACAGCCTACAGGTCTGTCGCTTGCTGAAAAACGACACAGACGGCGTACGTGCACTTAGCGGACACATCACAGCACAAAGGAGAGTTTCTTTAGAAAACATGCATGTCGCACCACTTGCATTTCCCTGATTTGGACTCTTCATTGTGGACATACCGGAGTTTCAGCACCTTGCCATTATGTCAAAATCATGTGAGTAAGTCTCCATGTGAGTATATTCTTCATCGTTCAGGGGCGTTGAGTCCTACTCTTTGTCTACGGACACAAGCTTTGGCGATGTTACATTTGTGAATATGCGCTGGTGTTAAAAGTCGACACAGAAATGATGTTTAAGCTTACGGTTAAGGGCAGAAACCCTGCACCGTCACACAGCAGGATGTGAAATCGTGCGAGTGCGCGGCTCCAGCGCCCATGTTTGCATGGCTGCCCATCCAAATTAGCACAGAATGTTCAATGAACTGCGAGAGCTAATTGTAAACATTTCACTGGTACATAATAATTTTCATAATATATAAGAGAAATGAACCTGAACGAACTGTAGTAACATAAAAAAGCAAAAGAGAATAATCTGAATTTGAGTGTACTTCTCCATTTTATGTCTTATTCTAGATAAGCATACTTAAAATAATTTATTGGGGCTCATAACTGGGTTTTTAAAACATTTATGTAAAAATGCATGGGACATGTTATAATGACAAAGGCTTAAAAACACTGAAAACCTGTTTCTGTTGAAAACACTTGACAGTTTGGTTTTCTAATCTTTGTTTACTTAAAGTGGAAAGTGATGCCTGATGGACTGAAAACACAAATGAAATAATACACAGTACATTTCCTTAAAAAAGCATTTAATGCAAGAGTACTGAAGTGGACTAATTTATGATTAAGCAATTCATAAAATATACATTTTAATAACATATTGTACATAGATGTATATGCCCATGTGTACATTCCTGACAATGTCTTGCCAATAATTCTCCATAACAAATAGACTTTAAATATATTTAAATACGAGCATGTATTCTTTATTTTTTGCCCATTTACATGGAAGTAAGTATTAAAAGAATGCTATTAAAGAGCCATTAAAAACAAGCTGCCTTTTCATAACCTGTCTATCGAAAGGGGGAAGTTCAGTGTCCTTTAGTGAAGTTTTGATAATCACACTGCTAAATACACTTTTACAGCTTGACTTTTGTAAAACTGTTCCATAAAGATTTATTGGTGTGAAAAGTTTTTTTCTTTTTCTTTTTTTTTTTTTTTTTTTTTAAATGCCAGTTATTCATCGTATATTTGGCTTTATAATTGATAGGTTTACTTAATAAGATGACGTTTTACATTTACTTTTATTCGTTTAGCTGGCACCTTTCCCCAAAGCAACTTACAATGCTAAGCTCTTCAGACTTACAGTGTATAAGCAATCTTTTCTACATCATAAATGTTTTTATTTTATTTAATCTACAGTATGCAATCTTATTGGAGCAGTTGAGGGTAATTACAATATATAATATTACTAACGTCATACTAAATAATATTATTTTTAAGTAATTGTCATTATATTACAGTTATATTTACCTTGTTCAACGGTACAACACCGAGAAGTGAGATTCAAACCTGCAGCTTTTGGGTACAAAGGAAGCAGCCCCTAATTGCTACACCACCAGCTGTCCCACAGCACAATGTAAATTTACCGTAGAGTGTTGCAATTTATTCAGTGTTTTACATGCCTTTTTCTCTGTTTTCTTTGCATTTCAGATAAGTAATGCACATATGTGGCTGACTGCATCTATTTTACATACAGTATAAGATTTGACTAAATAGTTACAGTGTATATTATTTTGTATCACTATTTGGATTTGGATACAGTGATGCTACTCTAAAGAGAGCTCAAGACATTTTGCTCTTATCACAGTTTTCATCATTAGCACAATGTCAGTTGAAGTGAGGAAGTTGGACGCCCACTTTCTCAGATCACTTTATAGTGAGGTCGTGGCTTTAGTTTACTTACTAACTACTCTCAGAGTCTCAGTACCCTTGCTGGAAACTTTTTGTCTTTTGACAATGCATTTAGTTAATCGGTTTGACTGACATGTCTACCCAGCTATTCCGCATCAGTTCCCAGAGATGCACAACACCTGTAGGTTACTTTGCTTTCTCTCTTCTACCCACCTGCTCTCATGTAAGTGTTGCGCTAGTTGCCCAGGAGTACCTGCACTTCACACTGGTACTGTATACAGTAAATGAGAAGGCAAAATGTGTGTGTGTGAGACCTAGGAATTTCAGGGTTCTGTGCTGTATCTCTGCTGCTCGTAGTGTTGTGCGTTTCTACACTCAGAGCTCTGCTGTTGCTCCTGGAATCTGTCAGAGCCACTTTTCCGACTTGGGTGTCATTGCGCCAAGGTCTGCCACCACAACTGGCATTACTTTCACCTTCCACATCCATTCTAGTTCCTCTTTCAGCCCCTGGTACTTTTCCAGCTGCTCATACTATTTCTTCTTAATGTCGCTGTCACTCGGTACTGTGACATCTACCACCACCGCCATCTTCGGTTCTTTATGCACCACCTCGATGTCCTGTTGATTCACCAGTACTTGCTTGTCGGTCTGGACCTGGAAGCCCTACAGGATCTTAGCCTTGTCATTCTCAGCCACCTTCTGTGGTCTCAAACATGGACCTGGAAAGCTCCAACCCATACTTGGTGTAGATGTTCCTGTACACTGTTCCAGCCGCTTGGTTGTGTCATTCAGTGTATGCCATTCCCATCTGCATCTTGCATCCTGCCACTAGGTGTTGAAGTGTCTCTGGAGCCTCTTTCCAGAGTGTTCACCTTGGGTTCTGCCTAGTATGGTAGACCTCTGCTTCTACTGATGTGATGCTCAGAGCCTGCTCCTGTGCAGCTATGTTTAGTGCCTCAGTGCCATCCTTCAGTGCAGCCCTTTCCAGCCACTGGTAGTGTTTCTGGATGTCAGCCACCTCTGCTCTCTGCTGTTGGTATATTCCATAGAGCAGCTTGTCCTGCCACAGCACCTCTGTTGGTTCTTTAACCACCTGCCCTGTCTGAGGCATTCTCTTAGCAGGTCATCCCCAAGAGCCATTTTTCGGTAATTCATCTAGGCTAGCGGTCTTGATGCTGACTGAGCCGCAGTCCCCTTCCTTTCGACTGATGTAGAGTCTCCGAGTACTGGACTTCGGGTGGAATCTTCCATGCATCAGGAGGAGTTTCTGGGTTCTGATATCGACAGCTTCTATATCCTGCACTGGCCAGCTCACTATACCGGTGGGTAGGCTGGATACCTGATGACCAGTAGGGTTTAGCTGTTGCTAGTTTGGATCTTGTTTTTCCCCCTTGAGCTGGATCTTCAGGACCTGTCACACTCTTTGGAGGTATTTGGCTGTTGCTGTCTTCCTTCTCTTTTCATCATGGTTTCCATGTGACTGCGGGATCCCCAGGTACTTATAGCTGTCTTTAATGTGCCCTGTGTTGCCTTCTGATAGCTCAGTCCTTTCGTTCATGATTATCTTCCCTCCTTTTTTTACTGTCACGCACCCACACTTCTCCAGACCACAGGACATCTCTATGTCCTGGCTTAGGGGATTCAAGCCTATGCATTCTAGTATTCCAGTGAAGGTTGTAGGGGAGTGGAAAGTTCATTGTGGCATGTTGTTTCTGCAGCCTATTCATCAGAAGTTGTGACAGTAACTTCCTATTGACAATGTTGAAGCGGTGTGTTAGCAGTTGTTCTGCAATTAATGTTGATGGTCTTTTAGTCGTCCACAGTTCCCACATGCACTTCATGTAGACTCTCTCATTGGACTTGCTGTTGTAGTAGCACTCCATATGATCCATGTCTTATATGTCTTATATAGTATATATACAGTGTGTGTGTGTGTGTGTGTGTGTGTATATATATATACACATATAAGCGTTGCACTGCGCCGTGTCATACTGGGTACAATGTTGCAGTCGGAGTAAATGTAATGTAAATACATGTAAATATTTAGCATTAACATTTACCTTCAGAAAAGTCTCAGTCCTTTTGGAAGCTTCTCATAAAATCCTGAAGATTTAGCTAAAGAGTTTTCAGTTCTTTTAGGAATGAAGCAGGTGGACGTCTGTGCTGCACTCTAGTACTTTTCATCAAGGTGCAATAATACTTAGATTCAGTGGAAAGGCCATATAAGACATATGATATGACACGTATGACAGGACATCAGATAACCTTGATCATGTAAATGGTTTCATGTTCCTTGTCTGTCATAACCAGTGTAATCTTCAGATAGAACAACTCCAAACACCATATTCAACAGCTGGCAGAGGAAAATTTGGATTAAACTCATCCTTGGTCTTTGTCTGAACATAAATCTATCCAGATACAGGGAAAAAAAATAAAATATTACGGTATCATATTATCTGTTTGTTTCTATGTTAATTTATTAGGGCTTTGTTGCTAGAGTGGTTTGTGCAGAGCAGCACTACCATAAATATGAGTTTGAGAACATTATGTACACTATGTTCATTCGTAGACTCTGTCACAGAGGTGACAATTCAATACTGTGCTGCGTTCAAGCCACTGCGTAGTGGTTTCATGAACTATACTAAGTGCCCCTATCTGTCCCTGTCTGCCACCCCAGTTTTTCTACTCCTCTGTAATTTGCCTTGTTTGGCGGTAAAAGTACATATTGATGATGAAGATACTGATGATTGATTGTCATTGTCATCATCATGGTATTTGCAAAAATTCCCTATACCACCCCTTATTGTCTATGCTAAATCATGGTAGAAAAACTGTATAATAATGTTTGTTTTGAAAAAAGCCCTCAATTCCTTCCACATAATTTACAAGTGCATCATGTTAACAGAATATTGATCATATGTTTATGTTTCACATGCTTTCATAGAAGCAGTGAGTCTAGAATCACTGGCAATACATAAACAAGGAAAAAGCAGCGATATGAAAGGAGTGTAGAACATACAATTACAAAAGGAAAATCTGCATTTAAAGCTCAGAAAAATCCAAGTGCAATCGGACCACATTTTTCTGCACTCCTTCTAACTGTATCACAGTAACAGTGCCACAGTTCAAAGACGTGAGAGCCGAAACCAAAAATAAAACTGAGACATAACTTATAACTGAAGGGTCAAGAACGTTGCATTGCCGTCCATATTAAGAAGCCCGGAACTTTGCACTGAAACATCTTTTTAAAAGATCCATCTGTGTGTTTAAAAGTTTGTTTTTTCACATTGTGATATACCAGCGGAAAATTTATTTATTTAACCGCTTCTAAAGGTGAAAAAGGAATCATGTTCCAGTGTTCATTAAAAATAAATAATCACTTTAATGTCTGTAGCCACTTTTTCTGAAATCTCACATTTATAATTCTTCAAACTTCGTAAAATATTTTTTTTGTGAAAATGTTTAACATTTTGGAAATTAAAAGTTCACTTAAAAACAAGAGAGCTGAGCACACTAATACCACAGATTATTTATACTGATCCCCCTCTGGCCTTACGCCCTGTGTTTCCGGGTAGGCTCCGGTTCCCCGCGACCCCGTATGGGACAAGCGGTTCAGAAAATGTGTGTGTGTGTGTGTGTGTATTTATACCGATAGACAGCAATGGAGAATTAGGATTATGGTACGTACTCCCACTGTCCTTTTCCTCAGTCCAACAGTTACCGTAACTTGAGTCTTATTTCATATTTAGCTCTTATACGATGTCTGCTGGTACTACTTAGACAGGTACCACCTAGGTACTTAGAAAATTAATGATCACTGATTTGTGTGCAAAAAAATAAATAAGAAATAATTTCAGTTTTTTTTTTTCCTTTTTTCCCCCACCAGTTTCCTCTGCAACTCCTTCCACATCTGAAGTATTGATAGTTCACACAAGTGAAGCTGAGGAATGGGCCAAATATCTTCAGCATGTCTTAAGATCATCTCAAATGATCCCAAAGAACTTGATTCACCTGTACCCAGTTTATGATACAGCCTCCTTGCAGGAGGATGACTATGACGTTTTTAACTGTAGCAGATGCATTGTGCTTTTGCTATCCATGGCTTTCTTGGACATGCAGAACAACCCAGAGGTGCTCGAAGTTTTAAAGAGACTTTTTTATCCTCCAAACAAAATGGTTCTGTTCTTCTGTGGGGTCTCAGAGAGTGAGATGCTGAGTAATTACTTTGAAGACTGGAAGAAATGGAGGAAACTCTACCCAGATGATGACCCAGCAATATACATTTCCACCATCCTTGAGTCCCTTTCTGATGGTAAGGCCTTCCTCTCTGTACTTGCAGCCTTGATCAGAATATTTACTGAAGTTAATTGATTAAATAGATTACTAGTCAAAATTCATTTGTGCACCATTTATAGTTGAAATATTTCAGAATTTTACGTTTGTTCAAAGCTTTAAAAAATTATGATAATTCAGATGACTGAATCCGTGACGTTTGTAAACGAGTACAAGAGGTCACTCTCAGAGTATTTGTCTGTGTTACCAAGTGCCATTGCTATAAAGCCAGATTAAAACATTATGGGTACCTATCGGCACACGATGGCAATTAAATTAAAAGGATGACACTTTAAGACATACCAGCAATATCTGATGTGAGCTACAAATACTTGTGTCTCTTGGTTGATGGCAGGGGTTGAGTAATTGGTATAATTGGAATTGCCGGTCCAGTTTTCTTGTCAAATTTTTACCTGTTTGATAAGCCTGGTGATAAATGTATAACTGCAGGATTTTACTTTAGTTCAGCAGCCTGTGAGTGAACACAATACTAAGCACTGAGTCAAATTACTGCACCACCACATGGTAACCTTAAGCCATTGGATGTTAACCCCGACAATGAATCATAACCTCGTATTATCTGTCATCTTAGGTCAATACAGCACATAAACCCAAGACACAGAAGACTTTTCTTTGATTGCTGAGGCAACTTCTCATCTAACAGTGCAGGATTTTCTGAAATCAGCCATTGCTGGTACACTCTATGTAAATAATTGTATGTGGACACCTAACTAGCATACCTATGTGAGCTTGTTGGACACCCCGTTCCAAAATCATGGGCAATAATATGGATTCCCTTCCCCCATGGCTATAACAGCCTCCACTTTCCTCGAAAGATTTTGTAGTGTGTCTGTGTGAATTTGTGCCCATCCACCCAGAAGAGCCTTCGTGAGGTCAGGTACTGATGTTGGATGAGAACCTGGCTCACAGTCGGCGTTCCAGTTCATCCCACAGATGTTCAGTAGGGCTGAGATCAGGGTTCTGTGCAGGCCACTCGAGTTCCTCGACACCAAACTCGTTAAGCCATGTCTTTAAGGACCTGGTTTTGTGCACAGGGGCACAGTCATGCTGGAATGGAAAAGGGTCTTCCCCAAACTGTTGGCACAAAGTTGGAAATACACAATTGTCTAAAATGTCTTCATATGCTGTAGCATTAATAGTACCCCTCACTGGAACTAACGGGCCTAGCCAAACCCGGAAAAGCAGCCCTGGACCATTATCCCTGCTCCACCAAACTTTACATTAAGTGCTATGCATTCCGGTAGGCAGGGCTCTAAACCCAGATTCGTTCATCAGACGGCCAGGTGTTTAAGCATGATTCATCAGTCCAGAGAACACGTTTGTACTGCTACCAGAACCCAACGGCAGTGTGCTTTACACCACTCCAGCCAATATTTGGCATTGCACATAGTAATCTCAAGCTTGTGCGCAGCTGCTTAGCCATGTAAACCCCTTTCACGAAGCTCCCGACGCACAGTTTTTGTCCTGATGTTGCTTCCAGAGGCAGTTTGGAACTCTGTAGTGAGTGATACAACAGAGGTTAGCTGATTCTTATGTGCTGTGTGCTTCTGCATTAGGTGGCCCCACTCTGAGAGTTTGCATGGTCTACCACTTCCAGTCTGAGCTGTTTTTGCTCCTAGACGCTTCCACTTCACAATAATAGCACTTACAGTCAACTGGGGCAGATCTAGCAGAGCAGAAATTTCACATACTGACTTGTGACGGGGGGGTGGGGTGGCGCAGCAGGTTTGGTTGGGGCTTGGGGTGGGTCTGGGGTTCGAGTCCTGCTTGGGGTGCCTTGCGGTGGACTGGCGTCCCATCCCGTGTGTGTTCCCTCCCCCTCCAGCCTTTTGCTGCAGCCCCACACGGGACAAGCAGGTGTAGACATTGTGTGTATGTGTGTGTGTGACTTGTGGCAAAGGTGGCATCCTATGACGGTGTCACATTTAAAGTCACTGAGCTCTTTAAAACAACCCATTCTACTGCCAGTGTCTGTCAGTGGAAACAGAGTACATGGCTGTGTGCTGGATCTTATGCAACTTCTAACATGCGTCCAGCTGAAACACCTGCACTCAGTAATTAGGAGGGCTGTCCGCATACTTTTGGCCATACACTGAATGTCACACAGCCTTGTATAACTGAATATTTGAACATGTGATACTGTTTACAATGCCTGTTTTCCTGCAGTCTCGTGGACTGGAAGCGTAACCACTCTGTGTTTAAGAATATAAAGGCAACAATAGATCCTCTTTGTTACTGCAGTAGTTACAGAAGTGGTTGTGGAAACATTTTAATCCATATGAAAAAGGAAGCAGAGTGTTCCTGTTTGATCAGAAGCTCTCACTAAAGATATTGTTTAAGCAGAAAAAAAAAGGATAATTGTGCTAAGATACAAGAAGTGGTGACTTAAACACAGTAGTTCTAAAACTGTGATCACATTTAGAGCATTTCAGCAGGAACTAGGTCTGCCCAGAATGACTGGCAGTGGAATAATACTGAACTCACTACCTTTTAAATGCACCTTTCACATTATCAACTACATTTTTTAAAGCTTGCAGTGTTTCGGACAATAATTATTTTAAGAGAATGGGATTGTGGTGCTCAGGTGTCCCCACCCAATGGAGCAAAAGTTGAGCCTCGCGCAGCTCATGGTTTAAAACTGAGATTTATCATTTAGAATAAGTTTCCATCAGCAGAACAAACAGGACAAGTTCAAGTTGGAAGGAATTTACTACACAGAACTTGATACCACACTGTATACCCTCAATATACTTGCAGGGAGCTGGAGTTTTCTAAGGCACCAGTGATCAAGGGAATTCACTCACCCCATCAGTGGTTAGTCCTCCCCATGTGAGGAATCCCACTTTACCTGAACTGTAGAAGAAGGCAGAGCTACTACTGCTGTTTGTCTCTACTGGTACCACTGCTAGCTCTGCCTTCTACAAGAGAATTTCTGATCATTTCAAGTATGCGCCAAATTTCACAGAATTTCGCAAAAGTATTTCCTTACCCTACATCTTCCGATAACTGCTGCTCTACAATACTTGAAGAAAAACTTAAAAAATAACTATCGATTCCTGACAAATGGTGTAAATCAGTCTGCTGTATATTTCACTCTACTTTTACCATAATGCTAGTAGTCAGAAACAAAACAAATTATTTATTGTGTTAGAACCTATGTATCATTAACAAAACAAATAATGTTTAGATTTGTAGGGCATTGTTTGAATTTAAGGCAAAACACTGTTTTTAGTTGGCTTTTTTTTTTTTGCTTTCCCCATTTAATTCAGAATGTAGTATGCATGAATACATCAGTTGCTTTATTTGCCATTTCAAATGAATGATTTTCCAGATTCCAGGCCAATAAAACCAGACACATGCTCTTCTTACCTAAGTTCTCTGTCTCACTCTCTCACACTCACTCACTCACTCCAAATCAAGGTTTGGAGCTGATCCTTTAAAGCACGGGGCTCAAGGCTAGGAAAGGTACACGTGGGACAGAACACGAATCCATGTCAGTTCACCCAAAACACACCTCGGAAGTGTGAGAAACCCTTTCAAAGTACCACACGTAACTCCTTACAGGCTGAGCTACACCGAAACCCTTGCCCAGACAGCTCATGCACTATCAGGCAGCAGCACAAGTCACGGTGCCACCAGGCCATCCTCTTACCCAAGTTAAATGATGTCATAGAAAAGATGAAAGGTCATTTTTTTAATCACTGAAGCCATATAATCAGTTTTTCTTATCTACAGTATTGGTGAAAAGTTTGAATAAATATGAATGGCTTTTTGACAACTTTGACGCAGGTGAAGATTATGGGACTGACAGTAAGACGGAGAGACAAGAAGACTTTGACACACTAAAGGACTTGAGAGAAGATGCCCCACGCTCGGCACCAACAGAGGATCCCCCTCAAGCACTGGCGTTGCCTGAAGAAAGCTGTGGATCTTCCACTGAGTTGCAGATACCAGCAATGGGCTCTGATACCGATCTCTGTCTCACGGTTCAGCCAGACAGAATACTTTGTGGGGTTAGGACTATTTGTAAAAATGGCAATGTCAAAATCATCTTAACTCAGATGGACCCTTCATAGTTTTTTAAATTGTTATTTGAAAAAAAGTCTAATTTTTTTCTCATAAAAATACAAGAATGATTATAATTATGATGTACTCATTAATTACAGATAACAATGGCTATTTATTTCATCTTTAACAGGCACATGTGAGGATTTACATAATCCTAAAATGTAAGTTGGACACCCAAGCGGAGGCTTATGTTGAGTTTTCGTCTGAAGAATGTGATGCGAAAAGGAAGCCAGGAAAGGTTGAGAACGAATACACTGTTAGTGTGAATTCACCTGGTAAGAGCATCTAAGATGTTAACCGAACGGCGCAATGAGAAAAACTTGCAAGGGATTCATAATAAATGGAGCGAATAGAGAATCTAAAATTTTCGCAATGTGTGTGTGTCACATTTCTACGATTTTCTTGTACGCTATTTCAGCGTTGCCTATTTACAAACACATGGGGCGGTAAAATATTTCAGCAGTGAAAATACTTTGAACTGAAAGAGTGCTTCTATAATACCCTTTCAGCCATGCCTTCAGGAACTGTTCTGATTACTGTGTACAGCAGTCAAGTGGCTGTTTGCACAACACATGTGACATATTTCACTGGGATGGAGGAAGTCAGTAAGTACCTAGAAAATATTGCCAGTCCCATGGAATTCATGTGTCAGGTAAGAAACAGCACCTTTACACAACTTCATTAACAAGAATAGTGCATGCGTTTACCTTTCATACCTTTTACATTTTAAGAATCATGTTATTAATAAATGTATGTCATAACGTAGGCAATATTATGTAATAATTCAGCTTTCGCTATGCACTGAAGAACAAGCTGTCTTTTACAAATATTTAAAAATATTAACCAAATTTTATTTTGCATTCCACTTTTGTGTGTACTTTTACATGTTTTCTGAAACAGATGTTTATTAGAAATCCATTGCCCAAAAGCAATTCACGTGTCTTAAATACAAGACACAGTATTATTTCAGTGTTGTTATAATATTATACACAGTATCATTTCACTTTTTGCAGGCTTTTAATGTTGCATCCAGCACAGAAAGTCTGGACAGTTTATTGACAGACTTACTGAAAAGTAGAATACCTGCAAGTGGCCTCAGTATCTTTGGAATAAGTCACCTTGAGCAAGAAAACATGTCATCTTGTAAGTATCTATTTCAAATTCGGTGCCATAATCACGCAGAGCAATGTTTGGATTTTAATATTCATCCAGTGGAGCGCGTCTGCTCACAGGAATGTTTGGCCTTGGGTTTGGACACCAAATGATAGCCTTTGTGGACTGAAGCACCGTTTGCACGCTTGTATTGCTCTTTACCACAGTACAAATGTCCGCCCAAGCGAGCACGGGTGGGAAGCCACGGGTACTTGGACCTCCGGTAGCTTGTTTCCGGCCCTTCGGTTCTAACTGGGACTCTTTTGTTTTTCTCTCCACTCTTTCCTTCTGGCTACTTCACTGGTACTTATTGCTATGTGTCATTCTGCATTATTCTCAGTGCCTTGTTTGGAACTCTAACCTCTTTTCGCAGCTGTAAAAAAGGTCAGAACATTCTTCTACGCATTTGTGCCTTAAATATGTAATGCTTCAAAGCCCCCGAATGCAAAAATGGGATAAATTTTGCCTTTACTGAACCATGTACATTTTCCCTTCTTATGTTTTTGGCAGATCAGAGAAATGATGAGTTACCCACGTTGCTTCATTTTGCTGCAAAGTACGGACTAAAGAAGCTCGTGACGGTTCTCCTGCAATGTCCAGGTGCTCTACAAGCATACAGTGTTATGAACAAGTTTGGTGACTATCCAAATAATATTGCCGAGAAGCATGGATTTTTGGAATTGAGGCAATTTATGGATGAGTATGTTGTAAGTAGTCATTGAAATAATTATGACAATAACAGCAACATTTAGCAGTTTAGCAGTTACCAACTGCACATGGAACACATTTTCCTGAGTTTCAGACATGATGAATAGTACAAATATGCTGTGGGATGTAGTCTCCCAGTACACTCTGTGTACTCTTTCACCACAAGGACTAATGTACACGTGCTGTGTTGGTGCACATTTAGCGAAGCAGAATTGTAACGTAAATTGATATTTATTCATTTAGCAGACACTTTTCTCCAAAGCAATGTACAAATAAAAGTGCATTTCACAGCACACGGTTGTCAAAGCACACCTATTTTGTCCATTAAAATCATCTTTGGCTGGTTACATTATTATTATTATTATTATTATTATTATTATTATTTCTACTTTTTTTTATTTTTTATAGAGCGCTCTTCTCACGTAGTGACACAGAGCACTTTAATACAGGCATACGGCAAGAAAAACTGAGACAAACAAATGTACATGACCGTTGCCGACAGAATTTACGGGAAACATCAAGTTGACTGTGACAGATGATCTGATACAAGTTTACAGAACAGTAAGGAGATCTGGAGAGATGGGGGCCATGTTCACTTCTGTCATCATAATTGTCGCCATAATCCCAGCAAACGTGCTATAACTACTGTATGTAGTAACTCAGGGGTGTACACCTAGCTTACTGCATGTCACACGCGTGTCACCTCAAATACTTTCCATAATGACATGTCTGCACTTTGACTAGAGTGTGTGGGTTTACCTTTTGGCGAGACCTCGGCTTCCGTCTGCATCACATCAACGAAGGGATGGACCTGTTTAGCATCCAGTCATTCACCAGTTTCTCTCCACCTAAACGGGCAGAACCACTATCTACGTGAAGCACATCGATGCCACTTTAATATATTGGCCATTGCTTTGTCATCTTAAAGCTGACAGTTCAAATCAAACTTGTGCCTTGGTAACTTCGAATAAGGTACACACTTAAAGAACTGGAAACTTCTTTCTAACAAGACTCGAGTAAAATAATAACCATTGCTCGAGTTCGTTTGAGGTTGTGTGTCACAATGTGTAAATATGGTTGAAGTTTGCTGTCTTCATTTCAGGATACTATGTCATAAGATGTGTTGCTTTGCAGGAGTGCTTAAAAGAGTGTAGAGCTTCTCTGGAACATTTCCTTACAAGTACATTGAGAGGAAAATATGTCACGTAAGATATATTGTAGTGTAATGAGTACATGTGCCTGTTGTAACAGCCTAATATATTTTCATCATATGTACAGGAGACAGCACACATGTTGGAATGTGAAACTGTGACACAGGCAGAAAATGAAGATGTATATGAATGCATGTCAAAGTGTCAAGACATCTTGAGACACTCCCTAAATTCTGGTTGTAAGGATGACATCTCTGAGACAACAATCAAAATGAACCTTGACTGTATCGAAGACTTGTGTAGGTTTTCACTCGATCTTCTCTAAACAATTTTGTAAGAAATAACCATCACAGAGCTGTGTTTTTTTTTTTTTTTTTAACTATCACTTGTTTTTAAGAGAAAACATGCTTTTCACAATAATTAGAAATCACTGCTTTATAAGTCACACATGTGAGTACAGCACTCATGTACACATACTATTATTTGGTATTATCCTGACATAAAGCACATCCCAACGACAGCAAGAAACCGTCATAGAAGTGCTATACCCTGAGCATATCATATAGAAAATAACAGTATACAAGTGGTGAAAATGTATTAATAAATTTGGAATATTCCGTTTGCAGCCAAAATATTGCAAAAAGCATAATGCACGTGTATCAGCACATACTGGCAGTAGGATCCGTTCGGCAGTCTGTGAAATACACTTGATCCCGATTCGAACTTAAACGGAAAACTGATGATATCAGCAGTACTGTGTCGGTATAAAGACAGCGAATGTCACCATATATCACACACTATATGCAAGGTAGTCTTTTGAAGGAAAATAAATATATTATATGCTGGAGTTTCTGCTACAGGGTGATTATGTACCATAAGCATCATGCGGGGAATGTGAACAATTGTTCTGTGGCTTATTTAATGGCCATTTCTTTATTTTTCCATTTACACTGTTCAGATGAGGATATGGAAAAAGTCTGGCAAGAATCCTCCAACACAGAAGAGGATGCACTACGAAAATTTTTTCAAGGTAGAAGTATGTTGTTATTTACATCTTATCATTGTTTCTTTGATCGTTTTTGTATATGGCAATGCTGGCAGTGGAAACCCAAAAATGCTAGATTTGCGTTATAAAAATTACAGCTGGGGCATCAGGCAAATTCCTGAATTATACAGAAGAGGAGGAAAACACCGAAAAAGGAGAAGATGAAGGAGAAGAAAACCCAGCAGATGAACTGGAAGAGCCCTATAACTTCTGTTTGTCTGACGAAATATACGACACTGTAGAATTTATAAATGATACACCAGAGATCCTCAATCGTCCACCAGCACCTATTCCTAGGCCATGTGCTGTGACTGAGTCAGAAGACACTAAGACCTATATTTCCAAAGGTATGTGTTATTGCAACATAATACGTATCTATACTGTACTGTACCGTGTATACAATGTGTGCCAACCTTGTAACGCATTTTCTATTGTCAAAGTATGTTTCTAACTGGATATCCAGCGGATGTACAAATATTATTTCTGGCTCTTTTCTCAGTCTTCTCAGAAAAACAAACAAGGCCAAAGACAAAGAATGCCAAAGACAGCCAACTTTTAACAGGTATTATCATTTTCTAAATGTGCTCCATTTAAATTCAGGTTTATCAACACTGATTTATCTTAATTATTGCACGCGTTGCATTTTCTGTAGGATGAACGTCACTTTGGAGAAAAATGTCTGCTAAATGAATACGTGTAAATGTAATGTAAATGTGAACTATTACTAAATTTATTTGGCTGACACCTTTGTCCAAGAGAACTTATAGTATTACATTTGCACAGTGACAAGATACTTAGTTATGCACCCATTTAAACAGCAAGGTATTTAAACTCAAGTAGTTTTATAGAATTTTGTTTCTTATTTTTCATGAGTGAAATGGCAGAGTACTCTAGTTCATTCTGAATTTTACAGCACATACAGTGCTGCTTGAAAGTATGTGAACCCTATTGGGATGGCCATTATTCTTGTATAAGTTATAATAAAATAAAATAAAATAAAAATAAAAACAAACTAATTAAATCTAAATCTTTAATCTTAAAATAAAGTTATACAATTAATAAATGATAATGATTTATAGATAAAATTCTACTAACCTACTTGGTTGCACCAGTGCAACTTGAGGTTGACATTTTTGTACCTGCACTACTTCTGTTATTCTACTGCATGATTTCCTCTAAAGCGACATATGGAAATTTGTCATTACACAATAATTACAACAGATGAGGAAAAAGTGCTTCATATTAAATAAGAATTTCATGGTAAAACTAAGTGTTGCAAGGGGTTCACATACTTTCAAGCAGCACTGTATTGCTAGATGAGCCTTCATTATACAAGGGAAACCTGTATTTCATTCCTAGTACTCAAGGTTATTCTAGCCTTAAAAGTTGTTGCCTGCAGCGCAATTCCAAGAAATCTCAGTTTTTCCGTCAGTGTTTTTCAAAGTATGAGGTCATTGAAATACCAGGACACGAACAATTTCATTCGTGTGGACATACTGTATATCTCCATACTTTGGGGAGCTTTTCCCAGACCTTTCACTGCAGCGCTACAAAGTGTTAGTCTAAGCATATCTCTTGGTTCCTACCTTTCTTGCTGCTCATGATGGATTCTTAAATGCAAAAAAAGTCGACACCTTGTATGCCTTTGCCCCGAAGGACAACTTTCCCGGTACATCCAGTCTTGACTTCAGTTTTTGGTATTCAGATTTCATTATCATGTGGTATTCCAGCATATTTAAGGTTCCTGATCTTCCTTTCACCAATGCTGAATACACATTTCCTTTATTCAGCCTAGTCTTACTCCTTTGCCAAACTAGAAACCATTCAGCAACATGTTTTAACTGTGACCTGTGTTGTCCAGTGTACAAATTCTCCATGAAAAGGACCATATGATCCCGTCCACCCATTTCTCTGAGTGCATTCTACATTTGAACATGGCTAACAATCAAAAGATTTGCTGCAGTGCTGTAGCCAACAGAACACAGATAGTGATCCACGTGAAGTTCTCTCACTTTCCAGGTATCCATTGTCTTTCATTCCCGGTGTCTTTCCCAATCAGACCATCCTCTTTCAATGTACAGCTCCAGTCAGTGTGGCAGGACCTTCAACATAACCTTGCTGACACGTGAAATCAAGCAAATTGTTGGACAGTTCGCATATTCTGCCACAACTCCTTCCTTTGATATTTTGACGTAAATTAACGTTTTCCAGCGTGTTATTTTCCAGAGTTGCTGCCACAAATTGGCTTGCACCTTCACTAATCCCTGCTCACTAAATTTCTTGGGATTTCCATCTGTTCCAGTGGCCTTTCCTCTTGGCAAAGACTTCAGCGCTGATCTAATTTCATTCTCTGTAACCAAGGGCGCTTCTGCTAATCGCTAATAATTTCTCATGCATCCTGGATGTTGACGTCCTCTGTCACTCCTTTATCGTTTCTATGATGCTGTAACTTCATGCAATTTCCTTTGAGATCAAAAAAGTTATTTTCTTCTTCATTTTTCCTCTTTATATCTGTCATCAGTCTGTCTCTGCGGTACAGATCTTCATTGTTTTTCCATATTTTACTGATCTTCACTGCATCAGTTATTACCTGTCTGCTTTCTTCAGTGTTCATATCAAGGCTGGGACTTGATTTCTCTGATCTTTTATAAGAGCTCCCTTGTTAGCCCTTGTTCATCCATCCACAGGACAGAGCACGGCACAGAATGTTACTATTGTCCCTTGGTCTTATGGTGAATCCAGCTATTAGACCCAGGCAACAGGTAGTTAAAATGTATTGCACCAGTGTTATTGGAATTTAAAGAAGTTTAACTTTTTTTTAAAAAAAAAAAAGGGAAAACAATCTCCAGCACCTTGTGAAAGTGTACCAGCTCATAAGACACAAGTAGCAAGCTGACAAGGTCAGTAAAAAGTGCTGCAGCAACCTTGGAGAACTCATTTAAAGTGGAGCGAACTTCCGAGAGCTTCTTCTGCTCACAGCAAATCCTCATTACGGCCGTCATGTCGCTTGTTGCTTGTGCCTATTGTTACAGCAATCTCGGCTCAGACAGTCTTTCCATATAGAAACCGATGCCTAATCAGTCAAGAATTTGTTTATGTTAAGCATTTTCTTCCCCACTTTTATAATATGTTTTTGTAACTTGATCCATAAAATTACATTTCTTTTAATTCCTTAAGATGTTGTACAGTGCTTGCAAAACCAAATAATGAAACCGTGCGGTCAAAAACGATGCCTGTTTGTGCAATAGCGAAACATAAGAGAACATGGGTGTTGAAAGTGACTAAATATTGTTTTCTTATAGCTGTCAACACTTTTTGGTAATATCCGCAGGAGCGCTCCAAGATGGGCCTCAAACGACAAACTACGACCCATATGCTGGAATGAAGACTCCGGGACAGAGACAACTCATTTCACTACAAGAGAGAGTGAAAGTTGGAGCAATAAGTGTGGAGGAAGCAGTTCAAGAATTCAAAGAGTGGCAACGGAACCAGGAGAAGAGATCTCAATCGCTGCGCTTTCAGCAGGTGCACCACTTGATATCGTCGTGCAAAGAGCTCTTCACACGCTCACTTTCCTGCTTCTATCAGTTTAAAATACCAGCACACAAAGTATGCAGTAAATTGCCATTTTTTACAGCTACGAATGTACATTTCTTGCTATATTTCTACAGATGTAATCTATGCACATTTAAAAAGCATGCTATGCATTCAATGAAATAGAGTAGATTAAATTTTTCTCATAAAAAATAATGGCAATAGGCTTTTTAGGAACTGGATCGCTCACCTTAAGGAGAAAGAATTAGGTTTGTCTTCTGAGGGATGGGTGCATGAAACATACACATCATTTCAAAAATAATGTGATTCAAAATGTGATTATAAACATTATTGTCATGGCGATTTGGGACATTTTTTGACAGTAAATACCCATCGGTTCCAGTTGCTTCAGGAACAAGTACTTACTTTTTTATTCTTAATTGAGTTGCTTACGAAATACTTTAAGTATTGGTTGGAATTTGCTTAGGTAGAGTAATATATAATTCTTGCAAACCCATTGAGGTTATTTTTGTGAAACTTTAATGCAACAGCTGGGTCAGCAAAACTTGACCCAAAGACAATTTAATTTCTAGTCTTCCTTATAACGCATGGTTTCACACAGTGTATGTATGTGTGTATGTATGTATGTATGTGTATATAAATTCATAGAGACTTGTTACATGGCTGGGTTCAAAAAAAGCTGCTTAAATTCTGGCTCCACTTTTGAAACCCACATCTCTGATCCTTTTCCCCCTTTGTAATGAACTTTAAAACACCGACAGATTTCGCCTGGTCTCATTCCAAGGATGACAATGAGTATTGATCTTTTTTTTTTTTTTTAATTAAAAAACAATGTGCTCACAGAAAGGAGCTAAAGAAGGAACTAAGGATATTTAGAGAGACGTCTCTCAGCAATGTTTTAAGTGCGATGCGGCTCGAGGCGCTTCGGTACATTTTTTCTGGCGATGTAAGAGGACACAAACTTACTGGAGTTACATGCATTCAGCTACTGGGAAAAGCTTTCATAGAAATCTTCATTTGTGCGCCTCCCATTCACGCCACAAACTCGCTTCATTACTTTAATCCTCACATGTGGGATGGTGAGCTCTGCGAGATGCGTTACACGGGCTGTACCGTATCTTCTTACACTGGGCTGCATGAGCACACCTGCTGAGTGCTCTAACACTTTTCTTCTGAGTCGTACTAAATAGCTGCAGTAAACAGTATGTCTCTGCATTTTCTCACTATATTGAGTGTTTCTTTACTGATAGAGCCTTTCACATGCATTACTCTCCACCATTTTTGCAACAGGAAAACCTGAAAAGATTAAGAGAGAGCATCACAAGACGGCACAAAGAAAAAGTGAAAGAAGGAAAAGACATCGGTAAAACTTTTTCGTCAGATTCTCTTATTTTTACGAAGATGGAAAGGCAATATAGAATTTGAAAAACTCTGATATGTCTGGAACTAAATCAGGAATTTATATGTAAACACTGAAATGCCTTGTGACAATTGAACAAGGCAAGGTTTTCGAAAACAATGAAAAATTAAAGTTGTAACATACTGTACGTACGCACACATGTATTTCTGCGCATTTTAGTGGAGTGGCATGAAGCATTGTCATCAATATGGCAAATATCTGTACATACCGAGTCACATCTACCAATAACTTCCAGATACAATGTTTTGTAGGCAAAAATCTGCTTACATTCAACAGGTTAGCAAGAGTAGCCAAGTAGTCCTGTGCTCTCTACTCCTTACTCTACACTATTTAGTTGTGCTTCGTACATGACCTCTGAAAGCAGCCACCGTTCCCTGAGGATGGGTGCAAGTTGACATTAAATCGGTACGGCACTGTGGTGATGTGGCAAGGAGCACATGTGGCCCACAATACAGTACTCTGTGTGATCGCGCTAAGGTTCGAAGAACCCCGTGCCACCCGGGCCAAGTTTGAATGTTTTCCCTGTGCTTGTACGGGTTTCCTCCGGACGCTCAGGTTTCCTACTGCATTCCAAGCACCTGTGTTTTGGATGGACTGTTCACTCTGAATCGCCTGCAGTACGAGTAGTGTGTGCAGCGTACGCAGCGCGCGCAGTGTGCACCACCTCGCTGCAATGCGCTGCTGTCACTTTCGGGACACGAGCTGCCTGCTTGGCCGAGTGCCCTGTGCTTCCGTGACGCAACGGCTAAGACGCACTGCTACGAACACGACGTGCGGCTCACGAAGTTACTGCTGCTACTCCTGCTGCCTTCAGAGAGAGTTAAGGCAACACTGGCTGAAGGAAAACTTGGCACCTTTGATGCACCTTCGCCGCTTTTCCTTCGTACGATAACATGAGTGCAGTATCTTTATGAATAATTATAGTCCGGTGATTTGCAAACAAAGTGCTCCGTCAAGACACACGCACGCACACACACGCACACACACACACACACACACACACACACACACACACACACACGTGTTACTTGGTCTTTTTTGTGTAAGATCTGGAGATCACCGCTCCCCTGCAGTACAGCTGCCATCGCAGCACTCTGGTGAAGATGGAGTGTGCCGTGTATGAGCCGAGCCCACGTGTAAAGAGCGGTGCCACACAGCCCATTGAGAGAGGCTCCTGGCAGAGCGGGAGCACTTCAAGTACATCAAGTGAGTCAATGTGGGATCACACTTACATTTGGACCTTGGAACGTATGAGAAGTATTAATGCTATGGATCACTTTTCATTTCGTTATGAAAAAGGGTAAAAGTCAGAGGAAATCTTCATGTTTTTCATTAAATGTTTTTTTTTTTTTTTTTACAATTTCATTGTTTTAGAAACATTTTCAGATGCTGACATGAATTTTTCTGTTGCACAGGAAAAATATGATTAAACAATAGGTAGTACAAATTAATAAGCATATTTGTGAATTCCTAGAAACACAGGTTTTAAATTTTTAAATGCACAAAATGTTTGCTTTTCTTTTGCACAGGTACTCGCAGCAACAGACAGAGCACACACAGCACCGTCAGCTACAGCAGTGGAGCAGAAAATGATTATGAGGTGAAATGTCTTTCCACTCTTCCATCTACCCCATCACTATTCTTTCGTACTTTTCATGTAAAGAAAGTCTATAGCAGATTTCAACAAACAACATCAAACAAACTTTGGAGCAACATTTGAAAATGAAGAGTGAAGTTTCAGAACAGATCTCTTATTTATAACCCTCTGTGTGTGTGTGTGTGTGTGTGTGTGTGTGTGTGTGTGTGAGAGAGAGAGAGAGAGAGAGAGAGAGAGAGAGCAGGGATGTAAATTTACAGAAAAATGGCAATCATAGCCAAGAGGCAAGACTACTGCAAGCAACTACCATAAATACTATGAATGAAATAAATAAACAAATTAACCTCTGGAGAATTATTTGATTAAGTTACAGAATCCGTAAAGTTCCTGTTTTTATTTCCGTCACAATCCAAGTAAAATTCTATATAACCTCAATGTGTTGGCGACGTCCTCAGAAAAATGTAAAAACATTCCAAGTCTGGTCACACACTCGCAAAGACGTACGAAGCCCCGTGCCAAGTGGCAGCTCCTTACCCGTCGGAGCCCACGAAGACGTTCTAGTGGCTCAAGGTACATCACGCGTCGTCTGAACCGCTTGTCCCATACGGGGTCGCGGGGAGCCGGAGCCTAACCCGGCAAGGCAGGGCGTAGGGCCGGAGGGGGAGGGGACGCACCCAGGACGGGACGCACCCAGGACGGGACGCCAGTCTGCCGCAAGGCACCCCAAGCGGGACTCGAGCCACAGACCCACCGGAGAGCAGGACCTGGCCCAACCCACTGCGCCACCACGCCCCCCCGGCTCAAAGCAACGAAAAGGAAAAGAACCCAGGACTGTTTCCCAAACTGAGAACACGGCTTGTGCCCTTTGGGCCCCACGATGTTTACGTGGCCCCCGTGGCCTCCACTTGTACTACATAGTTTCTCCTACGGCACGGAGCGGCTGCTATGAATTCTTTCTCCTTCTTTTGCAAAGAAGCTGCTGTACACATGGAGAAAAAGAGCCCCTCACTTTGGGCGCCAAGAGCAGAATCTTGTTAGCAGGCAGCGGGGAGAGAGCACACAGAGCAGGGGAGGTGTAAAAAATCCGCAGTGGGGGGAAGGCGTGGGCGTGAGATGCTGTAAGGAGTTTACCGTGCGGGGAGGAGGCACGGGTCCGAAGGAGGGGTCAGGTGAAAAGCCTGCTGTGGGGGAAGGGAATACTGTTACTGAAAGAAGTGCTTCTGCGGGAGTATCTGTAACTTTGACTCATTCATGTAACGTTATCGTAAAATTGTATTTTTGTTTACAATCCTATTGTGGCACAGCAGGTTGCACTGGTGCCTCGCAACTGCTGAGCCCTGAGTTCAAACTTCGGTTCAGATCCAGCTCTTGTTCTGCGGAAATTGTATGGTGTTCCTGTGCTCATGTGGGTTGCTTCTGGGTGCTCCTGTTTCCCCCCACAGTGCAGAGAATGTGCTTCTGGTGAACTGGTGAATCTAAATTGGCTGAACTTTGTCTCTGTGTGCATCAGTGGGTGTGTGAAAATGTAAATGCAAATGCAAATGTGTGCACTCTGCCTGCACTGGACTGCTGTCCTGTCTAAGGTGTTCCCTGCCATAAGCTGCCCGAATAGGCAGAGGAGCACCATGACCCTCAGCTGGACACAGGTTATTGATAGATGCATGCATGGACTTTGTTAGTAAAAAATCTACACTACAGATGTTACTCCAAGATCTGAAAAGAGGGGGGGAAAGGAAAAAAAAAAAAAAAAAAACCTGAACAATAAATTGTAAAACATCAAATTGCAAAATGCTGGAGAACCGTAGTAATTTCCCACCGACAGCCCAACTACCCTCTATTGCTACTGAAAAGATGCCTGTTTCCTTCTCAAATTCCAGGAAAATTTTGAGCACCAGGCTCGTCCTCCTTGTGTGTTCCGCACTCCTGAGGTACCACCTATGACACCCCCCCCTCCAATTCCACGCCGGATACCTGACAGGTGAACCACGTAATGACAGACACAATGTTTTTATTATCGCAGTTGTGTCAATACTGTGACACTTCGCAATTTATACATCTTTTCCAAAAAATAGCCCAAAGTTTCCAAATTTTAGCACAATTCTGTACTTTATCACATGTGTAATTCCTCTTAAAACCAAACATGAAACGTGTTTTATTAAATGTAATACGCAAATCAGAGGAGGAAAAGGGTGAATTAAATATCAACGCCGAACTGAAATCTGTGTATAAAGCACAACTGTTCAAAAGCACGTTTGATTAGTGACACTGCTCTCATTTCCAGGATGCTGGACGGCTCTCTGCAGGACATTTACACATCCAGCCCTTCTCGCACTCTTCCTCAAAGGCCCCCCCTGAGGCCGAGCTCCCCCCCACCTATTCCAAGGCGAAACTGGTGACGAAAACATACATAATAATGTGCTCTTTTTCACGCGTGCCTATTTAAGTTCTGCCGTACACAACTGGACTGAGTTGTCTGAGCTTTACAGGTTTATCTCACTCTTGAGGAAACTGTACGAAAGAGCAGATGACGCGTTACAGTTGTTGGCTGTGAACTTTATCACATCCTGTGGAAAACACAGTGGCTGAAGAGCATAAATAAATAATCTTTATTTAGTGTCACTTCATTTTCCTCCAATGTGGCTTAGTGCCATACACAATTATTATTTCAGTAACATTCTATTTGCAGTATTTTCCCACAAAGATATAGCAGCAGAATGGGAAAATGCTCAAACACCAACCTGTTACACGGCTCGAGTAACATTCGGCTCGGCAAACGGACAATGTATATGTCAGCACGCATATTTCATGGAGCTGTGGCAATCTCCGTAGAAAACTGAAGGAATATTAAAAAAATCATCTATAATGACAGCACAAGAGCGGTGCCACCTATTTACAAAGGTACGGGAATATTCTTATTTTAAAAAAATATTGAAACATACTGTACTGCAAAATACAGTGACACAAGATATAAATCCAGAATAATTCAGAGATAACTAGGAGTTTTTCAGGTTAATGGTGTTTATTTTTCATTAAGTATATATTTATTGCCTATAGGTGAGATTGCTAACAAGAACAATGCAGAATTTATATATGATATATATAGTTGTAAATATTTGAAAATATAATTTTCAGCATCTGCAGTTTTTTTTTTTTTTTTAATTACTGAGTTTAAGAATAAAAGCTCAGAGTATAATGAATGTTTCACCAGTTTTCTAAGTGCTATAAGTTGAGATGGTTTCAAGCAGAATAAAATGAAAACAAACAGTTTTCTTTCTCTTTGAATTTCTTTAGTGTTGTTCAATACATTTTTTTTTTAAACTTTATTTAATAAAGTTATCAATAATACACAACCAAAACAATACATTAAAATCCACAATCAAACAAACCCAACACCATTTTCCTACAGCTGGTCAACAAAGATACCAAGCAACCATTACATAAAACACATTGTCAAGACAAAATCTTTCCCATAACAATCCCTTTCTGGCTTCAAAATATATAACTGACCCATGTCTTACATTTATTTATTTAGCAGACGCTTTTTTCCAAAGCGACTTCCACTGAACTCTATCATGTAGTGCTACCAGCCCACACAACTTATTCACCGTGGTGACTTACACTGCTAGATACACTACTTACACTGGGTCATTCATCCATACATCAGTGCAACACACTCTCTCTGTGTCACTCACACACTAAGGGGAACGTGAACAGCATGTCTTTGGACTGTAGCAAGAAACCAGAGCACCCAGAGGAAACCCACACAGACACGGGGAGAACATGCAAACTCCACAGAGACTGAGCTGGGACTGAACCCATGTTCTCTCACACACTACTCGCTGTGCAACGTGCTGCCCTACTAGTAATATGTAACCCGTTACTAAAGAACACAAATAATGCCATTAATTACACTTCTGGTGGCATTAATATTCAGCCGCCTCTATTCTCTAAAGTAAATGACAACGTTAGGTTTATACAGTCGATTTGTTGCATTTATGCACTCAGCAGACGTATTTTTCCAAAGTGATTTAAACTGATTTTCATGCAGCATTTTGATGACACTTTTATCCAAGGTGACAATGTTAGATCCACTGCTCTAAACTCCCTACAATCATTCATCCATCCGTACAACGCAGCAACGCAACGCAACGTAACACACAAACACACACACACACACACACAGGTTACAGGCACTTTAGAGTCACACACATACACACTCAGGACCTATTATAGTCACTGGTTCATTTGAAGCACGCATCGTTGGACTGTGGAAGGAAAGCAGAGCATCGGCAGGAAACCCACTCAGAATGTGAGGAGGACATGCAAACTCCACGCAGACTGAGTAGGGGATTGAACTTGCATTACTCTGTAAATGATTCAAGTGCTGTACGACACATGTAAGACATGTAATTTAACCAACAAACGTATAACAGAAACACAATTGCTCTTTAAAAACATACAGAAAGGTACAGTTTTCTGCCAGAGGACACTGGGAACAAAAGGCTGTAGAGAATGAAGAGGGAGCCAAGCACCTCACTTTATAGTCTTATCCTGCCACCTGGTGGAATTTCATGTGAATTGCAGATATACAAGAATATTGGTGAGACCTTTTTTTTTTTTAAAGCATTTCACTCAGAAGAAGCTTTTTTTGCACATCTGAAAGGGTTCTGGTAAAGTCTGTGAATGGTTTCTGAAGTTTTTTTTTTTTTTTGGCACGTTTTCCATTCTGGCCTTAGGACCACAAATAAAAAGGTGCTGTTGCTCTGAAGGCCGATTTCTGAAGGAAATTAAAGTTCTTCCGCTGTTGCACAGTGATGAAAGGTGCTCAGAGAGTGGGACTGGACAGTCACACCCTCATGTTGCCCAAGAGGATCCAATAACCTCGACACGTTCTTTCGATTAAGGACCTACCTTTCTGGACCCTGCCCGTCTTCAGCAATGCAGTCTAATATGAGCACAAACTTACAGACACACCTCATCCAATACTTTCAGCTCAAATATAATAGTTTGATAATAGTTTTATGGTACAATGAACTAAAGATGTGGATGGTCTGTACTTTTAATGAAATCGTTCATTCACAACATCGTTCTGCCTATGAGTTTTTGTTTTTAAGCAATCTCCTTTTAGGCCCACAAAGTAGTACTGTGTCCTGTGACTTTGGTTTCCATACACAGGCAGATTAGACAATTCATCACTTGTGTAGCTGTCTGAGCACCTGATAATAACTGCTGTTTATGCAGATGGGTACATTCCACCAAAGCAATTCAAAGTAAGCAGGTTGCTCAAGGGTGCTAGAGCAGTCATGGGGAGTGAGAGAAGCTTGAACCAGCAACACTCATAACAGACCCATGCCCTTTAGCACTATGAATCCAGAAATGATCTGCTGGATGAGTGTTACTGTATTTGAGCTTCCCGATAAAGATTAATTACTGAAGTCACAGCGTTGCTGTTCAAGCATCTGAGAACGCACAACACGCTGAACCTTGAGGCAGATGGGCTACAGCAGCAGGAGACCACGTCGGGTCCCACTGCTGTGAGCCCAGATGAGAAAGCTGAGACTACAGTGGACAGACTCACCAGAAGCGGACAGCTGAGGACTGGAAAAATGTGCGCTGCTGTGATGAAGCTCAATTTCTGCTGAGACACACAGATGGTGGGGTCAGAATTTGGCGTCACTTTATTATACAGTATAATAAGACATTACAGTACTGCCTCTTTCGGCAACCATATGGTGAAACGTTAGGAGTTCACAGAGCGCTGCAGACCTCAGAGAGGAGCGTTCAAAGACGATTACAGTTACAGTTTGTCCCGACGAGTGCGTGGAGAACGAAGAAGGGGACACAGGCGTGTCCTGTATTGATGGGAAAACCGTAGTGTAGGAATGAACGGAAGCAGCCAGGTAGTGCAGGCACACCTTCTCCTCAGCGATGCTGCTCCATGGAGCTGACAACCGCTATTCTTCATTCATGTGCTTGTATGGCATTATGAACCCTTACCAAAACTATGCAAAACAATGAAATGAATCTAAACAGCATAAAAATCTCTCTACATATATTTATGTATGTAGAAGTACATTTTCCTATAGTATTCTTTTAAAGTAGAATGATATTTTTGCTTTCAACTGTTTATGCAGGTATATGGTGGCGCCCGGCTGTTCATTAGTCAACAGCGGCACACAGGCCAATAGTGTTAATGCTCTTGGTCTGAGAAGCCCATTTCCTCAGGGACCTGCACCTCAAACCAACTTTCCAGCCCATTTAGCGCCCACAAGTTCTCTTTTCACGTAGGAAGTTGCCCTAGTCAAACAATTAAATCCCATTTTACCCAGAATGCAACTGTTTACAATAAACATTTTCCCGCCTAAACTCGCAGTAACGTGGGATGTTACATTTTCTCCCCACCGCTACCTGCCCCACAAATGTCCCACTCTGTCCGGCGCCGTCTCACAAGCGTCTCCGGTCGGGAGCGCAGGTCCCGGACGGCAGGTCCCGGACGCTTAGCGCCGGTTGCTGGGCGGGAACAATCCGAGTATCCCGCCGGGCTGAGACGGTCCTCCTCATGACCCACTCCAGCACAGCTCTTCCACACACATGCGACACGTACCAGTAACCAAACCAGCCTTGCGGCGCCCGCGCGGTTTTCGACGACCGCTTTGTACTCCCTACTGACCAGATTTCGCAGGAACGCCACCGTCGGTTGCAAACGCCCCTGGCGGCACATCTCGTCGCTCGCCCACCCTTTGCTTTGGCGGAGGACCCGGGCTGGTCGCCCCGCTCGCCGCTCGCACCTCTGCCGCTAGGCCGCACGCCGAGTCCGCCGAAATGCTAGCGAGCCGGGCTGCACCGTGCTGCAAAGTCCTCCTACTTAGGCGTTAACAACCCGTTCCGCTGCGTCAACCGTTTTTAGGAAAGCTCGTCGGGGCTGCAGACTGGCCGCTTTCTCCACAATTTTTTTTTCTAGAACTTTCCACTGCAGGTACCGCTTTCTCCACAAATCGCAGGACGACATCTTCGCCGGTGACGAGTTCGCGTTCGAAGAATCGCTCACCTCGGCTACGTAGCCCTGCCTGCGGCGCCCGTCCGTCGTCGAGGTGCGCCGTTCCCCGTCCGATCCGGCACGTCGTCCGACTTCCTCGGAGAAGCTTCGCCCTCCGCGGACCTGCTCGCCCCTCTCCAGCGGCACCTCTGAGCTCTAGTTCACCGCCACGGCGTGCGCTTTCCCGGGGTCCCCCCGGACACGGCCGTGCTCTGCAGCAGCTCCTCCCTCCGCCGTGGCAGGCTCTTCTTCCGCCAGGCGCCGTTCCATAGTCCCGCTGGCTTCTCTCTTTTTTCGCGCCGCTTTCCTCTTCTCCATCTTCGGTGTTCCACAACTCCCGAATCCAGCCTCTCGGTCATTGTCCCGTCCTGTCCCGTCCCATCCCGTACCATCCCATCCCACTCCCGACACCAACGTGGCGCACGGCACTCTGGGTTCAAATGGCGCAGGTAGCGTTCACCTCAAACGTTCTATTGAGCAGCGGCACACAGGGGAACAATGCTCCCGGTCCGAGGAGCCCGTTTCCTCAGGGACCTGCGCCTCAAGCCAGCCTTCCCAGGCTGCTTAGCGCCCACAAGCGTTCTCTTTTCACGGAGGAAGTGGCCCTAGTGTTTGAGCACTTAAATCACATTCTACGCAGAATGCAACTGTTTGCAATAAACATCTTTGCGCTTAGACAGGTAACGCGGGTCGATATGACATAATATAAGAATAATAATAATAATAATAAGAATAATAATAATAATAATGCGCTTTAACACGTTCAGTGGCAAGGGCCGCTGCCAGCTACTCCAGCACCTAAGTTCGCGCTCTGCGTCAATCTATGACGCAATTTCCGGCCGAGTTCACGCAGCGCAAAACTTGCACCTTCTCTTGCGCAAAAAGCGCACAGCGTCCGAGGAGAGGAACACGCCCACAAAAATCCTCCAATCAGATCATTCGTTGTTCGGGCAGCGAAATGGCGCTTTAAATATGGCGTCTGAGAGAACTTAACGTTCACCCCTAGCGGTTTCGCTACGTAGTCGTGTGTAACATCTACCCACAAAGTTATTTTTGTTCGCATTCGGAGATGTACAGCGGACTTCTTCCGAGAGGTCTGTGCGGTGACTCCGATAGAGATGTTAGAGACGCTGTAGAGCATGATGAGGAAGGGAAAAAAGGAGGAGATGATGGTGGCGGCGAGTGCTGCAGTACTAGTAGTAGTAGTAGTAGCAGCAGCAGCAGAGTCAGAAAAGTCGAACAAGAAGAAGAGAAAACGCATGATAATTCCGCTCTGCCTCTGTCCGGTGACTCAGCTGGAAACTTCCCTGGAGTTTCACCGCGCATGTTGCAGGTGTGTATTTCCCCCGAATCATGGAAGCAGAATTAATTTCAGTCAGTGCTACTATCACTTCAGGCAGCCTGGAGTTCTTCCCCATCCATCCATCCATCCATCCATCTATCTTCGTGGACTTCAGTTCCCGAACGTTCCTCTCAACTCATTTCTCACAAGAAGAGCAGGAGGACGGTAGCTAGATGATTACTTATATATCCGTGAAGCAGCTTGACCTTGAGTACTTTCTTTAGTGTGGTTTTTCGTCACGTCACGTGACATTGATTGAAACGTACATGACACGACGACGATACTAGAAGAACAAGAAGTCAGTGAATGAAACTCTGTTAAGCCGCCATCCATCGCATGCATCGGTGCCCGAGTCTCGTTTCCTCGCACCTCAGGCTCAGCTGTGCGTTCCAATATATTTTATTCTCTTTTACATTTAACTTGCATTACATATTGACCTGTTTGTTCTTGCGCTGAGATGGCAGCCTGCTGCTGTAAATGGTAAGTGGTGCCCTGCTGTGTGTGTCTTCTCCTGCACTTTGACTTTCTCACTTCTCTCATCATCAGGAGTCAGTTGTACTGGTATGCACTCACTGTGTATAATCACGTTGTACTGTCTGCGGCGTGCACTCTGTTTTTAATAATGTTGTGTATTAAAGAGCTGCGAAAGTTGGCTTTACCATCATCACGTGTCTGGCGCCGGCCACTCTTATCGCACAGCCGGCGAGCGATTCTACGGTCCTTTAGGCGAGAAGAGGCGTCCTCACGAAGCGGAACGCTTTTCCTGCGGCCTAGTTTGACCGGAGCAACCGGCCTCCGGCAGCGATTGGATCGGATGCAAATGGTCCTCGGTGGACCGTTGCGTCTCTCTCGTAGCTTCGCAAGCTGAGCGGAGGGCCGCTTTCCCATCAGAGAACCAGCAGTCGCACGTACTCTTTAGTGCTTTCCTTGGTTGTCTCAAAGTCGATCCAAACTCGGTCTTAAGTAGTCCCAGACGGTCACTTTGCTGCCCGCGGCGTGGGGCGAAGGGGACACGGTGGCAGACCGAGTTAAACCGGTGCCTTACGGTCTCCGAGCTGCTCGATGGGCAAGGGGCTCAACTCCGCTTCGGGGTATGTGGAGTTTATGTTTCCTCCCATGTTTACACCACCCGTACGTGGAAGACGGGGCACGGCACCGCCAAGCCACTTCCGTTCCTCCCTTTGTCTTGGAAACCACGTGAGCGATGGCTCCGAGTCCGTTCTGCGGTGCTTCTATCCGTCCGTCCCTGAGACAAAGAGGGTATCTGTCATTTTGAGGTCTCCACTCTTCCTTTTCTGTTTCTAAATGGATCTGTCCTGAGGCATAATTCCTGGCCGCTACAAGTGTGAGGACAGATGCGCTTCCCCGCTGGTACAGCAAGAAACTGTCATTCATCTTTTTTTAAAATTTTTCTTGTATTTTTTCAAAGTAATTTCCTTTTAGGCCCGAAAAGTAGTACTGAGCACGTGTTTTGTTCTGTGGCACTGGGACGCTTGAGTCACGTTTATTGTCCACTGTGCCATGTGCTGATGGTCTCGCAGCCAGCAGTAAAGGAATGAACGATGGTGCAGGAAACCTTTTTCCGTCTACATTTCCCCATTTATTATGAGGTGGTTTGATTGCTGCTGAGCCACAGATGTTGCTGAAGTATCACAACCAGGAAGATGGCTGAAAATTTAAACAGAAAATGAGCTGAAGCAAGTTCTAAACTTTACAATAGCAGCCTCCCTCATTTAAACAATGATTGATGTAATATTTTGAAAATACTTTTTTTTTTTTTTTATATAAAGAAATTTGCAGAACTTCGGGATAAAAACAAGGAGATCAAGATGCAGCTATCCAAAGTGAGACAGCAAAGAAGAAAACGACACAAGAAAGGTATGTATTTGCTATAGGGTTTATAATGTAATCAAGAATTTTTTTGCATTTGCGTTATTGTTGACAGTTGATCTTGTTTATTATGTTAGCATGAATCCCATTGACTGACACACCATGATTTCTTTTGTTTTCATGTAGCTAAAACAAATAAGAAAATTGACAGTACCTTGGAATCAGATGAAAAAGGGTAATGTATTAAGTAGATGGACAGATAGGTCTGTCAGTTGTCTGAAAACACAGGATGGTAGCCCTTAACATCATGCTAACGTGATATGAATTAATGTATTAATGCTATAAATAAAACCACAAATAATTGATTGGACACTCTACAGTCCTCTTGTGTCTTCAAATTATACTGCTTTAACAGCGGCAACCTACATCTGTTAATATTAAAGTGTGTTAGTTAAATACTGACGTATCACATGCGCGTCTGTTATCCTTCTGTTTAGTCCATTATAAAACATTAACAATTAACATTAAACATTTTAAGTGGAGTCTTGAAACATTTTTCATCTTTTTCAGAAATCTTAAAACTGAGCGTGAAGAGCACTGGAATGAGCTTAAGCAATATTTTGGTGTAAATGACCGATTTCATCCACCACCCTGCAGCAGACCCAATCAGAAGGTAATATGAATTTTCACTGTTTAGTTTCTGCACTGAGTACTTTGTTTCTATTATATTTGTATCACCAAGTCAGACAGTATTCTTAGCATGTCTCCATCCAGGTTTGTGTACGACTTTTTAGATTTAATGTAGGTTTTGTGCATAAATATTGTATTTATTTAGCATGTAGAAATGATTGGTACTTTGCAGCAAATTCTGCTAGTTGTGTCCACTCTGAGGGCTTACAGGACTTTAAATAGCCTATTGGGGCATCTGCTGCTGCTGAACTACATCAGGAGAATCCCCAAAATTGTTTTTTAAGGAAACATCAAGATGGGCGCCACCATTCCAGAAACATTGTACGTTTCGCTGATGTTTCCATGCAAGTGATACGAGTTGCATAAATCTAACATAGAACGTCATCCTGCAAACACATTCCCTATGTTAATGCATGGATGTGGTGGCAGTATATTTTGCTGATGTTTTAGAACGCGAGGGATAGTGTGACGGTACAAAGTATAACCGTATCCTGAAGGACAACCTGTTTAAGTCTATCAAGGAGCAGGGACTGGGGTTGTTTTCTCTCTCTGTGTGTGGCAAAAGTGTGTGAACCTTTCCGTTCAATAACAGGTGTGACCCCCTTGTGTAGCAATAACTGCAACTGAACATTTCCAGTAACTTGATGAGCCCTGGAAGAATTTCAGCCCATTCCTCCTTAGAGAACAGCTCCAACTTAGGGATGTTGGTGGGCTTTCTTGCATGAACTGCCCGCATCAGGTTCTTCGACAACATTTGTATAGGATTAAGGTCAGGACTTTGAGTCAGCCATTCCAAAACATTAACTTTCTTCTCGTTTAACCATTCTTTGGTAGAACAACTAGTGCTTTCAGGGTTATTGTCTTGCTGCATGACCCACTTTCTCTTGAGTTTCAGTTCACAGATGGATACCCTGACATTCTCCTGTAAAATTTGCTGGTACAATTCAGAATTCATAGTTCAGTTACTAATGGCATGCCACCCTGGCTCAGCAGCAACAAAGCAGGCCCAACCCATGATACTGCCACCACCATGTTTCACACATGGGGTAAGGTTCTTATTCTGGAATGCAGGGTTTGCCTTTGGCCAAACATAACAGTGAAGTTTGATAGTGAAGCCCCAGATTTCTGTTCTTTAAATAAAGCAAGGCCTCTCCCACTCACATATAATTGTCATCCCATTGACTGAAACACCTGACTGATTTTCCCATTCAAATGAACTGATAATCCTAGAGGTTTACATACTTTTGCCACACACAGATATGTAACATAGGATCATTTTCTTCAGTAAGTAAATGAGTAGATATAATGTTTTTGTCTCATTTGTTTAACTTCATTCTCTTTATTTAGGTAGAGGGCTTGTGTGTAAATCTGATCCTTTTTTATATGTATGCATACATGAGAGAAAATTCTGAAGCACCACTGTATACATACATGTTGTCACTCTAAAATGTTATTTTAATTATTCCATATGTATGACTTTTGTGTGACTGAAGCATAAGGACATGAAACTGTTTTAATCAGTTGCTGTAAGAGCTGTACGTACTTTTATGTATTTCTCCCCCCCCAAATGGAACTGTCCATTGTGCCTTACCCGTGCTTAAAGGGGAAATCCTCTGCAATTCCACTAGTTCATACTTTTTAGGATGTTTTGTATGTATATTGGCATTCGAGTCTATGTTAGATTAATCGAAGTAGATTTGGCAAATGAGCGTTATAGATGGCAGGAATCGGAAATGAGAATTTGATAGGTTTCATACTTCAGCTGCAGGTCAGGGTGGTACAAACATGTTAAACTGAACACATGAAACTGAGATGCAGCAGTTTTTAGGCTACGCGTAAGGGATACATAATACCTCATCTATGTACTCCCTGGACCCAGCCTTTTCAAAGTGACTTTGGGCACTTGCACCCAGCATTCTAATAAAAATTGAGTTTCATTCTCAGAGGCAATTTTTTTTCTACGTTCTTCCTAATTAGTTTTTTTTCTTTTCTTTTCTTTGAAGGGGTCCCCCATCAGTGTTGCCCGTGGCTTATATTTTTAGTTTTCTCCAAAAGGGTTGTGCTTCTGGAGACCAGAAATAAGCAATTTTAAGATACTTAAGCCATAAACATTTGGTTTATCTTTATTATTGTGGTCTTTGTAATGGTGCTGTAAAACAAAACAATTAATTTATTTTAGTAAAGAATTTATTTTAGGTAGCTGAGCCAAGTAATCTAATAAATAGAAACTGAGGTTTTTACCCAATTAAATAAGCTGGTAAGAGAACTGAAGTACTTACATACAGAATATTTAGTTTTATTAAGACAAATTAATAATATGCATAATGCAAGTATGTATGATTAATTTTGTTCATTATATTGAATAAATATATAATAAATGGTAATCATTTAAACTTGCTCATATGGAATGCACTTTTTCTTCAGAAGAGTGCCTTTGAAAATCTTGGTAAATAATTTGAAAGTAGTTCCAGATATAAAACCGTGGATATGAGTCATCAGTAATATATTTTAGAAATAGTGTTTGGTCGGCATTTTTTTAAATTCATACAAAAAGTGATAATATTTAATTTTGTTTTAAATGGAAAAAAGTCTGAACTTCAATTAAAATATTTTTTCTACTAGTTAAAAGCTATTCTTAGTTAATTTTATCTTGCTATATTATTAAATTAAAACTTTCCGTTAGTTTTTGCTTGCTTAAGTATTTGTAGACTAAAGTTTACCTTTCTTTGTAGAGAAATATTAATTAAAAATCTTTAAATTTTTTTCTTTTTTTTTGTTGGAATGTGTTTTGTGAATAATATCAGTTGCATGCATTGTTGGTGTTGCACATGAGGAATTTGTTGTTTATTCAGTTTTCAGGTGATAACTTCATGTATATAAAACATTTTTGTAGGACAGAAAATCAAGAAATTATGAAGAAAAGGTGCTTTTTGTAGATATCTGACTATTTGCAAATAATTTGTTGTTACAGCCATGAACATCTTTTATTATGTTATTTCTGAAATAATGTTAAGTAATCATATGCTAGATAAATTGTGTGTTACCAAAATAGATTTAAAAGGTAGTTTAGACAGACGTTAACGGTACTCGAATTCTTATTAAAATAAGATCTTCGGAATGAAGTAAAAAATTTCTGTATGTGTGTACTGTTAGAGGAATTCCTGTATTGTATGAAAATTAAATATATATTATTATGCATGTGTGCATGTGAGTGCATATTTATAGCCTCAGGATTTTATTTCTTACTTGGTCTTTGAGTAATTGCTTTTTAATAACTTTCCCCCCTTTTATAAAGACAGGCCTAGAAAGGAGTATTGATAGTGCCATTGCTGAAGGGGACTATGAGAAAGCAGAGGAACTGAGTAACAGTCTTGCCACTAGAGAGGTAAGTCAAACAAGATGAGCAATCTGAGGGTACGACTTGTATGACTAATCTGCCTAATGGATCTGTGCCTTTTTTTCTTCGAGACTCAGGTACAAAAAACACGAAATATTTGAGTAAGGGGAGAAGTCCTGCAGCCTTTTTCAACGCTTTAATGGAAACCCCCTTCCTTATTTTTGAAGTTCAGCAGTGTGTGATTCTGTTTTAATGAAGGTTATATTGCTTTCAAGGGAACTGTTAAAATGTTTAAAGGTATCACTGCACACCTTTGAAGTGCATATATCCTCAGCACAAGCAACAGATGCCTTTGAATGCAATAAGGAATGAACAGTCTGAAGGTAATTTAACAAGAAATATAACCTTCACATACTGTATATGTGATGGTAAGAAAGGCAAATAGAAATACTATTTTGACAGTACAAGAGGCTGAATCACTCTGCTGCTCCTTGTTTATTGTCTTTGTGCTGTTGTACTATTTCAGTTGATATACCAATCTAGGTTAGTGTTTCTTGAACAGTTTTACTTTTGATTTTGTCTACTCCATATCCAACTGAGCAATGAATCACTTTCTGAATATCTTTTAATTCTAATTTATACTCTAAAAATGTAGTAGTGGAGCATAAGATGCATTCAGGAAATTTGTCATAGATGTCCTGTCCTTTATTACTTTGTGCACCCTTCACTTACAAGGATATACCTCTGCTGAACTGTCTTCTGTAGGACAGAAGTCTAATGTACAAGATACATTAAATAGAGCTGCTGCCTTTGGATTTAAAAGTTGCAGGTTTGATCCCCACCTCTGGCTGTAGTACCCTTGAGCCAGGTACTAGTAAAATTACTCAGCTCTATAAATGGGTAAATAATGGGTAAGCTTGTGATAACTGTAACTTTAACATTGTAAGTCGCTTTGGAGAAAAGTGTTAGCTAAATGAATAAATGCAAGTATATAAATAAAATGGGTAATGACCAAAGAACAGCGTTGGAGAGACAAGCTGCTGAAATTAGGCTTCTCAGCAGGATTGTCAGGCTCACTCTCAGTGACAAGGTGAGGAGGCTGGCGATCTGCGAGAGCCTCGGAATAGTCGCTGATCTTCCGAATTGAGGCGAGTCATTTAAAGCGCTTCCAGTCTTTTGTACTAATGCCCTCTGGTTGGCTCCTGCTGGAGTTACGCTGGGCACTTCCTGCAAACCCGGGAAGCCTTGAAAAGATTAAATCTCTCAGCTGATCTGGGAACTCTACACCTGGTGATCCCCAGGAAGAGCTGGTGATTATCGCTGGGGCACTTGGGGCCTGTCTACTCAACCTGCAACCACTATGAGCCTCTCTAAGAGAAACAGAAGAAAACTGACAGTTTTGTGTGATTTTCTTTTCCATTTCTGCGTTAGAATCACACAGAATCTCTCAAAATTGTTAATTTCTTGAGGTCTGTTGGCAAATTGGCTTTCTTCTTGAAGTCTGATGACAGATTGGCTCTGAAAAGCAGTGTTTTTGTGCTCTTTTATGGTTTGCTTACGATCTTTGTGTTTTGGATAAAATGCCTGGAAACTTTTCATTCCATTGACCCTGAAAGAGTCCCAAGATCTGTATTTATCAGATTATATTTACTTTTGCCATTGTATACTTCTCTTAGAATTGTCTTAGCACCAAATCATTCTGTTAAGTATACTCAAGAGTTCCCAGTAGCCCCATGAGCTCCAGTCAAGTGTTGGGGCCACATGAAGCATTCCCATTTGTGTTAATTTATGTACATTTGCTCTGTGCGCCATTAGCCGAGTGTTCAAATTGTTTACCGCTGATTGAAATGATCAATATTTCTATAAAATCAGTCAGGATATGTTACTCACTGAGAAATTCTCTGTTCTGGAGAAACATTCCTAGATCATATTAAATTTGGTCTGCTTGGCTTTTTCCCAGTTAAATTAATAGATGATGTTTGGATTTTTTTCCCTTAAATTTAGAAAAGTGTTACTAAACCCTGAAATTCAAGGCCTTAGATTTGTAACAAGATGGGTATCTTTTTGTGAAGAGAAGTGTGTGTATTTTCTATGTAGAACTTGCAGAATTCTTACATTCTCACTGTTGTATATTCAAAAATATATAAGCATATCCACAAAATCAAGTTTTTCAGTGGTACATTAAAATAAAACAAATTTATTGTGCAGATACTTCAGTTAAAGTAATTTTATCATTTTTATTATTTGGCTGATGGACAACAACTTAATCTTATGGTTTACAATCTGCTGTTATCACCGATGACTGATAGAATGTGTATATTCAGTTGCTGTATGTGACTGATGTATAACACAGCACACCAGTGCATTCTAACTTTGCATGATTCAAAGAGGAGTAATCCTCATGCAGACATTACTAATGGAAATTTTGAGGTTTTTTTTTTTAAATTCTTTGAAATTAACTAGTTTAACCTAGAGCTCTGGTACTGTCTGCAGCTAAAACAGAACCTTAGGCAACATTTTATAATACAAAGATATAAGGTCTGCAGGAGGCCTCCTGATTTCACCCCCCCCCCCCCCCCCATACTGCCATAACCATGTATAATAAAATCATATTCCTTGCACATTTTGCATAACTGAAATAATATCAGTACCTGTTAAGATAATCTACAAAAGCTTTAAAATAGTTGGTCTGAAGTCATTTTAAGTGTTTTTCTTGTATACTTTATGCTGAAGTAGAATCCTAAATTCATTTTTACAAATGTTCAGTATGTCAGTGTAACGCATGCTGAAACTAAAGTAATGCATGTTGCCTTGTTTTAGAAGTATTTCATTGATTCTACATTTCACCCGGCACTAACTAACTAACTTTACTTTTTCTCCCCAGGGAAACATTTTCTCAATTGCTGATCCTGTTTAAACCAAATACATGAGAAACCACTTTCACCCAGTAACAGCATATCTTGATCTTGTTCTTAGAGGTTCATTATGATCAACCTGCCATATTTAAAAAAATAATAATAATAATAATAATTTTAGCCAAGAATTCTTCTCAAGAAAAATTCAGTATGTTTCAGCACCCAGTTACACTGAGGTAAAGTGACAAAAACCACTAAATATTTGTTGGCAGTGCAAGGTTTTAAGTGGTTTACTATAGACCATTAGTTTTAGTCTGAAATTGTGTGTGCCTTGAAATTAAAAAGCCCTCTAGGAGATTTTTACATTTATTTTCGTTGTAGTTGCATAGTGCTGTAATTTTCAGATTTATCCTTTTGCACATCAGTGCAGTTATTCATTGTAACTACGTGGCTTTGTTATGGGCAAAATACAAAAATACGGAACCAAGATTAGTTGAATTTTTAAAATTGTGTTATTGCATTTCAGATTACACATCAAGTTTGAAGCTACGCACATTTTCCAGTTTATTTACTTTTAATCACATTTTCTTCACTTTCCTGAAATATGTTTGCAGTGGTGCAAATTGGGCCTGTTTTATTACGCAACTAACTGATAGATGTCAATAAAAGTACCCAAACAGAAAAGGAGTGTGTGTACAGCTTTAGTTCAACTGACTTCCAGTGTTTACAGCTCCTGTCTGGCATCAGTGCGTGCAAGTGATCAATATCAAGATGACAGATATTGCATGTTTATGAATTGATCAACATGTGGTGTTGAATAGGAGTTTGTTCACATTGTGTTTGAACCATTTTATTTTTTAATATATACCTCAAGCTCAGTAAAAATATTAGTTATAGTTGTTTGAGACTTTCACGGGTTGTATGAATTAATTGATTACAAATTATGTCTCAAATGCTTTAAATAATTGAATAACTGGACTGTTAAAGTAATGCAACACTTGTGTAGAGTGTAGGGATGAATGTGGGTGTGGGATTCAGTGACACTGAAAGAGGATAAAGTGTTTTAATGAACATGTATGCGGTGGATGAGAAGGGCTTTCAAGCACCCTAAATAACTAGTGAGTGAAGGTGTTTTTTTTTTTTTTTGTGGTGAAAACTTAAGTTCTGCGCCAGTCCTGTGCCACAATCTGATTTCATGAGGTGAATGTTAAGGTGCTGAGACAAGCAACAGACAATGAATATATCAGAAATATGAAGTTAAACTTCGGTGCTTTCTATTCCTCTATCCAGTTTTTAATATAGACATCTATTTTCACTGTAGTATTTTGTTGTTGCTAATCAGTCATTCACCAAAACTTTGTGGGTTAGTAGATTGCAATAACTGTTGTTCCTTGAAAACTTCACACTTACAGGAAAATTGCTTAAAAGACTATTTAACTTGTACAGATTTTACCAGTACTTGCTTTGATGTATTTTTTTCAATATAGTTTCATGCAGGCTGGTGTTTACAAACTCAAGACATAAAACTGAGTTCAATAATCTTTTCAGCAGCACAGGAGAGAGAGATTCAAATTTATCTGATGCCCCCCTGACTTATTTACCCATTTATACAGCTGGGTAATTTCAGGTGACTACCTTGCTTAAGAGTATTACAGCTGGAGATGGGACCCTGTGGTCCAAAGGCAGCGGCTCTACCCACTACACTACCAGTCATCCCAACCCTCTGCAGCTTACTAACACCTGGAATAAGAAGGTTGTTTGGAAGGCTGAAGTCATTTCTTCCCTCGAGAGGCAATTGTGCATCGTTGTGTTTGAGGTGTGCCCTACTGCCATCTGTTAGCTTGGCATGTAGGCACAGGATGGGTTTGTTGTGCTGCAGAACTGAAATCAAGGGAAGGTCCCTGCGCTTCATGGGTTTCAAGGTCATAAGTATCTCTAGGGGAACAGTAACAGAGAACCATGCCTTGGACAAAGGGAAGCATGGCATATACTTGCTCTAAATATTGTTTCCTCTGGAGTCTGGAATGAGGACTTACTTTGCCTTTTTAATTTTTTTTTTTTTTTATTTGGGAGCCACTTTTTGTTCCCAAATACCTTGTGTTATATCTTGTGTAAATGTTTATTCCCCTTTTTGTACGTTGTACACAAGTACACAGGTTTTTTTGAAGTGGACCGTCTTAATTGTTTTGTTCACTTAATAGTAAAAATGCATGCAAATTAAAACAACTGGATGGTACTGTTTTCTTAGCAGTGAGGTTTTGTTTTCTGGGTAGGGTTGGCAACATCTCTTTGAAACATGATCACTGTCTACCGATTGGGAAGTATGTTTGTAACCAATTAACAGTAATAGTCCCTGATTATGATATTGTCATTTTTGTGCACCCACAATTTTCATTCAGTTTTATTGGTAGTCTTTATATGCAAATGTGTTTCTTAGTTGATGTATCTTGCTGTACAGACAGGACCTTTGGTAGTTCTGGTGGATGAGAAGTTAAGGGTGTTTCAAGCTATACAGAGCTTTGATGCCCCTTGCTCAGTATATGTATTGTTTTCATACACTATTTTTTAATAGGATTTTTTTTAAATTCACTTTGAATTGTATGTTGCAGTTTCTCTCAGCATATTAGCGATAAGGAATATACCGTTGCAAATAAATTGCAGCTGCATATATGTTCTTTTGTGTCTAGTTGTATAAGGCAGATTGAGAAATAATAGCCAACAGATATGATTTTGGTTCTTTTTCACTGACAAAAATCAAATAAAAGCAGTAATCTTAAAAGTGAAAAGAAACAATGTAAAATGTAGTTTATTTTCACACTGTCATTTGAGATTACACCCACAGTTAACATTACTACTACTTCAGCTGGACATCTTGATAAAGCAACTTCAGTGTCTTGCTCAAGTTTCCAGTTGTGTTTTAATGCCCCTGGTGTTGGATCCTGCAAATTTTGGAGCTGAAATCCAGGAAATAAAGCACTCAAATGTAAGTGTAGGCTTCATACTTCCCATTACAGTAATTACACTCTGTAATAGACTGGGGCAGTTGGTAGCGTAGTGCTTAGAGCTGCTGCCTTTGTACCCAAAGGTTGTAGGTTCAAGTCTCACCTCAGGCTGTAGTACCCTTAAGCAAGGTTCTTAGCCTGAATTGCTGCAGTAAAAGTTACCCTACTGTATAATGGTGGAGGGAATAGCTTGGTGTTGTAAGTTGCTGGAGAAAAGCATCAGCAAAATGCGTGACTACTTTTCAAGTTTTAGCAACCCTGTTTGCACCAAACTATACTGTTAAATATACAGGCTCATACAAGATGGATATGCATTTTAATTGTCATTTTACATATGTCAAAATTTGTCAGTCTTTCATTAAAAAGAAATTTTTTTTCATTTATTATATGTGGGCTATAAATTGCTATTTTTTGATACTTAAATAGGGAAGTGTAAGAGACTGCCTAAAACAAGGATCGTAGTTCCTGAACAGCTTATAATATTCTTTTTCACAAGAAATTCATCGGTTTTTAAACGAAAGGCTCATTTTAACAGAGAAGTATATTTTCAATTCGCTTCAAGCCACAGACAAAGGAAAAAATGAACAAAGGGAGAATTTCTCACAACAAACTTTTTTTTGTATCTTCTAATGGCTGACAAAATTTTGCTCATTCATTTTGAAATCAGTTGATACTAAGCTTTATCAAATGCTGCGTAATCTAATTTGGATTATTGTATTTCATTAATTACTTGATAGAAGCATATGGTTCAATGTAGATTTTTTGTGCTGTTTAATTAATTAGAAGGTTTTCTCTTTTAATTAAAGCATTTTTTTAATTAAAGCCCACAGCAAAACACATATATAATTTGTTTGTAATTAGTCCTTAATTAGTGGTAGTAGAAGCTTAGCAGCCTTGGTTTCTTTTTTCATGATTGCCATTTTATTACCAGTCAGTCATTAATTAAACTGTTTTCTAATTAGCTTATAAAACTGTTGATGGCACATTATTGTAAGTGTGAGTTCAAAGCTTCCTAATAAGCCTACCCTACTCAGAACAACTGAGATAAAGGAAAGAGCACAAAGCAGGCAAACTTTCTCTTTCCCCCTGCTGAAGATAATGTCTTGTATATCTCGAATCAGATTACATAAATCATAAAAAGAAAAGTAAACCATACTTTGAGGTGTATAGCTTTTCTTTCTGTTCATTCCAAATATTACAGATGTATTGATCTTAAATACATTGTTAAACTGACATATAGTCAGTGTGACAGAAGTGTAAATATTGTAAAATATTTTCTTAAATTTGGTTCATCCATCCAATTTGAATATCCGCTTGTCCTAAGCGGGATCATGGTGAACTAAGCAGGTTTCGATGCCTATCCCAAAAGCACTGGGCGCAAGGCTGGGGGGAGCTTGGACATCCTGGATAGGACACCAGTCCATCGCAGGATCTTAAATATGGTCAATCCCAGAAATGATGGAGGGGAAATGAAAGGTAAAAATAATGCAAGAACATCAGGCCACCTGTTACTGTTAGGATGAAATGGAGAACTAAATGAAAATATACAAAATAGATGTAATCTCATACAAAAAGCTGTGTGTATTTTTTTTTTTTTTTTTTGTAATGTACTCATGAAATTAGTAAGTGCTACGTCATTCAGCAAAACAGAAAAAAAAAAAATTGTTTTGCAAACACTGACTGAACTTCACAAAGTTGATAGCCACTTAACCACTTAAAATCTTCTTTTTTTTTTTTTTTTTTCTCTCCCCCCCACCCCAGACAAGGTGATTCTTGGTATGCCTTGACCTTGCTTCTGGATGAATCAAAACATCTCAGATACAGACAGTTGTGCAGTCAGTTCATAGCACAAGCTTTTCCAGTCCTAGTACTGATGACACACTCTCTTATTTCCTTACTTTTAGTTCATACAACCACAAACTTAATTCATCAGGAATTAATGAATTATCACAAAATCTTACCTAAATACGCTTTATGAACAATAATATTTTGCTAATAATGTAAAATGCTTTTTTTTTTTTTTTTTTTAATTGGTTCACAGAAATACTGTGTTTGTCTTTTCACAAATAAGTGTTTTATTCAAAATAGCTCTACATTATTATAATAACCTACTTCTAGAGCTAAATTTAAAGTGTTATTTTTAACACAGGTACATTTAAACTATTTTAAATGTGTATTCAGTTTCAGATGGCTATCTGAAAAATATTTAACCCCTTGTTTCAGAAACTGCCAGGAAGGGCCCTGTTAATCTGAAGAGATCAGCATGAACAAACACTACCCCACACAATGGGTGTCAAGACCAGCTTTTAGAAGTGCCCATATGCTGACCACATAATCTTCCTTAAGCTTTACTTTCTGTGTTTCTCTGTTGGGGGCAGTATACATTTTTGAAATGCCCCTTTCAATTTTAATATTTTTTTTTTTTTTAGCACTGTAAATAAATGTGTTCCTTGATAGTGTATTGTATTCAGAAGCTTAGTACAATGGGGATTTATAATATATCTGGTTTTGGGAGAAAATGCATTTGCAAGCTTTTATCAGACAGGGTAGTCTCATTTGGCCCATTTTAGGGTTTACCTCACTTTTTGGGATAATTTGGTGCCTCAGGTGTATCAGTTTGTTAACCAAACAATAAAGCTTCAAAACCTGCAGAACAAGGATTTATTTATATTAATTTTATGTAGATGTTGGGACAAACATTTACTTTTATAAACACGTTTCTACAGCTAATAAGCTACCCAAAATTCTGTAGCCGTTATGAATTTAAAAGATAAATGGTGGCATCATAAAATGGCAACAGCAAGAATGATGCAAGGAAATTTTAAAACTTAAGATTGTGTATATCATATTTGTTTAATATTTTAATATTAACATTTAGTAATAAATGGTAAAAATTTGTTTATTTGGTCAATTGCATAGCTACATAAATTCTTCACAAAACCTCACCACATAAAAATAATTGTATATAACTCTTGTCCAACTGCAAAGCATAAAAACGTGAGGGCATGGTGTAGGCCTTCTTTAAAAAATAATTTTTTCTTATAATTCCACAAATGTTATATTTTAAATATTTTAATTTGTACTTCAAGAAGATCTTCCTGAGACTAAATTGAGCAAGTGTTAATGCACTTATGGTATTTTAGTTATGTTTTTGTCCATTTAATACCTACGATATGTAAAATGGTGTTGAAATCCTGAAATGACAAAAGGAACATTGCCTTTTGTCGTAACATTCATTTTGCTTTTCCATTTTCCTCCAGGTAATTTTGCTTTTCTGAAATTAAAAAAAAAATGCTGTTTTGATTCATTAATGATTCTTAATTGCCTTAATGAGTAATTATGTGAGAAATGTGATAGACAGGCATCTCGGAGACAAAGTTAAAAAATGTAAATGGAGATTAGCCCCATATTAATGTGATCTTAAGTTTTAAACATTGCTAAACACAAGGATCAGTATTTATATATTGCTGAAACGTTAATAATGCAAGCTGCAGGCTTACAAGTAATTGCTTTACTGTTCCTGATTTTTACATTGCTCTTTTCTCCTGCTGAAAAACTATCAATTACAATTACAAATGCAGGTGACAAAAAATATGTTGATACAAACGTCACCTGTAGTGGGCAAAACCAGTATATTTACTGTTTATAGTGGGGATTTACACAACTAATTTTAGACCATTAAAAGGTTCTAGCATTAATCTTACTAACTTAACCTTCAGTTTTAACAAGCCTGTGAGAGTGAGGGCAAGTTTTAAAAAGATCATTAAAAATAGGTAGAAAATGTTTAGTCTAGGTCCTCCTATAAGCATAGGGCAGGCTTGTGTATTTTGCTAGAACAAAGAACACGTAAGGCTTTTTTTCAAGTGGAGTGTGTGTGTGTATATATATTTTTTTTCTTTCTTTCTTTCTTTTTCCTTCATTTTCATCTCAGCCAGTGTATGATGTGAATGCATTTGGCACTAAGAAGTATGCATGAGAGGGGAGGGTGAAAATCCTGAAAAGTGGATCAAAAAGTAAATGAAAAATAATGTCATATTACTGAAAATATGAGAGGCTAATTTGTCCCGACTTTTTACTAATTTTGTTGCAGCCATAAAAAGAAGAGCCGTCACCTGCTCTGTGCAGCGGCGATGACAGTGCCAGTGATCCATGAAATAAGCTGCCGCTGGCTTTGTTCTGATAAGAATGAACAAATCTGCACAATGTACTGCTTGGAATCTCATTTTCATACTTGCATGCAGGCTAAAAGAAATAAGCTGTTTGCAGGCTTGATTAATCAGACATTTGAGGGTATTTTTTTTCCTTTTTTTTGTCTCTTTGATCTGTTCCGTCTCCTAGGTAACTTAGTTGACATTAATGTTGAGCTTCAGTAAAGACAATCACGGACTGTAGACTAAACTGATAAAATTAAAGACCTTTAATGCTTCAAATATAGTCACCGTTCTGCTCAGTATTTGAGGGACTGGAAATTGTCTTATTTTGATCTGGGAAAAATGTTTTAGGGTATAATGTTCAAGATCGCTGCATGGGAAATGTTCCCAAAACATAAAGCAGGTTAATGTGAGTAATCCCTGTGTTGAACAAAAAAATTGTGAAAAGAATTCAACATCCTCCAAATTGATCATCCCTCAGAAAGATGTCTTTTACCTAATGTTTTCGTTTTTTTGTTCGAAAATCAACCTGCCTGGAGATTATCTGCAATTTAAAGAATCAGATTTGCCCGCTCTGCACAAATGTTGCCAAACGAAAGCTTTTCGCACTTACCAGACTAAATGGTGCTCAGTAAGCCCCCACAAAAATATCTCTCAGTAAATCTACACTTAACACAAGCATGATCGGCCATTATAACTTTGCCTTTTCCCAATATCAGAGTAGAAAATATGATTTACAGGTTTAAAACCTATGAAAAATATGAGGTATAAAAAAACTGTCACAGTAAGTTAGCTTCAGGTTATGCAGACGCTTTTACAAATCTTCCAAGTGACTGTATAGATGAATGCCTCGAGGGCCCAGCCAGAGCCTGGCACTTGCAGCCTGCTAAAGCCCTTATCTTAAATCCAAGCAAAGTACCATTAATCTTTCTGAAAGACCTTTATGGCTTTTAATGTATCCCAAATTAGAACATTTTACACCCTTGGTTCCTGAAATATGGTGATAAAAAGCCTTTAGAGTTTAATTTTTCCTGACTGCGCGGCCTGACCTGCTTAATCCCAGCATGCATTATAAGATATTTTAGTTTCAGTCTTTCTAATAAAGTTTATCCCAGTTAATTATAATTGAAACATTTTTTTTTCCCTGGGTTTTTTCAAGTGCAGAAATTATGATACATTTGAAACACCCCCAATACATTTTAATTCATTCAGAATTTTGTTTAGTTAATTATTAAAAACGTTTTGTAATTTGTTTGTAAATGATTAAGCTTCTTGTAAAATAATAAATTGCAGAGGTGCCAGTTAGGATTTTCTTTATTTCTGCTGTTTCGGTATTGATTGGGCGTTCTGGGAACGAGGGGTGTGCTCTTTGTGTTAACTTCATTGGTTGTAAAATTATAAAACGACGTTAACAGAACTCTCTTTTCTCCAGGGTGCCTGGCGTCAGTCTTCACAGTCAAATCAAGCTGTTGTTTTGCTGAGGCTACCAACTCATAATTTTTTGTCTGCTTTTTGTGTTTTAATTGATGCTGTTATGTGTTGCCTGTCGTTTGACTGATTTATAAGGTTGTACAGATAATTCAGTGGTACAGCTCAGGTTAAGTACCTTTCTTCACAGCACAATGACAGGTCCTGGAAGGGCTTCAGTCAGCAGCCTTCTGGTTACTGCACCTTCTTGACCCTGGTACTGGCCCTGCTCCCCTTTTTTTTCTTAACACGAAGCACCAGTGTCAAAAAGGACATTATTTTAAGGCTATTGTGTTTTATATTTGTAATGCTTTTCTTCAAAATGATAATGTCCATAATGGTACTACGTTGAAAGAAAATGACAGTTTTACTGTTTTTGCAGAGGCACTCGTGGAAGCCATGCTTTGACAGTCATGATGTTTGCCAGACTGACCAATTAACATTTGCTAATGGCCTTATCTTTTCAATAGCTGGCTGTGAAAATCGCAAACGCCGTAGACTGTCGTGACTTTGCGAAAACCAAACAGGAAGTAGAGACCTCAAGAGTGACCCTGAAAAAGAAGAAGCAAATTGCTTGGGGGTTTGTTGTTTTTCATTAAATTGGATTGCGTTTATAAAAGATGTATATGGCAGCAATTCTAGTTGTTGCCAGTTGTTTTAAAGTCTAATTGTTGTTAATGAATTTTAATACTAGTTGACATATCTGCTTTCAAAAAAGGTGCGTGTGGTCTTAAACGCATGTTGATGCTTCTAGGGTGACGTACAGCTAACAGTTAGGCCCGCTATTTTTGAATAAACCATCTTTGAGGCTCAAAGCAGGAGACGACGTGTCTTAAGTGTATTTCAATACGTAACTGATATATCTTTTTCTGAATATATGGCTGACAACAAAATAATTCTAAATGGCAGTTTCACCCTTTATTCTGTTTCAGATTTGAAGCAAAAAAGAGATGGGAAACTAAGAGCAACATGGGCTACATGTAACACCAGCCTAGAAGTTCTGAAAATGCTTCTGTGAATGTTATTGAGACATTTAAACATTAAAGATGTGTTTAACGAGAAGCCGGAGGAATATTTCTTTGTCTTTTTTGCATTTGTATGGTTAACTTTCAAAGGGACTGTACAAAATACAATTCTGGTAAGTCATATTGTTTTAAAGTGTTGTAAGGAAGAGCAGGATTAGTGAGGAGGTGAAAAATAGCACGTTTTTCAAACCTAGTTCTAACTTTTTTCATAAGGAAATAAGTCACTGTACTTTTTGTGCTATACACCAGGTTTAGGTTACAATCTAAACTAGTCCTGTGATAGTGCTTTTTTAATTAAACTTATAACTTAGAGCTCTTTTTACGATTTAGGGTTTGAAGTATGTTTGACAGCGTATAAATAAAATGACATCTTGAATCTTATTTTTTATAGTGCATTGTCTTTTTCTGCATTTTTTTAGTACTTTGCATTTAACCATCCATTAAGTGTCTTTTCCTGTGTATTTCACTGATGTATGGATGAATTACAGCTTGTAAGTAGTGTGTTTTGTAGTATAAGTCATCAGGTGTGGGCTGATAACTACATAGTGTTTATTGGAAGTCGCTTTGGAGGCAACGTGTCTGATAAAGGAAGTAATGTAAATGTAGCATTACCTGCTGCATCACAGTGCCTAACTGTATAGTTTGTGAAGATACAGGGGTATATTTAAAATACGAATGGTGGGCAATAGTCTCTCTGCTTATGGAACAGCACTATCCCAGCTGATAAGCTCATTTAGCTGTTAATGATAATTTTACAGCATGAAATAATGTGCAATTTCTTGAGAGTATGTATAAGCTAAAACTTATTACTGTGTTTATAGATTGATAATGTTTCTTAAATGTTTTATCTTTTTGGGTCAAATGGCTTTTTTGCATCATGTTTTTTTTCTGTAACTAATCAGTAGCATCTGTGTTGCGTTGTTTTGAGATCAAGTGAAACTACGTTTTATCTCTAAGTAAATGTGAATTGAGTGTGCAGCATTTCTTTACCAAGTGAAGCCCTAGAATCAGATCTTTCAGTCATAAAAGCTATTCCCCTCCTGAGTTTTCAATGCATTATCATTAGAAAAAGTCAATAAACCAAAAATAAACTGTTTTAAAGATGTCATCTAAGCAGTGAATTTATATGTAAAAAGAAGATTCTTGACAATTTGGCATTCAGCACTGATCTGTTTGATCTAATCTGTTTCAGTCTTTTTTTTATTAAACTTTCAGTGATGTGGGGAATGGCATTTCACCCAAAAAAAATGTCCATTTTAAAGGGAAGTCTTGCTGGGTTGACAGTTTTCCACAAACCAGTTCACTGCCCACTTCATGATTTTGATAATTGAGCACACCTTCCAGAAAATGTGATCAGGAGTTTCATGTTCTATGAAATTCTATAAAAAAGTTTTCTGTAGTAAAATCTAGATTAATGATATAAGATACTATACAAGCGAGGACTGGTTTCCTCAAAAACAAAGGAGGAAACGATTTGGAGATGGGAAGTGGAACTGAGAATTAAAATTTCTCCCTTATAAAACTGAACAGCTGGTCAACATTTACTCACTTTATGAAACAAAAATTTGAAATGAATGTACATGTTCAACCATTAGGTTAATTAACAAACAATTTTACTGAAAATTGTAATACAATCAAAACGAACATTGGGTTTCAGTTTGATTCAAGGTGTACGATTTAATTCCTTCAAAATCCACATCAAGGAGGAATAAGGATGTCAGTTGGATCTAAAACCAGCATACCCAGCATCATGGAAGGCCTGTCAATTTTTGCTTTGAACTCATATTTACTCCAGCTGTTAGCCTTGCTGGGCAAAACAGAATGTAAGTAAAGTAAGCAACGAAGAATCCAACACTGCACTAGTAATTGAAATATCGAAAAATAAATAGCCTGATTTTTTTTTTTTTTTTTAATTCGTTTTGTCTGACTTTAAATATAAAAAGTGTTGCCTAACTTGCCATGTTTTGCAGAGGAAAGCATGCATGTGATACATGGATATATGAATGGACAACCTGTGTTCTGTTAATGTTGGTTTTACTTTCCAATGGTTTTAACTACAGGGAACCTTCCACCTTTTTCAATTCTGTTATTTTTCAGCCACAGCAAAATATGAAAAAGGATTTTGATGCCTGTAGAACATTCTCTATGTAGCTGTTCTCCAACATGACTTATAATGTTGAGGTATTTACAACTATTTACTCATTCATACAGCAGGGTAATTTTTACTGGTGCAATGCTAGAGTAAGTGCCTTACTCAAGGGCACTACAGCCAAAGGTGGGAATTGAACCTGTAACTTTTAGCACCAAAGGCAACAGGGCTAACCCCTACACTACCAGCTACTCAAGCACAAAAGCTACTGTAGCAATTTGCTAGAAAAAAATCTCCGAAAGATGCTTGAAATAGCTATCAAGCAGAATTTCCTACTGCATATCACCAAAATGAAATATAAATTGTGAATACGTTTGATTTCATACACGGTCATCTTGTCATGTTTTCACTCCCATTTCTTTTGGAGTTCTGAAACAGGAAAGTATGAGGATGACTTGTTACCATTAAGAAGTTTGCTCAGCAGGGTAACTGTAAATGGGTAACCCTGCCAAGAGATCAAGAGATCAGTTTTTTCGCTGTCGCTTCCTTCATTCACATAATTCTATTTGGAAATGTAGAGCATCAAAAAGTAATAGCAATACGTTGATAGTGTTACACCCTTTTACTGGCCCCCTTCTACGATATCATAATGTACAAATCTCTTTGAACACCGCAGGCTGCCTAAAGCACTGAACATAGTGCCTTTAAAACCTAAAAATACCTTTGTTACTGCAGACATGTTCTGTGTTGACTGCAGGCCAGGCTTGCTCTTTAACCTGTGTTGTTTTGTTCCAAAAGAAAGAAAAATTGCAATGTACATGCTGAACCACTTCAGGCATAAAGTGCCCATTGTACATAACTGCAAAGAAAAAGACTTTTAAAAAGCATGCAATCCTATTAAATGGTTTAAAGTGGTTGTTTTTGTGCTGAAATGTGAAGAGGGGAACATGTTTTTGGTAATCAGGATCAATGCAGCATTGTATTAACAAAGACAAAAAATAAAATGTAAATAAAAGCAATAACCTGGAGGACAGTGCTTTAGTACCCTTGAGATCTGGCAGATAAAGTAAAGAGCTGCACTCCTGAGTATTTCTGGCCACAAAATATCTTCTCCTCAAGACTGCCTCTAGCCCCAGGCTTTTCAGTCTCTAGGAATAACTTGATATCAAGATGATAATCATCATTTTAAGATCGTGTTTCAAAACCTAAGTCCAGCTATTAACATAAGGATGCTTCCATTGAGAGATTAATTTAGGAATTACCATGCAAGCAATCATGCCACAAGTATTATTTTAATTATTTTATTAAATGGTATTTAGTTTATTTGACCTGTTTAGTTGAGTATTTTTGCAACTACCAAGAAATGAAAAGTCAGTGAATCTACAGTGATGACTCCTGTCATCCATGTAGTTTTACAAAATATAATGACTGGCAATTCATGTTGTATAAAGTTGAGATGTAAAATGAGATGTATTTTATTATGTTTTCAGACTAGTTTAATGATGTTTATTTGACCAATGTTTTTTTTTTTTTTTAATAGTTGGAATAGTGGGGGTGCGGTGGCACAGTGGGTTGAACCCCAGTCTTGCTCTCCGGTGGGTCTGGGGTTCGAGTCCCGCTTAGGGTGCCTTGCGACGGACTGGCGTTCCGTCCTGGGTGTGTCCCCTTCCCCTCCGGCCTTACGCCCTGTGTTACCGGGTTGGCTCTGGTTCTCCACGACCCTGTATGGGACGAGCGGTTCTGAAAATGTGTGTGTGTATTTGGAATACTCCAAATGATTATGAAATATAAAACAATGTTAAATTATCATTCCTTGACTTAATGTCCTTGATGGATGCTGAAGTCAAGGGTGTTTATCACTCTCCTCCACCAAAACCTAAAGCTAGTCCTCATGATATAGAGCCTGAACTTTCTTTGCCATTTGCAGACAAAAATGTATTTCTTTCAGCAGTGGTTAGCATGTTATGCCTTTTGAAGATGTATATTTTGTCTGGTACTTTTGCATACAGTCCTTAACTACCTCCTGTTTCATGCTACAATGATGAAACTTTCAGTCTTATTAAAATTGTTAGGTGTAGCAAAAGTGAATATCCTTAATAGTTTTATATTTGTGCGCTTGCATTCCTCACGGTGCAATATGCTGGAAACCTTTTTTTGTTTTCCTGTCAAGCTAGATCTAGCACTATACTGTCACCTGACACTCTAGTTAATATCTATAACACTGTCTGAGGTCTTCTACAAATGTTTTTGTTATCAAGCAACATGTCTGTTCATAATGATCCTGAGATCAATTATTTACACATACACATTTTCAGAAACCGCTTGTCCCATGCGGGGTCGCGGGGAGCCGGAGCCCAACCCGGCAACGCGGGGCGCAAGGCTGGGGGGGGAGAGGACACACCCAGGACGGCACACCGGTCCGTAGCAGGGCACCCTAAGCAGGCTTCAAACTCCAGACCCACTGCGCCACTGCGCCACCGCGCCACCATGCCATCCCCTCGCGCTTGATTATTTAATACTTCATTCAATTGTCAGTTAATGGAACGGGTAAATGTTGTGTGTTTGTACAATTTAATCTCTCTTGTATTTCCCCGTTTTATTGCGTGATAAAGGCACAGCATTTACACACAGTGCATTCTTTCAGGATGAAATCCTTCTTCCTCCTCTTTCCCCTCATGGTAGCTTAACCTTCTTCTCGTGTTCTCTGCATTGTGCCCTCCTCCTCTTGTGTCTCACTATGCACTCAGCTTTGTACTCAGAGGAAAGGAGCCGCTGGGGGTCTTTGACATGGATGGAACATGCTGTCCCAGAGGTGCTCCTCAAGCTCTGTCTGCTTGCACACCCTAACCCTAACTGTGGCTCTGCAGCTAGTCACAGGCAAGACACCAAAGAATGTGAAAATGACACAAATAATAATTATTATTATAATTATTAATAACTAATAATAATAAGAGGAACAGGTCATGAATTAGTGGTAGAAAATAAGAAATATCCTTAAACAACTAACTGAAGCAAAGACTATTAATACTAGTAACCCTTTATTGTTATTGCTTTCAGTAAGTACAGTGTTCAAGGCTAAATCGTGTACACGTGGCTGGGCCACAACTCCATTTCAGGGTCACCACACATTCACACAGTAGGCAGTGTAGGTCCACCGGTCAAGTTGGAACGCAGGTCTTTGGACTCTGGGAGAAAAGTGCAGCAGCACCCACAGGAGACCCACACGGACCCGGGAAGAACCTGCAAACTCCACGCACACCGAGCTTGACTCGAACCGAACTACTTGTCAACTTTCCCTGGGAAAGCCTGTGTGAGAGTTCAGGAAGGGAGGCTATGCCGAGTGTCAAGGCTGAGATTCATGTTGAACAAAGCGCATTCTGTTCTGGCGCTGGAACAGAGGGTGAGCGTTTTACCCTCCCACGGATACTGGAGGAGTCCTGAGGATTTGCGCTCCCACTCTACGTGAGTTTTGGTGACCTGTAGAAGGCCTAGATTTGCGTACCCAGCTTTTTCTGTGGGAGGTGGGGGTCACAGAAGTATGGGCTCCGAGGACTCCTTTTACACCACATCTGTTCCTTGTATCTACAATGTAACAGCTGAATCTGTGTTTTGGGCTTTAAACTGACTTTGTTCAATGTAGCTGTTTTGAGTGTCCTGCCTCCTCTTTTGTTTGTCATTTTCATGGACAGGATATTAAGGCATAGTCAAAGTTCTGAAGATATTCATTTGAGAGATACCAGGATTTTATCATTTGCCTGTTTGCAGATGATGTGACCCTGGGAGCCTCACGGAAATGTGATCTTTAGTGTACTTTACACTAGACTGGAACAAAGTTAAGATGATGCTCTTCACCTATAAACCCGCACTGATGGTTTCAGCCAGGATAAGGTAGGTTGTTCTTTGGTGTGTGAGACCTTGCGCTCCCTGATGGTGCGAGGAGTTCAGAGAGCAGAGGGGCCCTTGGAGTACAGTGGGAGCTCTTCTGGACTGAGATGAGTGAATTAAGGAAGTTTGAGCATTTACTTAGAATGCACCCTTGGCCATTCAAAAGTGGCCTACCAATGATGCCCTCCTGGAAGGGTGCCCCAGAGCTGACTTCGAATTAGCAGGTGGCATGGCGGTTTGGCTGCTTTAAGCTGTGCCATGCAGGAGGGAGGTACTGGCTTTGTATCCCTGAGCAAGATATTTAGCATGATTTGTTCCAGTAAGAATTTCCTGGTTGGGTAAATGGGTGATAATTGTCGCTAACTTTTTTGATTCTGTGTCATTTAGGAGAAAAGCGTCTGTTGAATATTTGTATATCGATACTGACAACAGAGTGGTGCTATACCAAACAAACTGAAATGTTGAATCTGGAAGTTGACACCAAAGTTTATGCAAAGTGTCACATAGAGTGTAGCTCCTCATCAGGAAGAAATTTGTCAAGAGCTGCAGAAATTCAACCAACAAAAGGATTTTATCACAATACTAAAAAAAAAATGTTTAAAGTTGTTTTCAAAGTGCAAAATTTCACTTGAATCGTATACAGTAACTTTATAAAATTGATGTGACCGTTACATAGTTGGTAAGCTGAAGGGAAATTTCTGAATTTAAGGCACAACTTCAGCGATAAATGACACAAAGATGTGGTTATGAGTGCTGTATCGCTTTCTAATTGAAAGCATAGTGGTAACACTTTGCAGCACGATGCTCCGTGTGTTTAGGAGCAACACGGGCAACATGAAAGCAACATGTTTGTGTGAGAGAAACAGCAAGTTGAGAGCACGGTGATCAGTGTAACAGGTGCCTATAATAGCGCAGCTAATTGCTTCGGCGTTTTGTTTACGTCCCAGGCTTATTTTGTTTTGTTTTGTGTTGTTTCAGGTTCCATCTGATGTGCATTCACTTGGGTCCACTTGAAACATCTTGAGAACTCTCGGTAGAATTTGACATGTTTGCTTGCTGCTGCCTAATTTCCCAAGAGAATCACTTCTATTTCTTCTTTCTAATTCATGCGCCCTTCAATAGAAATTCCCTTGGTGGCCTATGAACATAATAAAAGAAGTGTTTGATTATTATGTTGAATAAATGCAGTAAACTTATGTCAGATTTGATTTTCATGCCATTGTTTAGTGTTTATGTGAGTTGTAACTCAAATAATGTCATATCAGTATCATGTCAATGTTCCAGCGAAACCCTTTCAGATAGAAAAGATTCTTCATCTCAACAAGATGACAGATCACTTCACTTCACTTGACCTCAGCCATATATTTTAATGCAAGGGGTGCCTGATGGCATAGCAGTTGGAGCTGCAGTCTTTGGATGTGAAGGCTGCTTGAGCCTTGAGCAAGTTCCTTATCCTAAATTGCTCCAGTACAAACTACCCAGCTATGCAAGTTGGAGAAAAGTCTCAGTACAATGAATGAATGTTGAATGAATTTTGAATACAGCTTTGGCCTGTTTTTGTTTTCTTTTCCAAAAGTTGAATAGCCCAACTTTTTAGGACGATACCGTTTTGACTTCGGTAGACATGGTATTCTCACCATCACTGGTAAGCTTTGAGTTTTCTTAAGACCCGCTGCTGGTTTTTCTTATTCTGGTCGACCATTTTCAATCTCTTGTTCAGGTATTATCTGTCTTACATAAGCTTTACCCTATACTGTACTTGCTACAGGGAACCACAGATGTTGGAAATGCACGGTGGTTAATGCTAATCCATTCTGATATCTACAGCTCAAGTTGTTAACAAGAACAAATCCGATTATCTTCATATCATGAGATTTAGTTGTAGCCTAACCTGTTATCAGGCACTAACCACTTCTTTGTAAAGAGCAGTTCATGGGCCAAATTGCAAATACTTCCATCGCTGGCTGGTCAGTTTTCATTCAGTTTTCAGTAGCAGATGTAAGACCTCAGCTCTAGAGAAAGACCGGACTCAGGACCATAGCTGCTAGGATTCTCGCTGGAAATCAGACATCGTGGTGTAGCTGAGAAAGGCAAAGTCTACCATATAATGCTTGCAATGAATTATTTAATGTTAAACTGACATATTTAATGTAGGTGGAATACTGCAGAAACAGAATCATCATAATCACTGTTTTCTTTTTTTTTTTTTTTAGAAATTCAGCTTTAACAGTAAGAAGAAAATTCCATTTTATTTTGTAGGAATCCTTTTCCATCCAAAAGGATGTCTGCAACCAATTTTAATATTTGATGAGAAAAGGGCAAAGATATTGTCACAATGTTCCCTTATGCTCAGATCCCTTCCCCCACATCTGCTGCATCCACAATCCACATTTCCAAGTTTCAATTACCATTACATTACGCGATAATGAAAATTATCTCCTGCAGTTTGTAGTTGGCGACATTTACAGTCAAAGAGCATACTACAGCGTAATAGCCTACAGAACTTTTGTACCATACCATTTACATACCCATTTTCACATTAGTGTAGCTTCCAAATCAAAATTGCGTACAGCAGCTTCCTATGCTGTGCCTTGTTATGCGCCTTGTGCATTGTATGTCGGCACATAACATACACATAGGTTTAAGAAGAGATGTACTTGGGCAGGGTTTTCACAGGCCTCACCAGTTCTGAATGAACGCCCAGTGTAAACATACCATCTTATTCACCATCTTTCATGAACTTTTATACAACACGGACCAAAGACCAATTTAATGCTGGTTTTCTTCATGATGAACCAGGTCAGGAGGAATTTGACTTCACTTCTGCAGAAAAGCCATGCTGCTCTATAGTTGTATGTTTGTGGCAGTCATGCCTAGTAAACATCCTTTTTTCATCATTTCTGTACAGAAATTGTCCACAAATGTGCTTAATCGAAGTAATTTTAAAGTAAATGGCACAGTGCTCTGGTGTGAAAGAATTGTGGGTTCAATCCTCGTTCATTGCATGTGTGGTTTGCAATTTCTCCCTGTGTCTGTGGGGTTTTCCTTCCAAAGACATGCAGTTTGGACGGATAAGTGACTCTGAATTGCCCTTTATGTGTGTGGCTATTCTGTGATGGACTGACATCCCATCCAGGGTGTACCCCTCCTCAGCCTCGCACCCGCTGCTTCCGGGATCGGCTCCGGTTCACCATGACCCTGCTCAGGACAAGTGGTAACTGGAATTGGATGGATGCTGGTAATGTATTGTTGGCTCCACAGGACAGGATGAGGTGGGGGCTTAGGGTTAGGTGCAAATAACAGCATGTTCTTTATGCAACATTGGTGCTGTACAGTGCTAACACCTTCAGATGAGCCAGAAGTCCAGCAGCCGAGGTGTGGGTATGGTACAGGCGCACGGGGTAAACGCTCCCAAATGGGGACAAGAACTCCATCACATGGTGCTCTGGACATGCTCTTGTACTTGGGTTCCTGGTCTCCAAGAGCCCACTCAACTGGAAACGGAGCTAACGGAATGGGAATGATCAGAAGATGGTGCACCGGGCTGCTTTGGTTGCTTGATCCCTTCCCCTGTTGTGTGAGAACTACCCAAGTGCCACAGTGCTGTTGAGGGTTTCATTAAAAATCAAATGGATTAAATAAATACACAAGATAAAAGTTTCACTTTATGGAAGGCTTACTTTTGCCACATGGGTACTTGAGAAATGAGATAAGAAAGATGGTCATGCAGTGGCTCTGATGTTGCTCTTAGCTGTGCTTTTTATTCCTTGAAGTGAAGGAGATTCTTAATTTATAATTTTTTGCCCTTAATGTGTTTCTCATAACTCCAGGGTACATAGCTCATGAATCAAATTTAAGGTACAAATTAAGCATGCTCTTGAAAGCAAATTTGTGTAAACCAGGGCTAAGGGTGTATGAAGTGTGTGGGGTTTTTGACTCCTGGAAGACTCTGAACGAGCACCACTGTTTTCTTGATGCAGTCAGTAACACATATTCACATCACTGTTATGCTGCATGTATTTGGAAGAAGTCAAGTTGAGTAAAGAAAATCATACTGATTTCATATTTAAGACCCTCTCAATTATTTAAGCGCGTTAAGTAGTACTGTATAATCAAACCAAAATTTATACATTGCAAATGTATGTATTGTAAAATTCTAATAAAAAATATATACAATGCTGCTTGAAAATTTGTGAACCCTGTAGGGATGGTCATTATTCTTGTACAAAATATTAAAACAAACATCAACTCTAAATTCCAGACCTATAAAATGAATAAATGATTATGATTTACACACTTACTTATTGCTTTAACCAGCGCAGCTTGCGGTTCACTTATTTTTGCATCTGCACTACTTTTGTTCTTCTCCTGCACACGTAATTTCCTCTTAACCAACAGATGGGATTGATAATTACACACCTATTATGATGAGAAGGACTGCTTCTGATTAAAGAACAATTTTGTGGTAAAACTGAAGGGACACAAGGGGTTCCCATATTTCCAAGCAGCACTGTACATAAGTTTTCAATATATGTTTTACTGTAAGCAGGGCAGGGCAGCGAGCTCAAAAATGAAGTGTTCATGTAACATAGGATACTGGTATAAAGTTGAACACCAGGGAAATGGGGCGTTCTGGTTGTTTCCTTACACTTCACATAACCCTCCAGCTTGAGTAACCATTATGCACTGGGCGCCCTGGTCTAGGGTCCAGTTGCTGGATGCACTGATCTTCTCAGAGCTCCACTTTGTAGTGTTGCATGCAAAAGACGGTATGAAGCACTATGCATTATACTGTACGAAGCACAAATTGGCGCATGTCTCCAGTCACTGCCTCCAGCATGTCATAGTGCTGCCAGAGGTGATTTATGAGCTTGGCAGTAGAGCACAGGACAAACGGTTATGTTCTTATTTATAATTAGTCCAAGTAAAAGAGCACAAGAGATGGCCAGTACAGATTACCTCCAAGATATGAGAGAATAAGAGAAAGATGTGAGCTGAGGATACAGAGGACTATGAGGGAGATCACAGAAACGTAGTACAGAGATACGGTACAGCTAAAAAGGGTGTGGTCACCTACAATGATAGAATGACTCCGCTGTCTGCTTAGCTCAATTGATGCAATAGACATCTCAGGGTTTTTTCTTCTTCTTTTTTTTTTTAGATAAATATTGTTTTATACTCCATATTGATTAAATAGGTATATAAATGTTTCACGGTTACTCTAATAAATACACTTCCCATGTCTTCCTTTAGTAAGATATGACAGGTTTTGATCTCTTTGGTGGCCGCTTGCCTAAGGACTTTGCAGGACAGCCTCAGAGTGGACAGATGGAAAGCGACATAATGTAGCCTTCTCTTGCTATCTAAAGTTTATTTATTTATTTATTTATTTAACATGTTTGTCAAAAGCAGCTTAGAATATAATACAAAGATTTCCCCATTTATACAGCTGGGTAATCAAATAAAAAAAGTTTGTTATTATTTTTTAACTATCAGGGTTAGTACAGTATACTTGCTCAAGGGTGCTGCAGCATGAAGTGGTATTCGAACCTCTGTCTTTTGGGAACAAGGCAGCAGCTTCGATCACTATGGTACCTAGTGGCCCAGGTTGTTAATGGTGTAAACCGTTACTTGCAGTGTCTTATTGTGGCCGTGTCTGTCTGGTTTGAGTCGGGGGCTCGCAGGAGATGCCAATGCCTTGATTACTCCGGACTCCTCCTGTTGCACTTAGGGGACATGTTCACATTATAAAATGGCCATGGTCTCATTTGCTTGCTATTTGATGTTGCCTTTCATAATTGCTCATTAAATGATTTTAATTCCTTTGAATATGAAAAGTACTTAGTGCCTTAAATGTGCCATTAAAAGTGTTCGCAATCCTACAGTGCAGAAGGCGAATATCTCAGTCATGTCGGCTGATGCTCTTTATTCTCTCATTCGAAAATCCTTTAAGGCACTAAATACTTCTCAGGTGCAACTACTGCTAAAATTATTCATATTCAAAGACAAAGAAAAAATGATCAAGGTGGAAACCATGTCTATGATGTCACTGAAGAAAGTCAAACAACAAATCTCATTCCTGATGCTTGTGCACCAACATATCGCACTATTACACCCAAATTTGTGGGAAATACGTCTTAGTCTTCTTTTTCAGCACCAGGGCATTGCTTCTATGTTACGGATTTAAGCTCAGTTTTTTAAAATTCAAATGAATATTTACTGATTAAATTTGTACACATAATGAAAGTAGCTGTTCAGATAATCGCAGCAGATGTAACAATTTCCATGTTACTTCAACATTCAGGGATGAATATTTCACATGGCCTTTTACAACAAAGCAATTAAGACTTTGTAGCAATATTGAGATCCCATCATGAAATGAATGACATATTTAAAAGCCACTATGAAATGAGATTTGAATATGTGTATGTGATGACTGAGGGCAGTGTCTCAGAGCGCCGAAGAGTCATTGGATTGAGACGAAAAGCCCAAGTTCTCAGATTTGTATTTGTGCTTCTATTCAAAAACATAGACTGTTTATATTCTTGCATACTACTGATAATTCCTTAAATGTGGAGCTGATTTAAAACGTTTGTCTTGCTCGGCCGGTGATCATTCAGGGAAGCAGCTCGGAGCTTGGTGCACTATGTGAGGGAAAAGGGCGCAGCGACCTGTATTACCATGATCACTTTGTTTACTTGACTTACAGTGACAACATACAAGAGGGCTGTTTTTCCAGGGCAACCCCCCCCCCCCCCCGTGACTGCTGATGACTCACACTGACACGTGAAAAGCGGGAAGTTTGCCCCCCGCCGCCATATTCCTTTATTTCAAGCAGAAATGTGGGTTTTTATCTGTAGCAACTACGTACAAAAAGCAAAATTAAAGGAAGAAGTAGCTATTTTAACATGTAATTTGCCATTTTCTCACAAAAATGTACCAAAGTTATTTATGAGAGTAACAGAAAATTTCACTTGTAATGTTTGAGATGTGTCCTGAGAGGTGGGGGGAAAACGTTATAGCGACCAAATCCTATTAAGGCTGTGAAAATATTGACTTTTAACACTTCATGTACGAAGCCCCAAATCTCTTCTTGACTGTATGCCCTCATTGGAGGCTGTAGATTGTATCGTTCTGGAGAGAAAAAGGGTTTCATTAAGACTATGGAAAAGCAGTTGAAAATTGAATTTTCTAAAATTTTCATTAACACGATTTGGACCAGGAGTATACAGCCGAAATTAAAAAGAAAAAAATCAAAAATCGCAATGTCTATCGTCTCTTTTTTTGGCTCAGTAAACACTGACTGTGCATCTTTAAAAAATCCTTTTACATGTTAAAAGCGTACCAATTTTATGGACGTAATGGTTTTATTTCATCGGAACCATTTTGTGACAATATGATCCAAAATTATACTTCAGTTGTTTTGAGGTCAGGTTTTATTTTTATTTAAATAAAATCAATTTAAACTTTATTGTAAAAAAATAAAGCATTTTTCAGAAGTATTATGCGGATCACATTAACAGTGCCTTGTTAACCAGCACAGTCACAATAAACGTGCAATAAACGTATTACTGGAATATACGGAACGCCCGAATTTTGCGTCCCGTGTTGGCAATTTGGATTTAGATTAACGTGGGAAAAATGATGTGAAAGAGGTAACTCTTTTCAGGGCGAAACACTGCCGGTATCATAATAGCAGTTTCATGTCATGATTTTATAGAACGTTTTTCTATTTGTCATCCAGTGATCACGACACTGAAGCAACGATTACGAGGAAAGTTCCAAAATGGTTATTTGTGCAGAAATGACAGGATAGCGGCCCACTTACCTTCTTCCTCTGCCACCTCTTTTTCGCCCGCATCCTCTTCGTAAGCGTCCCTTTCCTCCCGGACACAGATTGCAAGCGCGGAGTCTCTCGGAACTTCTCGTGGCTCCAGGACTCGCTGTCCTTTCCGAGGCTCTTGGCCCCGAGCGGCGCAAAGCGGTTCGTGGCGAGTGAGGTGAGGGTACAGGCGTCCCCGATGAGCTGCCTTTCAGAGGGCCTTGAGCTCCGTCCTCGCGCTCATCGCGTCAATTACGAAACTAGAGGCATCGTGACGAATAACGGCGCGAATGGCAAAATGATTCCAAATATGGGATTTCCGCCGTGGCACTTTGACCTGGCGCGAACCCTCAGGTCAGCGCGTGTCCGTTTCCGCACGGCCGTTCTCGGCTGCGTCTCTCACGCCTGCTTGAGTCACAACAGATCGACCGCGGTGGAGAAAACACACGCGTAGAAGAGCGTGCTTCGGTTCATCACGCGCTTTCTCGGCCCCTACGGCCGGGCAGCTGCCACGACGGTTCGAACAAAATGTTATTTTCTTTGCGGCGACAGGTACTGAGGAGACGTTTCCCCCCCGGCGCTCATTTCTTACACGTTCCTGCGTTTGCAAGAAGCCTCACAATGTCCTTGTTCTTATTTCATTTTTCATGCTTTTCACACTGCTCTGTCATTGCATGGATTCTAAGGACATTTAAGTGCTAAAAATGCAATAATATTTTGCATGCTGATGGTGAGGCTGAGTTCAGACACATCCTGTAACCCAAAACTGAAGTGTGCCAGCCCTCTAGCTGGGTGTGTGAACAACACCGGTGTTTGTCTGTGTTGCTGCTCTTGTAGCTCCGCACTCCTTCTTGGAAAATAAGAAAAAAATCTGCACATGACAATAAACAATAAAATGTTTCCTTTTCTTTCGCATGTAAAATCAACTGTTTTATTACCATGACGTGGTTATGAAAATGTATCATCTTCAATTGTTACAGCTGTTCTGCAGTCTAGTAACAGCAGTCGCGCTTCTCCTGCCGTACTTCAGGGGTTTTGGACAATCTCAAGGGATATATATATATATATATATATATATGTGTGCATGTGCGTGTTTGTGCTGTATCCTCATCCACACCATGTCACCTGGCCAGTGACGCCGGAGAGGGCTGCTCTCGAGCGCTTGCTTTTCTTTTGGCCGCAGGGGCTGCGGAGATGTGAGCGCCGGCCTTCCTTCTTCGCTCTCCGGGCTCTCGGCGAAGGAGCAGTTCCGAAGACGGGCGAAATGACCTCGACAGCTGCGCGGCTCCAGGACTGCGGAGCGGCCGAGGCGAGGGGAGGAGGTGAAGGTCGACGTTCGGGGCCACGCTTGTGTGTGCGTACATCCTCGAGTGTTGCATCTGGCCTTTGCAGGAAGGTATGTGACTAATGAGCCGTGTCAGAAGATGTGAAGGTAGAAACACACACACACGCACACACGCACACACGCGCTGAAGCCACTTGTCCCAAGTCGGAGCCTAACCCGGCAACACAGGGCACAAGGCCGGAGGGGGAGGGGACGCACCCAGGATGGGACGCCAGACCGTTACAAGGCACCCCAAGCAGGACTTGAACCCCAGACCCACCAGAGAGCAGCACCCGGCCAAACCCGCTGCACCACCGTGCCCCCTAAGGTAGAAACACGCAAATACAAACAATACGAACGTTTAGGTTTTCACTGAATGTCACTGAAACAAAAATTGACTTTGGTATTTTGATCAATGATTCAATTGCATAAGAGACATTGTTCGGTATTTTACATACAGTGTGTAAGTATTGACAGTATACTAGCAATGTTTTACTGTTACCGGAGTGTACAATTACTTTTTTCTAGAAAAAAGCAAACTTTTACTTCATTAGTTGCACCTAACTAGTGTGAGGTGGGACCTTTTTTGCCGCCACAACAGCACGAATTCAGCAGCAAGGTGCCGGAAACACATTCGTGGTCCGTGCACTTTTTTGAGAGCTTCACACAGTTTCTGCAGTTTTTTTGCAGCACTTTCATTGTAACATCATGTTGCAGCTCATCCCAGAGAAGGGCGTTCGCTCTGAGAGCTGCAGATGCTACGGACCATTGCGGTAAAGTACAAGCGCTGTCAGGTTTGCGGAATCATCTTGAGCTCATGTGTCTCCGGGAACTTTGACGGAGGTTCGACTGGCGATGAAGCGATGCATCGGACCAGCGACGACGTGTTGGTACTCTGTGGCTCTCCAACGCTGCTCGCTTCATAGCGAAAAAGCCCAGCGAACACCGTGACACCGTGATGACAGCCTGCGCCACTTACAGCAGCCAGGATCGATTCCTGGATTCATTCTTTTTACTCCGCTTTCATGTCAAGCGGAAGCATATTTCTTTGTTCTGAGCTCACACGAGATGAACCCGACATGGTCTTCTGCTGCCGCAGCCCGTCCGTTCTGCGTTCGGAGACACCCCTCTGTCCACCGCTGTTGTACTGCGCCATTATCTCTTTACTTGTGGCGTGTGACTTGTAGCTTAGACAGGCACCCCCCTTCTTTTCTCATCGCTGAGATTTTTGCACCGCCACTGACAGTTATTATTTGTTCATCTCAGCACTCACCATGTGAATTTCCGCGGCCATTTCTGAGATGCTGGAACCAGTACGTGTGGCACCAGCGATCACGCCACATACCAAGTCCCTTAGATGACATGTATTCTCCATTGTGATGCAATTGAAAAAGTGACCGCACCTCCCGACCCTGTATGTTCGCTTCATTTACCGAGTAACAGCAATGGGACTCACACACCGCAGGAGGAGAAACTGCGCGCGAAGGCCGGGCATACCTAATAAACTGGCCTGTTAGTGTCTGAAGGTCAGGTAAGAGTAAAGGGCCCTGGCATTTTTACCTTGCGTCACAGAGTCTGCAGGTTTTCCAAAACATATTCACAAGCCTGCTTTGCGTTCCTTGTTTTTTCTGCTGTTTGCAATACAG